>NC_140738.1:3395000-3400000 GCF_050655825.1 Lonchura striata
AAGGAAAAGGACAAGGAGGAAGAGGTGGATGAGGAGGACAAGGAGGATAAGGAGGACGAGGAGGAGGAGGAGGAGGAGAAGGAGGATGAGGAGGACGAGGAGGATTACGAGGAGGAGGAGGAGGACTACGACGACGATGATGACGAAGAGGAGGTGGAATATGAGGAGGAGGAATAGGAGGAGGAAGAGAGAGAACGAGGACAAGGAGGATGATGAGGAGGAGGAGAACGAGGAGGAAGAGGAGAATGAGGATTAGGAGGAGAAGGAGGAGGAGGACAATGACAAAGAGGATGACGATGGGGAGGAGAAAGAGGAGGAGCAGGAGGAGGAAGAGGAGGAGGAGGAAGACGAAAAGGACTAGGGCAAGCACAAGGAAATTGAGGAGGAGGAGGAGGACAAGGAAGAGGAGGAAGCAGAGAAGCAAGAAGAGGAGGAATAGGAGGAGGAAGAGAGAGGACAAGGACAAGGAGGATGATGAGGATGATGACGAGGAGGAGGATGAGGATGAGGATAAGGATGAAGATGCAGAGGACAAGGACGACGACGAGGAGGAGGAGGAGAAGGAGGAGAATAAAGAGGAAGAGGACAAGGATGAGGAGGACCAGGAGGAGAAGGACGAGGAGGATGAGGATGAGCAGGATGGGGAGGACGAGGAGGAGGAAGAGGGGGAAGATGAGGAGGTGGAGAAGGAGCAGAATGAGGATGAGGAAGACAATGAGGAGAATGAGGAGGATAAGGATGCGGAGGATAAGGAGGAGGAGGATGAGGAGGAGGAGGAGGAGGAGGAGGAGGACGAGGAGGACGAGGACGAGGAGGAAAAGGATGAGGATGAGGAAAAGGATGAAGATGCAGAGGACAAGGAGGACTTCCTCGTCCTCGTCCTCCTCGTCCTCCTCCTCGTCCTCCTCCTCCTCCTCTTCCTCCTCCTCCTCGTCCTCCTCCTCGTCCTCCTCCTCCTCCTCGTCCTCCTCCTCGTCCTCCTCCTCCTCGACCTCCTCGTCCTCCTTGTCCTCTGCATCTTCATCCTTTTCCTGATATTCATCCTTCTTCTCCTCGTTCTCGTCCTCATCCTTCTACTCCTCCTCCTCCTCGTTGTCCTCCTCCTCCTCATCCTCATCATTCTCCTTGTCCTTGTTCTCTCTCTTCCTCTTTCTATTCCTCCTCCTCATCTTCCACCTCTTCTTCGTCGTCGTCGTCGTCCTCCTCCTCGTCCTCCTCCTCCTCCTCCTTCTCATCATCCTCCTCGTCCTCGTCCTCCTCATCCTCCTGGTCCTCCTCATCCTCCTCCTCTTACTCGTCCTCGTCGTCGTCCTCCTCCTCCTCATCGTCCTCCTCATTGTCCTCCTCCACATCCTCATTCTCATCCTATCTATCCTCCTATTCATCCTCCTCCTCCTCATCTTTGTCGTCCTCCTCCTTTTTGTCCTCCTTCACATCCTCATTCTCATCCTCTTTATCCTCATATTCCTCCTCCTCCTCCTCGTCTTCTTCGTCCTCCTCCTCCTTGTCCTCCTTGTCCTCCTCGTCCTCCTTGTCCTGCTCATCCTCGTCCTTTTCCTCATCCTTGTCCTCCTCCTCCTCCTCCTCCTCCTCCTCCTTATCCTCCGCATCCTTATCCTCCTCATCCTCCTCATTGTCCTCCTCATCCTCATTCTCCTCCTTCTCCTCCTCCTCATCTTCCTCCTCTTCCTCCTTCTCGTCCTTCCCATCCTGTTCATCCTCATCCTCCTCGTCCTTCTCCTCCTGGTCATCCTCATCCTTGTCCTCCTCCACTTTATTCTCCTCCTAGTCCTCCTCCTCCTCCTGTTCAAATTCCTTCTCCACCTCCTCCTCCTCCTCCTCCTCCTCATCCTCCTTGTCCTCTACATCTTCATCCTTTTCCTCATCCTCATCCTTCTCCTCCTCGTCCTCGTCCTCATCCTTCTTCTCCTCCTACTCCTCCTCCTTCTCGCTGTCCTCCTCCTCCTCATCCTCATCATCCTCCTTGTCCTCGTCCTCTCTCTTCCTCCTCCTATTCCTCCTCTTCATGCTTCTCTGCCTCCTCTTCTGCCTTGTCCTCCTCCTCCTCATCTTCCTTGTGCTTGCCCTAGTCCTTGTCGTCCTCCTCCTCCTCCTCTTCCTCCTCCTGCTCCTCCTCTTTCTCCTCCCCCTCCTCATCCTCCTTGCCATTGTCCTCCTCCTCCTCCTCCTCCTCATCCTCATTCTCCTCTTCCTCCTCGTTCTCCTCCTCCTCCTCATCATCCTCCTTGTCCTCGTTCCCTCTCTTCCTCCTCCTATTCCTCCTCCTCATCTTCCACCTCCTCTTCCTCGTCGTCGTCGTCCTTCTCGTCCTCCTCCTCGTCCTCCTCGTCCTCCTCATCCTCCTTGTCCTCCTCCTCGTCCTCGTCCTCGTCCTCCTCCTCCTCCTCATCCTCCTCCTCATCGTCCTCCTCGTCCTCCTCCTTGTCCTCCTCGTCCTCGTCCTCGTCCTCGTCCTTGTCCTTGTCTTCCTCCTCGTCCTCGTCCTCGTCCTCGTCCTCGTCCTCGTCCTCGTCCTCGTCCTCCTCCTCCTCCTCCTCCTCCTCCTCCTCCTTGACCTCCTTGTCCTCCTTGTCCTCTGCATCTTCATCCTCTTCCTCATCTTCATCCTTCTCCTCCTCGTCCTCGTCCTCATCCTTCTTCTCTTCCTACTCCTCCTCGCTGTCCTCCTCATCATCCTCATCATCCTCCTTGTCCTTGTCCTCTCTCTTCCTCCTCCTATTCCTCCTCCTCATCTTCCACCTCCTCTTCGTCGTCGTCGTCGTCCTCGTCGTCCTCCTGGTCCTCTTGGTCCACCTGGTCCTCCTGGTCCTCCTGGTCCTCCTGGTCCTCCTCGTCCTCCTCCTCGCCCTCCTCCTACTCCTCTTCCTCCTCCTCCTCTTCCTCGTCCTCCTCCTCTTTCTCCTCCTCCTCCTCCTCCTCGTCCTCGTCGTCCTCCTCGTCCTCCTCCTCGTCCTCCTCCTCGTCCTCCACCTCGTCCTCGTCCTCGTCCTCGTCCTCGTCCTTGTCCTCCTCCTCGTCCTCGTCCTCGTCCTCCTCCTCCTCATCCTCCTCCTCCTCGTCCTCCTCCTTGTCCCCCTCCTCATCCTTTTCCTCGTCCTCCTCCTCCTCCTCCTCCCCCTCCTCCTCCTCCTCCTCCTCCTCCTCCCCCTCCTCATCCTCCTCCTACTTATCCTCCGCATCCTTATCCTCCTCATCCTCCTCATTGTCCACCTCATCCTCATTCTCCTCCTTCTCCTCCTCCTCATCTTCCTCCTGTTCCTCCTCCTCATCCTCCCGATCCTGCTCATCCTCATCCTCCTCGTCCTTCTCCTCCTGGTCCTCCTCATCCGTGTCCTCCTCCTCTTTATTCTCCTCCTTGTCCTCCTCCTCCTCCTGTTCATCTTCTTTCTCCTCCTCCTCCTCTTCCTCGTCCTCATTGTCCTCTGCATCTTCATCCTTTTCCTCATCCTCATCCTTCTCCTACTCGTCCTCGTCCTCATCCTTCTTCTCCTCCTCCTCCTCCTCGTTGTCCACCTCCTCCTCAACCTCATAATCCTCCATGTCCTGCTCCTCTCTCTTCCTCCTTCTATTCCTCCTCTTCATGCTTCTCTGCCTCCTCCTCTTCCTTGTTCTCCTACGCCTCCCCATCTTCCTTCTACTTGCCCTAGTCCTTGTCGTCCTCCTCCTCCTCCTCTTCCTCCTCCTCCTCCTCCCCTTTCTCCTCACCCTCCTCATCCTCCTTGTCATTGTCCTCCTCCTCATCCTCCTCATCATCGTCATTCTTCTCTTACTCCTCCTCCTCCTCCACGTCCTCCTCCGCGTCCTCCTCCTCGTCCTCCTCCTCATCCTCCTTGTCATCTGCATCTTCATCCTTTTCCTCAGCGTCATCCTTCTCCTCCTCGTCCTACACAACCTTGTCATCGTCCTCCTCCTCCTCCTCGTCCTAGTCCTCCTCCTCGTCCTCCTCCTGACCCTCCTCCTCGTCCTCATCGTCCTCCTCGTCGTCCTCGTAGTCCTACTCGTCCTCCTCGTCCTTCTCCTCGTCCTCCTCCTCGTCCTCCTTCTCGTCCTCGTCCTCGTCCTGGTCCTCGTCCTCCTCCTTCTTGTCCTCGTACTCCTCCTCGTCCTCCTCCTCCTCCTCGTCCTCCTCCTCCTCCTCCTCCTCCTCATCCTGTTCCTCATCGTCCTCCTCGTCGTCCTCCTTGTCCTCCTCGTCCTCGTCCTCGTCCTCGTCCTCGTCCTTGTCCTCCTCCTCCTCCTCGTCCTCCTCCTCCTCCTCATCCTCGTCATCCTCCTCCTCGTCCTCATCCTCCTCCTCCTCCTCCTCCTAGTAAACTTCATCCACGTCCTCGTCCTCGTCCTCCCCCTCCTCATCCTCCTCCTCCTCCTCGTCCTCCCCCTCCTCGTCCTCGTCCTCATCCTCGTCCTCCTCCTCTTCATCCTCATCCTCCTCCTCCTCATCCTCCTTGTCCTCGTCCTCCTCCTCCTCCTCGTCCTTCTCCTCCTCCTCCTCATCCTCGTCATCCTCCTCCTCCTCATCATCCTCCTCCTCCTCCTACTCCTCCTCCTCCACCTCGTCCTTATCCTTCTTCCTCATCTTCCTCCTCCTCCTCATCCTCCTCGTCCTCGTCCTCCTCCTCTTCCTCCTCCTCTTCCTCCTCCTCCTCCTCCTCCTCCTCCTCCTCCTCCTCCTCCTCCTCCTCCTCCTCCTCCTTCTCCTCCTCCTCGTGCTCCTCCTCCTCCTCCTCCTCCTCCTCCTCTTCCTTCTCCTCCTCCTCCTCCTCGTCCTCCTCCTCGTCCTCCTCCTTGTCCTCCTCCTCCTCGTCCTCCTCCTCCTCTTTGTCCTCCTCCTCGTCCTCCTCCTCCTCCTCATCCTCTTCCTCCTCCTCGTCCTCCTCGTCCTCTTCCTCGTCCTCGTCCTCCTCATCCTCCTCCTCGTCCTCCTCCTCCTCGCCCTCCTCGTCCTCCTCCTCCTCCTCGTCCTCCTCATCCTCCTCCTC
>NC_140738.1:3405000-3830000 GCF_050655825.1 Lonchura striata
GAACATGGGCGTGTGCAGGTGGTGGCCGCAGGCTACGGCGCTGATGATGAGGCCGTTGCCCAGGAGGGCAGCCAGGGAGATGCCCAGGAAGAGGCAGAAGTGCAGGAGCTGCAGCTGCCGCGTGTCTGCCAGTGCCAGCAGGAGGAAGTGGCTGATGGAGCTGCTGTTGGACATTTGCTGTGGCTACACATGGGCACCTGTTCATGGAGAAAGGACAGTGAAGAGTTAGAGGAGATGCCTGTAATTAAAGTTAACGCCATTTCCCATACACCCTCCTCTGTAACACAGATGTGTACACTTCTGTATTTGAGAGTTTTGTGGTTTTCTTTTTATGCTGCCTCCATGTTTCTCCTGGTATTCCTGGATATCAGAAACCCTCAGCATATCTCCATCCCATTGATGACTACAGTGAGTTTTCTGAGGAAAGATGATGAGTGGAGACTGAGAGGAGATGATTATTCATTCTGTTTGGAGCTTCTCTTGGCTTTCATTTTTCTCACATGAAGGATGCTCACACTCCCATGTTTCTCTTATAAACCCTCAGGTACAGGTAAGAGCAGATGGATCCACCGCAGCCCAGTTCCACATTTGTAGCCAAGGACTCACTTTGCTCATTTCACCAACCCAGCAGCATTTTCAGTGTCACAACACCTCTACCTTTCCCCATAAATCTCATAAATCAGAGATGCTCTAGGACAGCTTTGCACTCTGCATTGAAGCTCCCAGCTTGGACTGAAATCTCAGGGACACTTCCAAGTGTTCCTCTGATGGCACTGGATGAAGGGAGGTGCAGCTCCTTCCCTGGCTACACTGCCAGCACTGCCCAGAGCCAGGCACTGGGGACAGCTGTGTCACCCTGAGCCAGCTGTGCCCCTGCCAGAGCCCCCAGTGCCGGGCAGCTGCTCCCAGCCCTGTGCTCTGCAGAGGGAACTGGGCCCAGGGCTGCAGAGCTGCCCCACGGCTCTGCTGCAGCTCTGCCTGCACAGGAGGGGCTGCACGCCTTGGAGCCCCGGCCCTGAGGGCAGAGGCTTGGCTGGGGCACAGGAGGGAGGGGGCTTGTGCAGAGGGAGGGGCTGCACTGGAGGGGATCCTCTGGACATCTCTAAACTCTCCCTGCCTCAGCATTTCTGGGTTTTCTTTTCTCTCCTTCCCTGATCTTCTCTCTGCTTCCTGGAGATTTTCCTCCTGCAGGTGTTTCCCTGTGCCTCATCTCTCCCTGCCAGCATTCCCACACCCCAAATATCTGTGCACTCTCCTTGGCCTGACAGAACCCTGCCTGTTTGCAGGGCACTGGCTGGGGGCAGGTTCTATTTGCAGCTTGGAGAAAGGACAGCTCAGACTGAGCCTGATGGCTCCAGCAAAGGTGCTGCTGGTGCTGTCCATGTGCAGAGTGGCTGAAAGCACATTAGGGATCTCCTGTGAATCTACTGATCACTAAAAGTAACAGTTCAGACGTCTCATGCACTTGTCAATATTCATAATCAACCTTTAATATTTATCCTTCTTTCCCTGCCACTCTTCAATAGTACACAGCTGACTACAAATTCTTAGGAAATTTCCACATTTTTATCAAAATCCTTGTCTTGGAAATATTCTATGACTAATCAGAAGCCCTCAGTATGTCAGAGCTTCATGAGCATTTCACCTCCCCTGCACCAGAAATACTCAGTACTCACAGGATCTGTGGGCATTGGGATGTTCCAGCTTTAGGAGATCTCTCCAGGAGCTGCAGCTGCATTGTCCTGCAGCCGGAGGTTCCTGTGCCAAGGGCTGGCAGTGATTCTGCCCCAGGCACTTCTCAGCCCCTTCCCAGCCCTGACTGATTGAAGCTCTCTGTGCCTCTGTGCGGTGCTCAGGCTGGCTGCAGGCAGTACCCCAGCCCTGCTGGGCTGGCAGAAGAGCTGCTCAGCAAGAGAAATGTGCTTTTGAAGCTCTGCTTGGTTACCAGGATCACCCTCTGTGCCAGGAGCCCAGCCCAGCTCAGCTGCAGAGACACAGCACAAGGACTTTAATGACCGTCTCAGGGGCTGCTGTTGTTTTCATTAGTCTCATTCCCAGAGAGTGTGCTCAAAAAACTTCTCAAGAACTCAAAGTGTGATTGAAACACTGAAGTTTCTTGAAGTTTTAATGGGTCCCACTGAGGGACACGACTGAGAAAGTGTCCCCAAATAGAGCATAATGCTGGAGCAGAGATGACAGCAAGGGACAAGCAAGGGGAAGGTGGCTCTGGTGCTGAGCAAACCTGGATGTGTTTCAGGAATGCAAAGGGCCCAGGCCAGAGCCCCAGCCCCTGGCAAGGCAGATCCTGTCCCTCCCTCATTGCTCAGGGCTCTTCCCGGGATGGGCACTGGCATGTGGGGATGTGCAGTGCCAAGGGCAGGACCATGGGGCGGCCCCTGCCAGGCTGCTGAGCAGGGACAAGGAGGCACTGAGGCCCCAGGGCTGCAAGGGTCACTTGTCCCCTCGTGGCCTCAGGCCCAGGGCCAGCAGCCACGGCCAAAGGGCTGCACAGGTTGGCTCTGTCAGGGCCTTGCAGCTGCTGCACATCCCTGAGCCCTCTGCAGCCCAGGCTGTCCCACGGTTTCCCTGCCCTGCGCCTCTGTCCCTGCAGGCTGTCGTCACCCCCGGCTGCCCCACCTCGCTGGCCCTTCCTTTGCTGGCAGCTCTGCCTCCTGCTGCCCCTGCCTGGCCACACAAAGCCTTGGGCTTCTCCAGGCTCCTGCTGGGGACGTGTTGCACCACAGCCCTGCCCTGGGATGGAAATTCCTTTCTCCTCCTGTGTCCAGTCTGGACTTCCCCAGCTGCATTTGTGGCATAATTTCTCTCCCTGCCTGATTCCCACTATAGAGAAAAGCTCCACCATTTCTAAATCCACCCTTCAAGCCCTGCCAGGCCACTCCTGATCTGTCCTCAGTCTCTTCACAGCTGAGCCCAGGCACATCAGCCTCCATACATGGGTTATGTTCTTGAGGCCTGCAAAACCCAGCTCAGGAGATCTCTGGGCCCTGTCCAAGGTGTTTGCAAAGGAAAACATTCTGCTCATATCACCAGAGGCCAAGGCCAGGCAGAACTGTCTGTCCTGGCAGCTTTTGTCTGGGGGCAATCCTAGGATAGATGGAACTTTGGCGGCCACATTCCAGTTCCTGCCATGGCCCCGGGACAAGAGGGTCAGTTCTTTTCTGCAGGAAGAAAGGAACAGAGACCCAGTGCTTCTGAGGCAACTGAGATGCAACCATCAGAGGCCAAGGCCAGCCAGAGCTGGCAGGTCTTTTTCTGGCAGATACCCTTGCATACAGGAAATTTTTGAGGGGAAGTACCAATTTTGTCCATGGGTGTCAAAAAAGAGGGACAGTTCTTTTCCATAGCAAGGAAAGCAGGAAGCCCCAGTGGTTCATGGGCAGATGAGAAGCAGCCCTTGACATTCCAAGATCAGCCAGACCTGTCAGGTGGCCCCTGGGAGGCCAAGCCTGCCAGACCTGTTCCCTGTTCCCCTCATTCCATGGAGCCCCACAGTGTCCCAATGGTCCCTTGTTTCCAGGAGGCCCTGAGGTGTCACAATGCCCCCTTGGTGACACGAGGCTCTGAAGGGTCGGAATGGTCTCCATGGTTCCACAAGGCCCCACAGAGTCATGGTGGTCTCTGGGTTCCATGGAGCTCCGTGGTGTCACCATGGCCCCAAAGTCCCAATGGACTCCATGGTTCCACCAGGTCCTCACCGTGCCACCATGGTCTCCACAGGAAGGGAACAACCCAGCCCCAGCGTTCCAGGGGCAGATGAGCCACAGCCACCAGAGGCCAAGGGCAGCCAGATCAGATGGTGCTGGCAGATTTTGTCCTTGGATATAGGGAATTTTAGAGGTGGAATGCCAGTTTCAGACCTGTTGCCTGGAGGTGAAGGACGGTTCTTTTCCATAGGAAGGCAAGGATGGAACACCGGTGTTTCAGGGGCAGATGAAAGGTGACCATCAGAGGCCAAGGGCAGCCAGACCTCTCTGTTCTGGTATTTTTTTGTCTGAAAGCAACCCTTGCATATAGGGAATCTGGGAGGTGGAACCCCAATTTCGGCCATTTCTGCATTGTTAAGAAGGACAGTTCTTTTCCATAGGAAGGAAAGCCCAGAGCCCCAGTGTTGCAGGGGCAGAAGCAGAGAGAGAAGGCTCCTGGGAGGCTGGGCCAGCCAGCCCTGTTTGTCCTGGCAGCTTTTGTCACTGAGAAATCCTTGGACCTAGGGAATTCTGGAGGAGGATTCCAAACTTTGGCCACGGGCATCTGGTCAAGATGGATGGTTTTTCCCATAGGAAAGAGAAGCGTGGAGCCCAGGTGTTTTGGAAGAAGATGAGAGGTGGTCACCATAGGCCAAGAGAGCCAGACCTGTCTCTCCTGGCACCTTTCATCTGGGGCAAATCCTTGGATATTCAGAATTTTGAAGGTGGAATCTCAGTTCGGGCCATGGGCACCTGGGCAGGAAGAAGAGTTCTTTTCATCATAAAGGAAGGAACAAAGCTCCAGTGTTTCAAAGGCAGATAAGAATCAGCTCTTTGGAAACCAAGGCCAGCCAGACTTGTCTCTCCTCAAAGCTTTCACCTGGGAGAAATCCCTGGATATAGGGAATCCTGGAGGCGGATTCCCAACTTTGGCCATGGGTGCCTGGATGTGAAAGGTGCTTTTTTCCCATAAGAAATAAAAGCACAGGGTCCCAGTGTTTCGCAGGCAGATGAGAGGTGGCCCGTGGGTGGCCAAGCCAGCCAGGTCTGTCTGTCCTGGCAGATTTCATCTGGGAACAATCTTTGCATAGAAGCAAACTAAGAAGAGGAATCCAAATTTTAGCCATGGGCACCTGGAAGAGAAGGACAGTTCTTTTCACAGGAAGGAGAGCACCGAGCCACAGTGCTCCAGGGGCAGATGAGCAGCAGCCCTGGACATGCCAAGGTCAGCTGGACCTGTCAGGTGGCCCCCAGGTGGCCCAGCCAGCCAGGCCTTGATGCCTTGAGAGGCCACCTAGAGCAGAGGCTGGACAGTGTTACAGGAGTAAAGTGGGGATTTATTAAAAAGGCCTTCAAAGGATTCACCTGGGCAGTACAAGGGCCTGGCTGAGGGTACACCCAGGATGGACGCCAGGTCACACGTTTTCACACTTTTGTAAGATTTGGTTCATTTCCATATTGGGGTTAATTGTCCAATTATACCTTCAGGTTATGCAGCCCCACCCTCCCAGTCTGCTCTCCTCAATTCCCTGCTGTTTTCAATTTTTGGGCCCGAAGCTGCAGCGGTGTCTATGGTTCTCAGGCAGGAAAAGGACTGTTTTGTCTGACTACACTGTAAAAGAACTTGCTGACACTCTGCATGAAGTTCAGAGTTACAGACTGATACAGCACAGAATTGGGAAAATATGGAAGCTAAAACTTAAGGCATCAGCCTGTCCCATGTTCCCTTGCTTCCATGGGGACACACAGTGTTAAAATGGCTCCTCCATGACACTCTGGGCTCCACAGTGTCACCCTGGGCCCTTGGATCCATGGGAGCTTCCCAATGGTCTCCTCTGATTCCACGAGGTCCCCACAGTGTCACAACTGATCCATGGCTCCATGAGGTTCCCCAGAGTCACCAGGGTGTCCTTGGACCTGCCTTGTCCCAACTCACCCATCGTCCCATGAGGTTCCCCGGTGTCACCAGGGTGTCCTTGGACCTGCCTTGTCACAACTGACCCATGGCTCCATGAGGCTCCATGAGGTTCCCCAGTGTCACCGTGGTCGCTGTCAGAGGCTGGATGAGATCAATGTCCCCAGACACCTTGGGCTGAGCTGTCAGTCAGTCACACAGATGGGACAGCGCTCACCCAGCTCTGAACACCTGAGATATCAGAAGTCCCAGCTGGGGGGAGGCCCACGAAGGCCCAGGGGCTTAAAACCAAGGAGCACAAGGTCAGCCCCTGGTATGGACTCTGCCTTCTCCTGGGGTTTGTGTCATGCCCACACTGGAGCCCCAGGAACTGGGAGCCACATGTGTGTCTTCCTGTGGGGCTTCTCTCTTCCTGTCTCTCTCTCTTTCCTCTCCTTCTAATGCTCTTTATATGGGACATTTTTGGGTACCTGTACAACTTCAGTGTTTAGGGCTTTCCAGGCTAAATGGGCTGAGGGAATGAAGTTACTGCTGTGACAAGTAGTTTAAGTTGGATTGGATTTGTATTAAATGCTTTTCCAAAGTTCCTTGTTCTTTTGTATTTTGCCAGTAAAATTTTGGGGGTCCCGAATGGGCGCTGAGGGCACTTGGGGGTCCCGGAGGGTCTGGGGGACACTGATGGGACAGATGGGGGCGGTACCGGGGTTCTGTGGAGCGCGGGGCATGAAGGGCGTTGTAGTCCCGGCTTTAATGGGGCTCTATGGGGCCGCAGAGCATGACGGGAGTTGTAGGCAAAAGAAAAGATGTCGCAGACCCCAGGCCCCGCCCCCAAAGCCATGATCCATGGCGCTGATTGGTTGGAGCTGTGATGGACGTCAGCCTCGGCCAATGGGAGGCAGTGCAGGTGGGAACAGCCCATTCAACCCCTCCAGTCCCTCCCAGTACAGCCCAGTTCATCCCCAGTACAGCCCAGTACAGCCCCAGTGCCCCTCCAGTCCCTCCCAGCACAGCCCAGTCCCTCCCAATACACCTGAGTTCATTCCCAGGCCCTCCCAGTCCCCCCAGTGCCATCCATATCCCGCTCCAGTGTCCCCCAGTCTTCCCGCCCATTGCGGGGCAGCGGCGCAGACGGAATGTCCTGCGGCCCAAACCTCCTGCTCCTGCCACACAGCGCCAGCCTTCTCCCCTCCTCCTCCTCTCCCAGCACGGCACAAATTCCAGCTCGGAGGAGGCTTCCCCAGAGAGGGCTCCGGCTCCTGCCTCAGCCCGAGTGTCCCTGCAGAGGAACAGGGCATCCTTCAGGCACTTCCACAAGCCCAGGGTTCCCATTTCATGGCGAATCTGGGATGCCAGGAGCGAACGCCGGGGCATGGCCGGCCCGGGGCGCTCGGGCGGCGCTCGGGGCCGCTCCTGGCCCGGGCCGAGCGCTGACAGCCGCGTCCCGCCCGCAGGGAAGGCGCAGGAGGCCCGGCAGGAGCGGCCCCGGCGGGTTCGCTGCTGGGCAGCGGCGGCTGCGGCTGCGGCTGCGCGGCCACGCGGCTCTCGGACGGCGCCCGGGGAGCGGCGGGGCCGGCGGCGGGCGCGGAGGAGGGGAAGGAGGAGGAGGAGGGAGAGAAGGAGAAGGAGGAGAAGGATGGGGCTGTGCGGGGCAGGCGGCGAGCTCAGCCCGCTGCTGCCCTCGGCTCGCAGGTGGCCATCAAAAGGGTGCCAGGGAACCGCGTCCGGCGCCGGGGCGAGCTGGTGATGAGCGGGGCCAGCGGCAGAAGCCGGGCCGTGCCGGGCGGGGCTGAGCCGGGGCCCGGCAGGGTGGGAGCTGCCAGGACGCCTGGAGGGAGAGCGGGCGTGGGGCCAGCGCAGGGCGCAGAGCATCCCGGGCTGGCTGAGGGGTTCCCGACCCCCGGCACGGCATCAGCCCCACTGACGGCATCGTGCTCCTCCCGCAGCCCCACGGCACCAGCGCAGCCCTGGAGATCGCGCTGCTGGACAAGGTCTCCTCTGGCTGTGCTGGTGTCATTCAGCTCCAGGAGTGGCCTCAGCTCCCCGACAGCTTTGTGCTGGTGCTGGAGCATCCGGAGCGCTGCCAGGACCTGTCGGGTTTCCTGGCGGAGCGGGGGTTCCTGCCGGAGGAGGAGGCGCGGGGGCTGCTCCGCCAGGTGCTGGAGGCTGCAGCATCCCCCTGATGAACTGTGTCTGTGTTCCACAGGAACCCTGTCCTACAGCCCACCAGAGGGGATCCACCAGCAACACTACCACGGCGAGGCAGCGACGATCTGATCCCTGGGCCTCCTGCTGCACCACCTGGTCATGGGGAAGCACCCGTTCAGGAGGGGCCAGGAGATATCTGGGGTCAGATCTTGTTCCCACCATGGCTCTCTCAAGGTGGATCCTCATCTCTGGCCTCGGGAGCAATACCAGTGCTGGGAGACAGCAGCAGCTCATGGGCATTCTGGTCTGGCAGCTGCTGAGGAGGTGGCACATGTCCTGCTCTCCTGCTCTCCTCCAAACAGAAAATCCATGGGGAAGTTTAGGCCCACCTCTAAGCACACCCAGCATGGCCTGGGCACGGGAAAAGGGGGCAACTTCTCCAAATGACTGGTGATTTCTGGTTTCTCTCCCCAGAGTGCCAGGATGTCATTAAGAGGTGTTTGTCCATGCAGCCCTTGGACAGGCCATCCTTAGAAGAGATTTTCCGTGATCCATGTTCCTCTGCCCTAGAAGATGGGAGAGATCCACATGCACAGTTGGATCCAGGGGCCTGGCAGGTAACAGCTCCACACATCTCTTGGCACTAAGTAGCAAAGCCAACCAGACAGGTTTTGTCCTGCCTGTAGCTCTGAGCAGGGGTCAGCAGGATGGAACACAGCTCATGGGCTGGAGCTGAGCTGGAGACCTGGTGTGGCAAGCACTGGTGGCCAACATCCCCCTGGTTTTGCCTGCCATGGCTCATGGATGGCTGGGGCCCTGGGCAGAGCCCTGACAGCCTGGTCTGGCCCAGGGAAGAAGGAGCCCCTGGAGAAGCTGTCCCAGGTGGGGCTGCTGCTGCTGGGGACAGTGAGGACATCAAGGATGACAACCTCTTACTCCACCTGACCACCGGCAGGCTGAAGATGATGGACTTTGATTCTGACACCTCCTCCAAAGCCAGGTTCCACAGGGAGTTTGCAGATGAGTCCACACACAGGGGGATGCTCCCAGATTTGGGCATTGCACAGCCTGGCTGGGAACCAAAGGTTCCCCCTTTGCTGGGGCTGATGCAGCTGATCCTTGAGTCGGCTGCCAGGCTGCTTTTGGAAGAGCTGGGGCATGGGCTGGGGTGGGTACGAAATGGGAGTGGGCTCCTGGCCCTGCCAACAGCCCCCAGCACCCACCGTACCCCGGGCTGGGGCTGGGCTGGGGCAGCCAGCCCGACACAAACAAACCCCCATAGTGGGAGCAGAGGTGGGACTCCAGACCCTGTGCAGGGTCTGCTTTGCTTTGCAGGCAAGGAAGGGCTTGGGCTGCTCCACTGCCCTTGTTTGCTTTGGGATCACCATGGGGGCAGTGCAGGGGAAGGGAGAAAGCCTGGGATTCCCTCCCCCATGGTGGGTTTTTCCCTGGCACGCAGGGGTTGGGCCTTCCTTAGGGCCCTGACAGAGATAAGATTTTTGACCTTTTTTCTTGTTCCCCTTTTTGTCTGTAATCTATTTTCAATAATTTGATGTTTGTTTTTCTAGAGGAAGCATTCCAGGTGGAGATCCGGTCTGGATCAGGACGTGCTTGGGAGCAGCTGCGGCGTGGATGGGCCGTGCCCTTGGAGAAGGCTGAGGGCATCGTTTGGGACCAGCTTTTCTTCCAGCGGGGGATGGCGTGAGGTGGGTCCTGTCTGCTGGGGATGGTGGGGTCAGAGCTCTGGGGAGATGGCAGCGAGCACAGGAGCGTCCTGCTCTGGGCAGCTGCTGAGGGCTGGAGGTGCCGTGGCTGGCTGCAGGCTGGGCACATGTCCTGCCCTCCTGCTCTGCTCCCAAAGGCAGCAGTGATGGGCAGCTCTGGGCACAGCTCTGGCACGGCCAGCATGGCCTGGGCACCGCGGGCGGCTGGGACAAGGGGACAGGAGCCTTCAGCTGACGGGGCTTTCTGGTTTCTCTCCTTGCAGCCGGGCTCTGCGGGTGCTGAGGCTGCTCTGGGCTCTGCCAGGGCCCTGCTGGAGCTCAGCACCGGGCTGCAATCAGCCAAAGGAGAAATGGGGTGCCCTGCAGCACAGACTGGCTTGAGCATTTCAGCAACACAGCTCAAGAAAACATGCAGCCACCCAAAAAATAAACTTGTTCAATAACTTCTGAAATGAAATCAATCTGGGATGACCCCAAATGACTTTTTGCAGCTTGCTCAAGCAGTAGCTCAGCCCTTCTCTGAACTGTTCTCTCTTCTCCCTGCCTTTTACTTCCCAACTGCTTCCTCTTTTCCCCCATTGAGTTCCCAGCCTATTCCAGTCTCCATCACACTGTTCCCTTCCTTGGTGCCCCTCGTCATGAGGAAGGCCAAGCCCCAGGCTAAGGGACTCATCCTGTCACTGGCTGAGGAGCAGCAATGTCTCAAGAGGTCTGGTGGGATTTTAGTGTCATTCAGAGCTGCTCTCCAGCCCCCAGCTCTCCTCACTGCTGAGTTCCCGCTCCTTTTTCCTTGTCCTTGCAGCAGGATGAGCTCTGTGAATCCCCTGAAGCCTCCCCACTCTTTCCAGCCCACGCACCCACCTCAGCTAGGTTGAAGCAGCAGCTTCTCTGTCTCCTCTGGCACACCAGTGCAGTCCCCTGTGCAGGGAGCCCCAGCCCCAGAGCACAGCACTCAGCAGTGCAGTCGGGGCTGGAGCAGCTGCCCTGCAGCCCTGGCCTGGCTCTTTGTGGCAGGGAATGCTCCCTGTTTGCAGCTGTCCCTGCAGGATGGCCCCAGGGCAGAGCCCAGCCGGGCTCCCACTGCAGCCCCTGAAGCTTGGGGCAGACAGTGGTCCCAGAGCTGAGGTTCACGGGGAGCTCCCGGAGCTGTGCCTCGCACTCTATTGCCGTGTGTCACCGTGCAGGCTGGCTTGTACGGGGTGAATGTACCAGCCCTGCTTTGACTGACAGGGGCCGGGCCCATCACATCTCTCCCAAGGCTGCAGGCATTGCCAAGGGCCAGAATCTGAAGGGGCACAGAGATCAGAGCAGTGAAATCATCCAGACTGGGTTTTCAAAGGCCCTTTAGGAGGAAGGGCTTGAGAATAAACGTGCTCTGTTTGCCACACAAACATCGGGGTGAGTGGTCTCTTTGGCTCCAACCCACTTTCCTCCCCGAGCCAACGTTACCCACCCCCTCACACATCCCCCCCCGTGCCTTCCCACTGCCTTGTCCTGTCAGGGCTCCCACAGCCCCTCATCCCTTTGTGGCCCCGTCCCCTCAGGGTCTCCCCAGCCCAGCCAACCTGCCCGGCAGCAGCGCCGCAGCCCCACAGGAGCTCCAGAGGAGCCCCATCAAGAGGCACCTGGGAGCCCTCAGCAATCCAGCCAGCAACACACGGGCAGGAGGACACGGATGGCGCTTCCTGGCTGGGACAGGGCTTGTGGCCATCTCCAGGCACCGCTCTCACAGAGATCCCCACAGCTCCAGCCCCTGCCCGTCTGCTCTGTGGGCAGCACAAGGGCTTCATCAGAGCCACCAAAGGCCAAGGGGCTTCTGGCCATTTTCCCTGCAACCCTGCAAGCCTGAGCAGCTTGCTGAGCCCAGGAACCCTTTTCTCCCTCTTCCCCTTGGCCCTGCAGAGCCTGGGCAGCCAAAGAAAGATCCTGGGAGTCTGTCTATAGCAACACATCCTATATTAACATGCTAAAGAAAAACAAAAAGAAAGAAAAGAACAATCTTAACGAAACAAAACATTCCTGCTGGCTCAGGTGGCCCCAGCAGACAGAGCCTCTGGAATTAGCTCTGTGCAGAGCTCCAGCAGCGCAGCCAGCCGAGCCCCGACAGACGAGGCCGTCTCCTCCATGCCCTGCAGAGCCGATCATGCAGGCTGTCAAAGATGGAATATGGAGCTCTCTCTGCTTCCTGGACGATGTATGGTGTTTGAACTGCCAGGCTTGCGACGTCGACACTGATGTCATTTTCCAAGCCTTCAAGGGCTGAAAGAGAGAGGAACAGAGCCATGGTCAGTTCCCACATCTGAGGGGACCCGAGGGGACTCTGTGCCAGGGCCATCCCAGCCGGCTCTGGCCATGGCCAGAGGGACCAGGGACCAGCTGGTTCAGCCCGAAGCTGCTGTCCACGAATCCCCCAGGTGCCCTGAAAGCTATGTGTGCTCTGCCCACGCCGGCCCTGGTCCGCACAGGGAGCAGAGCCCTCCGCAGCCGGGGCAGGGCTCGCAGCTCCCCCGGCAGCCCCCACTGGCAGCCCGCTGCCCTTGGTCACCCTCAGAGAGGAGCTGGAGCTCTTCCTTCCTCCCCCTCAGGTGCCGCCCGGCCGTCCCTGGGAACACAGAGCCTGTCAGGCCCAGGGCACAGCTCCCTGCCAGCGGCGCCGCCAGCCCTGTGCCCACACGCCCTCCTGGCCCGGCTCGTGGCTCACCCATGAACCTGACGGCCGCCTCTCGCAGGGGCTCCTGTGGGCTCTGCAGGTAGGGCAGGGCCCGGCGCAGGTGCTCGGCCACGCTGCTGCTGTCCTCTGCCAGCTGGAGAGAGCGGCAGGAGGGAAGGGTTGGCCCCGCAGCCCCCCGGGCCGGGGCTCCATGGGCACCCGGCTGGGGCCGCAGGAGCCTGGAGCAGAGCCCGGGCGGCCTCGGGCTGCAGCAGCGGGCAGGGGCACAGCTGCCAGCCCGCACACCGAGCACCGCGCTCAGGGGCTGCTCCAGGCTGGGGCTGCGGCTTCCCGGCCCTCCTTACCAGGCACTCGGGGAACTGCCACAGCTTCTGGTTCTGCACCAGCTGTACAAGATCCCTCCTCTTGAGGAACTCGGCCGCACAGAGCAGTGTTTCCTGAGAAGCCTGGAGAGCAGCAGAGACGCGGAGATGGCCCCAGAGCCCAGGGCGCAGGACCCCGTCCCTGTGCCAAGGCCAGCAGGAGCTGCAGCCTGCGAGGCGCCAGGGCAGGGCCAGCCCAGCCCCTGCCACGGGCCAGCGGCAGCTGCCGAGTCCTCACCTCTGCCACTCGCTGGTTCTCATCGTGGCAGTGCATGGAGAGTGGCAGCAGGCTCTGGCGCACGTGTGCCTTCATGACCTTTCTCTCCTCTTCCGGAAAAAAATCCAGCATCTCCCGGAAGATAAACATGGAGCACAACTGCACCTGGCTGTCTTCCTGTATGAAAGGAAGGAAGAAAGACCTCAGCATCAGCTGCTTCAGGCCCACCTGGGCACAGCCTGTGAGTGCACAGGGCACAAAGTGTGCGGGCAGCACCCGCTGGCTGTGGCTGGAGGCGCAGAGCCTTACGTTGTCAAAGAGTGGCAGGAGTGCCTCAGCCAGCTGCAGGGCAAGGGCGCTGGTTATTGGGGCACCATTGCAGAAAAATAACGCTCTGAGGAGAACTGTGGTCATCCTGAGCATGACGCTGTCATCTTCCTGGAGGAGCTCCACGAGCCTTTCATGCAGGCTCCACATCCTTATGGCCATCTACTTGTGGAACACAAGTGTGTGAAACACCATCCTGCTGGCACAGGGCCCAGGGGCCACAGGCCTGTGCCAAAGCCCTGGGGCAGCTGCAGCAGGAGGCAGGAGAGCTGGCAGCAGCTGCCCCAGTGCCCCAAGGCCAGCCAAGCCCCAGGGACTGCCTTCCCCAGCCCCACGCTGGCAGCACGGCTTCAGCCCCTGCGCTCTTCTCACCGAGACACTGGTGGTGCCGAGCGCCACGAGGCCTCGGAGTGCCAAGCGACGCCTCCCCCTGCACTCGCTCTGCAGGTGCTTGGACAGGAACTGCAGGACGCTGTCCCGGCACTCACTCACGTTCAGGTGCTCCAGGATCTGAAAGGCACAGGCCGGTGACGGGGGAGCGGCCGGCGGGAGCCCAGAACCGCCCAGGGCCGGGCCCAGGCAGCAGCACAGGGCGCGGGCTCTGTCCCAGGCACTGCGGCCAAGAGAGGGCAGAGAGCCGGGAGGCAGCTCAGCGAGGCAGCGCCGGCCTTCAGGCTCACCTCCACAAGGAACGACAGGGCGGCCAAATCCCGGCACGGCGTGTCCTTGCTGAGCAGCCCGAGCAGGTGGAATGCAATGGCGGAACACGCGGCTTCGGATGCGCGGTGCATTTCTCTGACAGGAGGAAACACGAGTCAAAGCCCTCAGCCAGCGGGGGCAAACCTCTCCCAGGACTGCCTCACAGAGGTCTGGCCTTTCTCCACCACCCTGCAAGGGGCAGCTGAGCCCTCTGGGAGGTTGCTGCTCTTGGGCACGCTCCTCTCCCAGCCTTTTGCAGCCTCCTTGGCCGTCCCTTGGTGACAAGGCCTTCTGGCCCACGGCCACGGGGACTGTGTGGGGCACCTCGGGCACAGGGCACACATGCCAGGGACAGCTGGGGAGCAGGGGGTCTCACCTGGCCAGCACGCCCACAGCACAGTGGTGGGTGTCAGCACAGAGCAGAGTGTCCCAGCCACGCTTGTCTTCCATGGCCACCACCACATCCTCATAGTGCAGTCGGCAGAGCAGGGCCTTGAGGGTCTGCTCTGCAAAGCTGTGCACAGAGCAAAGCTGAGGTTACACTGGGAGCACTGGCCCCTGCCCTGGGCACATGGCAGGGACAGGAGGACTGGCATGGAGCACCTGCTGGGGCTGGTGGCAAGGCCGTGTTGCTGCTGGCATCCCTTCCAGAAGGTATCGACCTCCTCTGGCACATCCAGAGTGCTGAAGAGCACTTGGAAGAGCAGATGCACAAAGAGGCCGGGGAAACACACGGTGACTACATGTGGCACACAGGGCAGCTGGAGGATCTTCCACATCACCACGGTTGCCTGCAAAGGACAGAGCAGCCTGAGACAGCGCTCAGTGCCGAGGTGTCCGTGTGGCAGGGCCCGAGCACAGGAGGGAGATGCCCGGAGAGACACAGGGGGAGCACCGGGCCTGGTGGCCCTGGACCTGCCCCGAGGCCAGGTTTCAGCCCAGCGCCTGAGGCAGGGAGACGCCGTGGGGGAGGGAGGATGGAGAGCTGCTGGAAAGGTGACCTTGGGGCCAGCAAAGGCAGAAACTCACAGCCAGGGCAAGGACAGCCGTGTGGTCCCCATCGGAGGTGCACGTGCTGTGCTCTGGCCAGCTCCCCAGCACATCGAGGAGCACGAGCATGGCCGGCTCTGCAGTCCTCAGCGAGCACATGATGCTCTTCCACATGGCCAGAGCAGCTCTGCGGGGTCAGAACTCTGTCTCAGAGGAGTCTGTGACACAGCAGCGTGGCCTGGGCGGCAGCGGGGAGCTGAGCTGCTCTGCCAGCCCTGCCTCTGCTCACTGCCCCTCACTGGCAGCACGCAGGCAGCCCAGCCCTGTGGGCACTGGCCCCTGAGGGGCAGGGGGAAAGCATGGCAGCACGCTGGGGGGCTGGCAGGGGCCAGGGCTGGCAAAGGGAGCAGCCAGAGGGCCCTGGAATTCTCTGTGTCAGACACCTGGGACAGGCTGTGCAGGGGGAAGGGCTGCTGAGCCCTGAGCCCTCTGGGCAGGTGGGCCCCATACCTGTCACACAATGGGGCCACACGCAGGAGAGCCATCACCACGTCAGAGGGCTGTGCCTCTGTCAGATCCAGAAGGGGCCTGTATAGATTGTACTCAGGAAACTCATTGGCCACGAGCCACTGGTGGATGTACCTCACCATGGCGGGCACCTGGAGAAGGCAGGGGAGACTTGGAAAGCTGCCGGAGGAAGGAATGTGCCCAGCTGCCCCAGAGAAGTGCTTCCCTTGCCACCACACTGCCATGGCCTCAAAGGCTCCCAGGGAGCAACAGGCGTGGCTTGGGAGGCCAAGCAATTGCTGGGAGAAGAATAGCCAGGCCACAGGCTGCTTACTTGCTTTGGGCTGGAAGGACCCTCCTCCACAAGCATATCCAGCAGGGCAGCGCTGGTCTTGGTTTTGAAGATGGGAGAGTACGCTCTGAGCACGGTGCCCATGGCGCTGCTCTCTTCCTCCCGAATCCTCTTCATGAATTTGCAAACCATCTGCAGCAGAAGGGCAAGAAGCCCGGGATGCTGCATGGAGTGCTCCGAGCACAGTGCTGGGCTGAGCAGTGCCAGCAGGCCCAGCCCAGGTGGGGATGGCTGCAGGTACCTGCGCTGTTCTGCGGAAGCGGCCACGGCTGCGTTCCTGCTCTCGTGTGCGCTGCACGGCTGCACCTGGCAAAGAGCGAGCGCAGCCCGAGCTGAGGGGCTGCGGGAGAGGCCGGAGAACACAGCCCAGCCCTGCGCTGCCCAGGCAGGGACAGCCCCGCGACGGCCCAGGGCACGGAGCACGGCTGTGGGGTGTCTGCCCGGCCCCTATTCCAACCTGTCCATGGGCATGGCCCCAGGGGATGGCATGGCATGGCATGGCATGGCATGACATGGCATGGCATGGCATGGCATGGCATGGCATGGCATGGCATGGCATGGCATGGCATGGCATGGCATGGCATGGCATGGGGCCAAGCTGGCTGCAGGCACCAGCCCTGTGGCCCAGCTCTGCCACTCACCCTTCTGCCGTGGCTGGAACTGCTCCACCTCTTCAGGCTGCTGTGCTGGGGCAGCTCCAGGGCCTTCTTTCTCCTCCTTCCCCCAGGCCAGCTTGGGCACGCTCGCAGGTCTGAGCTCGACGTCACTGCCTGGATTCATGGCTGCTTGCAGAAGGTGAAAAGGAAAAGGTCCGAGTCAGCAAGTGCTGCAGTCGTGCCTTGAGGGCACCTGCAAGAGTGAAGTCTTGGCAAGGCTACAGGACAGCAAGTCCTGCACTCTGCTCTTGGGGCTCCAGCCACAAGGACAGGAGACTCCTGTCAAGGATGGTGCAAAGCAAATGCCACAGTCTGCCCTCGAGGGCAGCTGCAGAAGAGATGCCTCGGGAAGGCCAGGGGTCACCAAGTGCTCTGGTCTGGCCATGAGCTCACCTGCAGGAGTAATACCTCGGGAAAGCTCCGGGTCAGCAAGGAACGAGTGGCTGTGTGAGGGCTTCTCACAGCACCGCTCTCTCGCGTCCTCTCTCGTCGTGTGCACCGAGCACTGTGGAGTGTAACTGTAACTTGTAACTGCCAACACCTCTGCCAGAGCGTGTCACCAAGGGCCCTTGGAATCCCTGTCCCGTTCCATTCCACGGTGACCATGCTGCACCGTGTCACCAAGGGCCCTTGGATCCCCAGTCCCGTTCCATTCCACGGTGACCATGCTGCACCGTGTCACCAAGGGCCCTTGCACTCACTGCCACCTGCCCTGGGGCCAGCCCCAGCCCCCCAGAGTGGCCCAGGGTGGAAGGAATGCCTTGCCCCAGGTGTGTCAGACAGCCCAATAGGATCTTTAGGAAGGGCTCAGCCCATCAGCAAACGCTGCCCTGCTCTGCGGGCTCAGAGCAGCAGGAGCCCCCGCAGCTGCCGACGCAGCCGTGGCGGGAAGGGCACGGGGCCTCCACAGAAGCTGGCACGGCCTCCTCGGGACACGTCCCACATGGTGGCCATCCTGAGCACGGCCGTGGAACACAGACCAGGAACGTGTGGGCCAGGGCAGGAATGCTGCTCTGAGCCCTGGGGCCCGGGCAGCGCTGACAGCAGCAGGTGAGGCACAGTCCCTGCCCAAGCAGAGTTCCCCCGAGCCCTGGCAGCACCGGTGCCCGTCTCCTGCCCAGAAACCTGTGCCCCAAAAGGGCTTCTCTGCCCGAGGGCAGCCAAAGCTGGTGTGCACTGGGGGCTGTGCTCCGTCCTACAGGGGCTATTGGTAGCAGCACCTGGAGCAATTGGTGGCAACACTTGGTGCGTGTCAGATGTTGTTGCTCCTTCCCAGAATGATTTTTTCATGGAAGGGATTAGCAGCAGCACAGAAACACCAACAGCTACTGAACTTCACAGGACAAAGAGACTCCACTGAAACACTGCCATGTTTCCTTGTGCTTTTGCGTCTTTCTTGCACTCTGAAAGAAAAAGAATTGGCCCAAGCCCTGCTGTTCAAATCTGCAGCTGCTGTGTGTCTTCCTGTGGCAGCTCACTGCAAACACAACTGGCTGCCTGCTCAGCTGGGCAATGGATGGCCACAAACAGGGAGGGCCCTGGTGAACATCTCTTTGGTCTCGTGGGGCAGCGAGGGCACAGGAGACAAAGACTGCTCCTCTCGAGTTCATGGGGCAACAGAGAGATTTTATTTCCCAAGCCCCCCCTTACACAGGGCATTTGAAAGACCAGGCCTGGAAGCTCTCATCGGTTTGAGCTCCACGCCCCTTCAGGTTCTGGCCCGTAAGGTGCCTGCAGTTTTGGGAGATATTTGATTGGTCAAGACCCCTGTCAATCATGGTAACACCTCACCCTTCTTTTCTTTATAAAATTCTGTGTATTGTTCTCTGTCACCCATCTGCAAGGGCCCTTTGCCAACATGGGGACAGAGGACAGCGTGCATCTAATTTACACTGGAGCTGCAGCATTCCCCTCCAGGAACTGTTAGGGGAGAACTCAGGCCACAGGCATAATGCTTCTTGGTTACAAATTGAACTTATCTCTAAAAGCAGAAAGCTATTTAACCCTGAGCCCATTTAACCCTTAGAGAAAAACCCAATTTTAAAAAACAACCTTTAAGCACTTGATCCCTTGGGGAAAAACCAAACTTCCAGAAAACAATCTGTAAGCAGAAAAACTGTTTGCAAACTTGAGAAATAATTTGTAAACAAATCAAGTCCTTATATGAACTGTCCATGAGGCAGGTGATCATTTGTAATGCTGTCTGTGGTTTCCAGTGTCCATATTTTAGGCAGCTGTATTGTACTGTTGTAGGATTTATTGTAAAACATGAGAACAGACTCAGAGGGGAGGAAGGTGTACCCTCAATCCAACCCCTTTCCCCTTTTTTCTTTGTCTAAGAAATAATAATAGGATTAGAACATGGATTTTGAATACTATTAACTTATGCAAAATTTCATTCACGTTTACTGATAATATTTTTCTTTACCAGCCAGGTTCACAGCGAAGAACTTGATTGGGAGATGTTTTGATCAGGGCAAGGAACTTGGTTAGGAGACATTTTCTGTATTTCTATTTTTTCTAGTGCAAACCATATACTTTTTTCCCTTTGTTAGAAGTTAGAAATTTTGTTGTTGACTTTAATAGCTGACTTTTAAAATGATGACAAGTGGCAGAATTTCAGTGAAAAAACTTTGCAACTGCAATTTGCTTATGATAAATCGATGTTCTATGTGTACCTCAGTGGATATTCTTTGAATCATACCAGTTTATCTTGAAACAATGCAAGAATAATTACTAGAATATTAAGAAAAGACATGTTAATACACATACTAGGACATCTTTAAGACAATGATTTACTGAAATATGAGTATCAATTTAATATCGATATCCAACTGAGATGGACAAAAACTCTCTAAGAGTTTAAAGTTAGAAAGTGTATGTTTATTGAGACAGCCAGGCAGTACATGGGATAATTCCCTAATGCACACTGCAAAAATCACAGGTATTACAAAGCTTTTTTATTTGCAGAAGTCTTGAATACACAAATATGAATGCATATTCATATCCCTGTCACTTCCTCTGCTCCGCTTCATGTGCTAATTGGCAAAAAGGCAATTAAGCATGTGTAGTTCTGTTCCCTGAAATGAGTTGGGGGTCCATTTTGGGGAGGGGTCTCCAAAATGAGGAAGTAAAATAAGTCTTCCTTGTTCTGACCTTTCTGCCTTTCCCATGCATATGTGACAAATGAATCCTTGCCGTTTTCCTGTGCTTAATGGATCCCTAAAGTATGGGAAGTCTGCAACTGTTTTTCTGCCCCTGAAATCTGTTTATCAGCAGGATTGGGGCTGGGATGTGCCCTGGTGCCTGGGACATCACCAGGAGCGGGGCTGGGATGTGCCCTGGTGCCTGGGACATCACCAGAAGCAGGGCTGGGATGTGTCCTGGTGCCTGGGACATCACCAGGAGCGGGGCTGGGATGTGCCCTGGTGCCTGGACATCACCAGGAGTGGGGCTGGGATGTGCTCTGGTGCCTGGGACATCACCAGGAGTGGGGCTGGGATGTGCCCTGGTGCCTGGGACATCACCAGGAGTGGGGCTGGCTCTGATGCTCTCCAGTGCCTGGGACATGACAAGGGGCGGTGCTGGCTGGGGTTTGTTTGGTGCCTGTGCAATCCCAAGGGCAGTGTCACAGCGGGGCAGCTCTCAGTGTCCCCAGCAGGTCACAGTGTCCAGGGCAGCCCGTGCCAGCGGTCACTGCTCACACGGGGCAGGCTGGGCTGGGCAGGGGACGGGTCAGAAACGCTGCCCTGGGACTGGGGTCTCCCCCTGCCTCTGGGGCCCAGCCCCTGCTGGGAGCGCCTTGGGCAGGGCACGGGGCTGCTGCTGGGCCAGGGGGACAGGCCGTGCCCCCTGTCCCCTGCTGCTGGGCCAGGGGGACAGGCCGTGCCCCCTGTCCCCTGCCGCTGGGCCAGGGGACAGGCCGTGCCCCCTGCCAGCTGCCCAAGCCCCTCTGATGCCTGTCCCTCGTCCCTGTGGCTCCTGTCCCCACCACTCCTCACCACCTTCACTCCCTCCTTCAAAGCCCCACTCAACCCCTTCACAGTGACCTCTGGAAAGAAAGAATGAATGAAGGAAAGGAAGTGTTGGCTGTTCACCCTGGCTGGATGTCAGGCACCCACCAAAGCTGCTCTCTCACTCCCCTCCAGAGATGGACAGCAGAGAGAAAACAGAATGAAGGCTTTATGGGTTGAGCTATGGACTGGGACAGATCACTCAGCAAATACCATTATGGGCAAAACATTTCCAAAATTGGAGATATTAATGGAATTTTTGCTATCTGGATCAGGGCAGGATAGTGAGAAGTAAAACAAAGCTTTAAAAACACCTTCTGCCCTTTCCTCCCTCCTTCCCAGCTCTACCTCCCCCCCCAGTGGGTGCAGGGAGACAGGGAATGGGGGCTCTGGTCAGTTCATCCCCTATTGTTTCTCCTGCTGCTCGGGGGGAGGAGTCGTTCCCCTGCTGTGCCAGGGGTCCCTTCTGGAGACACTTCTCCATGAATTTCTCCACGGTGAGTTCATCCCACGGACAGCAGTTCTCCACAAGCTGCTGCAGCGTGGCTTGCTCCTCCATGGGCTCACAAGTCCTGGCAGGGCCCTGCTCCAGCGTGGGCTCCTCTCCAGGGGTTTGCAGGTCCCTGCCAGGTCCCTGCTCCAGCACAGGTTTCTCATGGGGTCGCAGCCTCCGCTCAGGCATCCCCCTGCTCCAGCACGGGCTCCTCCAGGCGCTGCAGGTGCATCTCTGCCCTCCATGCCCTCCACGGGCTGCAGGGCCCAGCTGCCTCCCCAGGGACTGACCAGGGAATCTCAGGGCAATCAGCTCCAGCAGCTGGAGCAGCTCCTGCCCCTCCTGCCCTGCCCTGCCCTGGGGGTGTGCAGAGCTGTTCCCCTCACAGGTCCTCACCCTGCTCCTCCCTGCTCACAGTCACAACTCCAGCATCACCCATTTCCTTAAATCTCTTATTCCAAAGGTGTTACCACCATTTCTAACTGGGCCAGCCTTGGCCAGCAGCCAGTCTGTCCTGGAGCAAGCTGGAATTGACTCTGTGGGACATGGAGGAGCAGCTGCTCTCACAGAAGCTGCTCCTAGAGCTCCTCCCTTACCAAAACCTGGCCATGCAAACCTGGTATAAGTATGGTAGAGTTTTTATTACCACTATTAATTCTTATTATTTCTATTACCTCTATTTTTGCTATTAATGGTACAGTTGTTATTATTACTAGTATTTTTAGTCTTTTGGACTCTATATTAATAGTGGCTAGATTAGAACTGGAAACAAAGGTACTTCATTGCAAGTAGCAGTTAGAGTTTTGTCAGCCTCTTGCCCTGCCCTGTTCTGTGTCATTGCTGTGTCTGTGTGTGAAGCTGCTGCTGCCAGGCCACCCTATTTCTCTGGTTTGGAAAATTCCATGGCATTGCTCACATGTCAGAAAGAGAGGGGCTCATTCCATTCAAACGCATGCCCTTAGCTCTTTGAGTCCCATTGTTGGAAGCTTGTTTTCTAACATTGTTGACTTTCTCAGCTTCTGTTAATATTTGTGATTTTATAACAAAATGTTCTTGGATGTGATTGTGCAAGATTCTCTAATCAGCTTTCAGTTTGCTCTTGGGTTTCTTACCGGTGTGTCCGAACTGAAGGCAGCATTTTGGGTGGGAGGCTTCAGTGGGAGCTGGGATTGCCTCAGCAGCAGCTGGTTTTGCAATGTGAGCAGCGCTGACAGAGATTCCGTGCGCTGAATATTCCGCCTGGTTGGAGCCGCAGTGCCCGGCTGGAGGGAGCCGCGCCGGGCGCTGCGGGTTGTGCCGGGCCGGGCAGCGGCCGCAGCCCCGGCAGGGCCCGGCCGTGGACACGGAGCCTTTGCTGGGCAGGGCTCGGCCCTGCGGCGCCGGGCGGGCGGTGCCGCTCCCGCCGGGAGCCTGCGGGAGCCGGGACAGCGAGAGAGCCCGGGCCGAGCATCAGCCCCGGGGCACGGCCCGGGAGGGGGCACAGCCCGGGGGTCCCGCAGAGCCTCCCTGCTCCAGAGCCGCGCCTGCCGCAGCGGGGCAGCTGCGGCACCTGCGGGGCACGGAGGAGCCGCAGGCGGCGTTCCGAGCGCTCCTTCGGGGCAGGATTTTGTCCCGCTGCGGGGAATTCCCGCGGGCCGGGCGGGCCGGGGCCGCTGCCGAGCGCCGCCGCCTTTCCCGGGAGCCGCCGGGCAGAGCTCTCTGCTCGGGGCTGGGAAAAACACCTTCACTGCCCTGGGAACATTTAAAAAGTTTAATACAGGACAAGAGGAGACAAGGGCCATAGAGCAAAGGTTCTTACGGCCGGGTGCATCTCGGCACTGAGCCAAGAGCACACGGTTATCTCCGGAGATACCCCTTGAATACCTTTTCCCTTACACCAGCCGGTTGCATATTCATAGTCCCTTATGCATAGTAAACTTTTTCCCAAGCTAGTTTACATATTCCAAGAACTGTTTAGCATGGCTCCTCCTCGGTTTCACCTTTTTAGGGCATGTGTATTCCTTGGTTGTGGTTTTGGTCCTTTTTTATCATCATCTTCAGTTTTGGCCCCGGCCCACACTGCCTTCAGACGGTGAGTGCTGATGGTTGGCAGATCTGTACAGGTGTCCTCATCCTGTGCTCACTGGATGTTATCCCATCCAAGCAGGAATTTTAACACAAGCATGCTTCTATCAGCTATGGCACTAGTATGTCTGAGCTTAATCAATGAACAACAGAAATAAAAACTATATAACAAAGTTATTGTAACACCACACATATAAAATCCAATGGAATGTTTACAAAAAGCCAATATTATAATATGTATCTCTAACAGGGCCAAGGGCCGGGTGCCCGCTCGGTGGCCCCGGGACAGCAGAATTTTGGGGTCCCGGTGCTGGCTGCCGGCAGAGCCCCGGCGCTGGGCCGGGGATGCGTGGGACCCTCCCGTGGTGGGGTTGGGCTGCCCGGGGCAGGCGCTGCATCGTCAGCCCGGAGCCACCGGGGATCGCCCGGTACCGGCGGGGCGGGGCTGGGGAGCGGAGAAGGGCGGCACCGGAGCGGGGGGACCCTCTGCAGCCTGCGGGGTCGGACATACCGATAAGGGGGGCCCCGGGAGCCTGGAACGTTGTGAAAAACGCCAATCACTTGGTTTTTAAAATTTTAAACGTTTAATAATAATAAAATGGTTATAAAAATAGTAACACAATTAGACTAATCAAATTTAGAGTTAGGACAATTACAAGACAATAAAAAGCAAAAAATTATAGACGTCCAGATGCTCTCTGACACTTAAGCCAGGACAAGCATGCCTTGTGAACAAAGGAATAACCTTAAAAGCAATAGCCTATTGCATATTCATGTATCTCATACATGATGCAGAAATTCCTTGCAAATTAGGAACTTTTCTGGATTTTGTCAACTTCTTTCCCTTAATCCTGGTGCTTCCATAAAGATGGAGACAAGATGGAAGAATGTTTGTCTTTTCTGATAAGGAGGTTGTAACTCTTTATGTGCCCCAAGTCACCGCCATCCCTGTGTGAAGAGTTTATTGATTATCTCATCTCTTGCTTGAGCAAGTAAAAACATCCTACATCGCAGAGTTTCTATTTTAATATTATGTTGTTACCTAAAACTCTATTTAACACACTGCTTAAGAGAATTAATACAGCATAACTGTCTAACATTACACATATAATATTCATTGTAACATTTGTGAAAAGCCAATCATAAAATAAGCATTCTACACAGAAAGTGTTGAAATGGTAAAACCAGTCAAAACCCCTTAGGAATTGGAAGGAAAACCAGAGGCAGTGGCAGCTAACACCTCAGAAACCCGTGGCTTTTGCTCCTCTCTTCGACCTGAGAGCTTCCTGGGCAGGGGCGACTCTTCCAATTGCATCAGCGTGGCCATGGCTGGGAAGGGCAGCGAGCAGATGGGTTGAGCTTCTCCTGCCAGCCCCTGAAGTGCCAGCTGTCATTTGTGTGCGCTGAGGATTCCCTTCAGGCTCGGAGCTGGCGCAGCTGCTCCTGGGCGCTGCTCGCCCGCGGGCGCAGCGGTGCTGCAGCCGCTGTCCCGCACACAGGGAGGGCTCTGGAGCCTCCCAGGGCACCAAGGAGCGGAGCAGGGAACGTGCCGGGATCTGCTGCAGGACCGTGGGGCTGTGGGGGATCCTTCGGTCTCTTGGATGGGGCAGGGAGGGGGCAAATGGAATCAAGGTGAGACAGGGATCAGGCAGCCCCACGCCAGGCAGCGTTTTCTCCTCTGAGAGCTCCTCTGAGCTGAGCGAGCTGGTGAATCCTGCGGAGCAAATGAGACCCGGGAGCGAGGGAAGGGCTGGCTGGGGAGTCAGATAAACCCAGTGGGTATTTCCCTTTCCAAGGGGCTCCTGGGGAGACAAAGGAGACAAGAAGGATTCCCCATCTCATGACATTCCCTTTTCTCCTTCAGTAGCCCTACTGCAGTCACTGCATACAAGAGTTTAGTTGATCCCTTTGATGCCAGGGAGAACCCAGAACTTGAACCTCGCTGGATCCAGCCCTGTCTGCCTATCACCGAGCAGAGGGAAAAGATAAAGAACCTGGGTGGGGGTTGAGCCAAAATGGCATTTTGCCACTTCTGATCTGCTCCCAGCTTTTGCAGCAGGGCACCAACCCCATCGCTGCAAACCACTCCCTTTTGCAAGGCACACGTGGACCTCGCTGGTAGCTCAGGGCTCCTGAAGGGGCTGCTGCAGTTGGCAACTGGAGCTGTTGTTGAACTTTTCACATTGCTAAACCCCCCCTGCCAAATGCCATCAACTGTCTGAGGAAGGACACAAAAATATTACCCCGGAGGGGCCAAAAACTTGGAAAAGGATGAAAGAAATGTTCTGATGATGACAATGACAATGACAAAAAAACACAATTTATTTTTGACAGCAAATGAGTACCCACAGCCCTCCAGCCCTCCCAGACTGGCAGGCCGAGTGGGGCCGTTTCCATGGCATGAGGAGCTGGCAGCCTGCAGAGAGAAACCAGAGAGCCACGATCAGTCACAGAAGGCTCCTGTGCCCCTGTCCCACCACGGCCTGTGCCTGGGCCAGGCTGCTGTGTGCTCAGAGCCCAAACCTCCTGACCCATTCTCCATTTTTAGAGAAGGGCAGAGTGGTAAGCCACATTCCATCTCCTCTGCTGAAGCACAGCCCAGCAGCCTCCTCAGCAGCTGCAAGGGCGGGGTGCCCGTGTGCTCGGTTTCCTGGCTCCCCAGCAGACCAGGGGTTAAACGTTGGGTGTCTCCTGGATTGTCCCCGGAAAGAGCCCATCTCTGCACCGAGCTACCTTTTTTCATTTCTAAATTAGGTCTTTCTTTCTCTGCCATCTGTGGTTTCTCCAGCCCCGGCTGCAGCCACTGGTCATATAAAACTTTAAGAATCTTTTTCTACAAGCACAACTGACTTGATGTATATTTTACACAAGCACAAATTATTCCATAACATATATTACAATGGAGCTGCGGAGATCCCCTGCAGGTCCATGGGGATGCAGAGATCCCCCTGCAGATCCATGGGGATGCAGAGATCCCCTGCAGATCCATGGGGATGCAGAGATCCCCCTGCAGGTCCATGAGGATGCAGAGATCCCCCTGCAGGTCCATGGGGATGCAGAGATCCCCCTGCAGGTCCATGGGGATGCAGAGATCCCCTGCAGGTCCATAGGGATGCAGAGATCCCCTGCAGCCCCTGGAGGAGCCGGGCTGGAGCTCGGCGATGCCTGAGAGGAGGCTGTGAGCCCGCGGGCAGAGGGGCCCCGCTGGAGCAGCCTGTCCTGGCAGGACTGAGCCCGTGGCACAGTGACCCACGCTGCAGCACTCGGAGGGGGCTGTGCCCAGGGGATGGACTCCGCTCCGAGAAGTTCCTGGAGAAGTCTCGGCCGGGAGAGAGCGCAGGGTGCAGCAGGGAACGACTCCTGTCCCTGAGCAGAGGGAGAAGCCCCGGGGGATGAGCTGAGCATGGCCCCATTCCCTGTCTCCTGCCCTGCCGGGGGAGGAGGTGCAGCTGGGAGCAGGGAGGCGTGGGGAAAGCTGCATTTAAGGCTCTGCACTGACTTCTTCTCCTGCTCCGAGTCTTTGGAGTTTTCTGCCAGAAATCTCTCCCCTGCCCCACCCACCCACAGGGCTTGGGGCAGGTTTCCCTTTTCGGGGGAAATCAAAGCGAAGCACTGATGCGCTAACGAGGGGCAGGAGAAGCGAGGCTCCTGGGCTTCCCGCAGAGGCGGAGGCACGGGAGGCGCAGGGCCGGGAAAGCCGTGGCGGGAGGCGCGGAGAAGTTTGTTTGTGTGGGCAGCTCAATCCCGGCTCGGCCCGGGCCCGTGCCGGGGCTGTTCCTCATCTCCGGCTTTCCCCTCACGCAGCCCGGGGGCGCCGAGAGCGCGGGGCGAGGCGGGGCCGTGCGCAGAGCCCGCCCCGAGCTCGCTGCCATTGGCCGCTGGTGCCGTCAGTCGCGGTTGCGGCGCGCTGATTGGTGGGAGCGGGGCGCGGCGCGGCCCCGGCGGCGGGCTGAGGGCGGCCGTGGCCGCGCAGCGCCGCCATTGGCCGAGCGGCTGTGCGGGCCCGGCAGCGGCGGCAGCGGCCGGAGCGCGGTGAGGCGGCGGCGGCGGAGCTCGGAGGCGGCCCCGGCGCAGGTGGGAGCCGCGCTGGGCTCTGCGGGGGCTCGGGGCCGGCTGCGGGCGGAGGGGGCGGCAGGGGGCTCCGGCGGCTCGCCGGTGCCGTGTCCGGCCCGTGCCGGCCCCGGGCCGAGGGCGCTGCGGGAGCGGCTGCCCGCGGTCTCCTTCCCGCCGGGGCCGGGCAGGAGCCGCTGCCGGAGCAGCGCTGGCTCGGCCCGGCTGCTGTGGGTAGGACAGAGGGGCTGCCCCGCGGCCGGGAGCGGGCGGGGAAATTCCCGTCGCCGGAGGTTCGTGTGCCCGGCGGAGAGCGAGGAGTCCTGTCAAAGTGACTTTATTGCCGAGCAGGGGCAGAGGCCGTGGGGCATTTGCCGTGCGCTCTCTGCCGTGGCTGTAGTCCGCAGCCTCCTTTTTATCCTCATTTTCCCGGCCGCATCTCCCTCTGCCTTTGCCCACCGGCTGAGTTCCTTGGAAGGTTCCGACTTCCCGATGCGCCTGCTGCCTGTCCTCGTTAATGTGCACCCTCCTTTTGTAGAACAGCCGATATTCATGGCTCTGTTAAGTCTTTGTTCTTCTCGGCGAATTTCGGGAATGTAGCGGGACTTTGAGCAGCTGTCTGGGTCAATTTGTAACATTTATTGGAACTGATGGTTTCTCCCGTTACTTCCTTCTCTACAACTCCCTGCCCCGATCTCCAGGCAGATTCACTCCTTGACTCTGTTTTGTCCTTCCCGGGTCCTCTTTGGTTTTGGGATTATTCTCGGTGCCCTCATTCCCTGTCCTTTTGTAGCCGTTTGTGGATCAGGAGGCCTGGCTGCCACCTGCATGCCCTGGCTCAGCTGCTGGATGAGCTGCACTGCCAAGGTGTGGAGCATGGTAAAAAGATGAGAGTTGCTGCAGCACAGAAGAGGAGAAGCAGCATTCCTTTAACCACTGGTGTGCTGGGGAGCCAGGAAACCGTGTCCCATTCCCATCCTTTCTGTGTTTGACCAATACATAAACTGCTCTCCTATTTCCTTTGTTATCCTTTTCACCACTTTTCCCTTGTCATCTCTTTACCAGCAGCAGTTTGAGTCATTTAGTTTTCCACAAACTCCTGCTTTTTCTGCTAACAGATAATCTGATCCCATCCCCTGGTGAAATGTTGTGTTCATCATTTCAGTGGCTTGGTCGGCAGGAAAGTCAGGAGCTGGAGCTGTCTGGTTGGTTCTTCTTTGGAGGACAGCTTGTAATGTAATGATGCCATTGAAATGATAAATGGGTTCTCAGTCTCCTGGTAAGAATTTGTGAGAAATGCCAATCACTTGGTTTTTAAATGTTAGAAGTTTAATAATAGTGAAATGGTTCTAAAAGTAGGAATACAATTAGACTAATTAAAATTTAGAGTTAGGATGATTACAAGACAATAAAAACAAAGACTTACAGATGTCCGGATGCTCTCTTGGGCACTTAAGCCACAACAACCATACCTTGTGAATAAAGGAATCACCCCTAAAAAAATACACTGTTGCATATTCATATATCCTTCATGGTTATGCATACACTCTATTTAAAACAAGAAACTCTGTCTGTTGTTGTATGTCAGCTGTTTTTTTAATCCCCACGGCGTGCTTCAGTCTGAGCAAGGCCTGAAGAAATTAGCTTCTTCTAGTAAGAAAACAATAAATTGCTCTTGTCTGGAGAATTTAGGTGTTCCTTGAGCGAATTTAGGTGTTCTCATTCCTTAACCCCCCCCCCCCCCCCCCCGCAATGCATATTTTCTCTTTTAACTACTAAAGCTTCATTTTATCTTCAAAGATACATTTACCATACTATTAAAATGTTAATACAGCACAACTTATCAATGTAACATAATACATATAGTAACTATCTGCGTGGAGCCAGATAACATGCATTTTTCACAAAATTTTTTTGGTTCCCAGGGGCTGGTCCATGGTGTTGTAGGATTTGTTCTGTTGGCCCTTTATCTTTTTCCCCATTTTTGGGTGCTCCCTGTAGCTGAAGTTGCATCAATTTACCATTTTTTTCTTACTCCTTCATCATATACTTGAATTCCAACTGATTTCCCTGAATTTGTTCTAGCAAAACCCCCAGTGCTCTGATACACCCTGTACAGCACAGACAGTGACAGCAGATGTTGGAGTGGGCAGAGGGATGATCCCCCCTTATTTTAGTGAAGTTTTCCCAACATTCTCCATTTGCTGTTTCCCTTTGCAGCTTCAGCCATTTCTGTTGCAGAGTCAGAGATCCTCAGCATGGGCTCTGCCTTCAGCTGTGCAGATTCCATCTGTGCAAGCAGGCAGAGCTTGGGGTGAGGGGCAGAGGGAATCAGCCAATTCCTGCCCCAGGCAAGAAGAGCCAGGTACTTTGTCCCCAATTTGCCCCAGCGGTGTTAATTTGCATTTCTGAAGCTCCTCCTGGGTGCCTGGAATGCAGCTTCTCTTCCACAGCAGCCTTCAGCAGCCTCAGTTGTGCCCCCCCCCACAATCTGCTGCTTTTTTTTTTCCTTCAAATCATCTATTTATTGTTTATGATTTAAAGGGTCACCTTTAAATCTCATCTAGTTTTGAAAATTTTGAAAAACTCTAATCACTTGGTTTTTAAAATTTTAAAAGTTTAATAATGATAAAATGGTTATAAAAATAATAATACAATTAGAGTTAGGACAATTACAAGACAAAAAGAGCAAAGAATTACGGATGTCCAGATGCTCTCGGACACTAAAGTCAAGAAAAGCTTGACTTGTGAACAAAGGAATCACCCTTAAACCAAGACACTTGTTGCATATTCATACATTCTTCATGGTTATGCATACATCCTATTCTAAACAAGAAACTCTGTTGTATGTCAACTGTTCCCTTTAATCTCCTGGCGTCTTCAAGTCTGAGCAAGGCCTGAAGAAATTAGCTTCTCCTGATAAGAAGCCATAAATTCCTCTCCTTTGGAAGATTTAGGTGTTCTTCGAAGGGAGCATCTCATTCCTAAAAAGAAAACTCCCCCCACATACATAATCTCTATTTTAACATTATGTTGTAACCTAAAACTACACTTAACACAATACGTAAGGGAATTAATACAGCATAACTTTCTAGCATTACACATATAATATTCATTGTAACATTTGCGAAAAGCCAATCATAAATATGCATTTTTCACAATCCCACCTCTTACTGCTCAAGCCAAATGATTTATAAAGAATATTTCCTGTCCTCTTGCATTCTTTGGACTCTGTTGGTAATCAAATAAAACATGGGATTAAACAAAGAAGAAATATCAAAACACTTGTAACACATAAAAGGAAGAATCCTAATTTCTTCCACCATCCCATTTTCAATACATTACCCCACCTGCTAGTTTTTAACGTTATTTTCCCATTTTTGGACTGATACCTGGGTCATAATTTTTTTCTGATATCCTTTGTTTTTTCCAGGATGACATCCTCATTGCCATCTATTTTCAACAATCTGTACACCCCATTCTTTAGCCAATAAATAGCGTAAAGCCAACCTATTTTAATGCACTGCAGGTGATGTTTGGCTTTGCAGACTCCATATTAATTCCAATGCCTGAGCAGCTTTGTTTATTATCTTCTCTATAACTGCTTGGAGTCATTTAATATGACTCAGGATATAATTTGGGGTTAACACAGAGCTAGACTGCTGTGCTTGTTTTACCTTTTTTTTTACTAACTGTCTCTTTACCGAATCTTGGACTATATTTCTAAGATCAAATGTAAAACAAATCCATCTCTCTCCTTTTGGACATTCCATGCCCCAAGTATTACTACTTTTTCCTAAGTTCTTTGTAATGTGATAATTTTCCCCCTTTTTCCTGAAGGTACTTAATTTGGATGGGTTATAACAGTGGCTGTTGACATGGGTGTGTGTAACAAAAAGGAACTTTGGTTTCTTTCCATGTGATACTTTCTGTAGCATTTGTGACACGATCTTGCTGCTGTCTCAGAAGGGAAAAGACAACAAATGAGAGACAGAAACAGGAATGACAGAGGTCTGGCTTGGCTTATACCCCCACCTCCCCTGCCTGGGGGGCTGCTGCCCACAGCAGGTACGTGTGATCTTCTCGCTGGTGAGTACAGTGCTCAATCCAGGCTTGCCCTCTGTTTCCCTTGTCACTCCTTTTTTACTCATTTCCAGGCAAATTGTTTTTGACACCTTTTAACTGTGGTTTTCCACCATTCCTCAGGTATCTCTCAGTCCACAGGCATTGATAATCCCCATCTACAAAAGCAATTTATTACTTCAATTTTTGAGGTCTTTCTGTATAGGGGATTGATTCAGTACTCAATACTTCTTGCCACGAGAACATAGATTTTGTGAGCTACAATGCCAATTATTCTCATAATTTAAACATTCACTTATAACCCAGCTGCCATGTCCAATATGGGGATGAATCAAATAAAGTATACAGCATAGTATTAATGGTAATTTCCTTCTTCCCTGTACAAGCCACAGGCTAAGGCCAGACTATCAGAACTCTTTGACTCAAACACTCCCGATCCTCCTGTTTGAAGTGGCAGTGTTCCTCTGCCAAGGAGGTGTCGGAGGCGTCTCAGGGCTTATTCAGGCAGGGCTTAGAACCAGTGATGCAAGCTTTGCCTTATTTCTCAGTTAGGTGTTATTCTTTGTACCTGCCTTGGATCATTTGGCTCTTCCCAAACCATTACCACCCAGTCCTGGTTGAAAGTCAATTTGGTATCACCTGGTTTAGATGTGATAGTCCATTCCTCACGTTTCTTCACAAATTCTTTTATTTTGCTGGCATGAATTCACCCTCTTTTCCATGGTTGGGATTGCTGCTTTAGTAGTACCTGGAAAGGACTTCTTAATAACACAGTGTTAAAAGAAAAACAATACTGCATTAACTTTCACCATTAGTTTTCTTCAAAACTTTCTGGGTTTAACTAAAAACTTTTTCTGTAGCTGCTTCTTCTTCTTGTATCCAGCTGTGCTAATTGCTGCAGAGGCCAATTCTTCTTCTTGTGAGCTATAATTAGTTAAATAAAAAAAGACTAGCCCAAATTTAACACAAGATGTATCACATCTCTTAGTTTTTTGCTTTTTAGGCAACATCCAACTGTTTTAGTCTTACAGACCCATTCTTCAGAACAAAAGCCTCCTTTACTTAACAAAAATCAGAAGGAAAAAAAAGAAGTCTTGTTTAAGAAAATAAAGCACATTGTGAGAGTCAGCTATCTCTGCTTTGATCTTATCTCTATTGGTGGTCCAGCTCTCCCTCTTTTTCACAGCTTTGCCTTTGACTGTACTTCCTCACTCCCCTCCCCTTGTTGTCACTCTGTCTAGCAGGAATGGGGGAGAACTTACAAATAGCTGCGGTATGGGAACTTGGGGCGTATTTCCCTCTTTCTCTTTCTCTCTCTTTCCCTTTCTCTCTCTTTTTCTCTCTTTTTCTCTCTTTTTCTCTCTTTTCCTCTCTTTTTCTCTTTTTCTCTTTTTCTCTTTTTCTCTTTTTCTCTCTTTTTCTCTCTTCTCTCTTCTTCTCTCTTCTTCTCTCTTCTTCTCTCTTCTTCTCTCTTCTTCTCTCTTCTTCTCTCTTCTTCTCTCTTCTTCTCTCTTCTTCTCTCTTCTTCTCTCTTCTTCTCTCTTCTTCTCTCTTCTTCTCTCTTCTCCCTTTCTCTCTCTTTCGCTTTCTTTTTCTCTCTTCACATTTCAACATCCACATTCCAATATCAGTCCACTTTCTAACATTAGTCCTACGTCCTGGAGAGGTGAGTCTGCCAATCACCTCTCCCTCCTTTTTCAACTTCCTTACAAATTTAATTACTTTTGTTATGTGTGTTCTGCAGGCCTTTAATTCACGGCACCCTCCACCAAGGGCTACCAGCTACCCACAGCTGACAGTGCTAAAACTAAAGACTTATTTTGCTGTCACAATTTTCCATTCACAAGCTTGAAAGGGTTGTAGGAACAAGGTAAACAAAAACTTACTTCTGAAGTGATCTTGCCTGCAATAAAAAATTTAAGGCAATGCTTGTTAGTGCAATATAATTTGCAAAGAAGCCAAGGTTTGATTTGGGAAGGGCATCTGAGGACACAGAGCATGAGTTTTACAAATCTATAATTTGAAGAGGGAATAGACAAAATGTGGATACAGTGGGGGAGACAGCAAGTAAGGAATTTATCTCTGCAATACTCTCTTTTTGACTGCCAGGAGACACTCTCTGAAGAGGTTCTTACAGTACAAACAATAACTGGATGGGAAGAGGCACTCTTGAATTTAAGCTTTGGTGTCAAAATAGGAAACTGCCCCTGAGCACTGCAGTGCTGGAGCACCCTGCTGCAAACTCACCAGAGGCAAGCCACTGCTGCCACGCTGCAGGGCTGCCTGCAGCACAGAGGGAACCATGGCCCAGCCCTCCCTGCAGGCCTGGGCAATCCACACAAGGAATCACAATTGCTTCATAGCTCTCTAACTCATTCAAGAAATAGGAAACTGTAGTAAACAGAGATCTCCCTCACCATCTTTTTCATATGTGTGTGTCACACACCCACTGTGATGCTGGAAGTAACAAATTGTTTACATTAGAAGATACTGAAACTTTTTCTTCATTTAGATTTGTAGTTTCCCTTTTCTATATGTAGCCACCTCCCATTCTGGGAAAAAATGAGCCCTATTTTTTTACAAGTGTTTTGTATGCACAATTTTATTTGCTGTTCTAGATACACTGCAAGTAGTTAGCACTTCCAGAAAAACTAGCAAACAAACAAAACAAAAAAACTAAGAAAGCAAAACACATTTGGGTACATGAAAAAGGACTGGTTGGAAGGAAAATTGTTTCTCATTGACCTACCAAGCAGTTGGTGTTACCTTTAGTTTAACTTTACACACTGAGAACACTTGATTAAACAGCCTGCATTGACTCAAATTAATAGCAGGTTTTGCTATGCCACAGCTGTAAACTAGTTTTTCAATCCTAGAGTACAGTAAGTTATGTATTTCAAGATAAAAATCACAATGCAAATTGGAAGAAATTTAGTACTGCATGAGGTGTGCACACAATTAATTTACCTCTAGAAGTCAGTTTATGACTTTCCTCTACTAGGATTGCAGTAGCTGCTATAGCTTGAATACACACTGGCCAGCCTTGATTTACTGGATCCCACATCTTTGATAAATAAGCCACGGGTCTCTTTACTCCTCCCCACTCTGGAAACAAAACCCTATGAGCTACCCCTTTTTTTCATTTACATACAAATGAAAGGGTTTTGCTAGTGAAGGTGAGCTTAAAGTTGATATTGGGGCTAGTTTTAACTTTTTTCTTAATTTTTCATTATCCTTTTTGATCCATTTTATATCATCTCCCTCTGTCAATTTTTTTTATTCAAAAATTTTACTGCCTGTGTATATCCTTCAATCCACAATCTATAATATCCCAATAATCTGAGTATCTTTCTGATTTCCCCCTTTGAAGAGGGAGGGGGAAGGGATAGAATCCCTGTGTTTCAGTCTGGGTTGAGCTTCCAACTACCCTTCCTAATCAAGTGTCCAAGATATTTTACCTCTGATTCTACAAATTGCAGCTTCCCTTTTGATACCCTTAATCCTTTTTCCCCAAGAAAATTCAAAAGCTTTATAGTAGCCTCTCTAACTTCAGCTTCAGCTTCCCCAGAAAGTAAAAGATTATCCACATATTGGATAATTTGTATTTCAGGGGGAGTGTGGAAAGTTTGTAGTATTGTTTCTAAAGCTTGTCCAAATAAGTTTGGGGATTCTGTAAGCCCCTGTGGTAGTTTTGTCCATCTTAATTGCTGTTTTCTCCAGTTAGTGGGTCCTTCCATTCAAAAGCAAAGATAACTTGCTCTCCTGGGCTAATGGGCAAGCCCAAAAGGGATCTTTAAGGTCCACTACACTAAACCACTGATGCTGGGGAGGAACTTTACTGAAAAGAGTATAAGGATTTGGTACCACTGGATAGCGGGTCTGAGTTCCTTTGTTAACCTCCCTTAAGGCTTGTACCAGTCTATAGCTCCCATCAGGCTTCTTTACTGGGAGTATTGGGGTATTATGGGGAGACATACAAGGTTCTAATGTCCCATCCTTTGTTAGTCCTTCTATTACTGGCTTTAAACATTCCCGTCCTTCTAAAGATACAGGATAGTGCCGTACACGTATGGGACAATTTTTTTTTCCTCAGTTGTAATCTTTATGGGGTCAATATTTAATCTTCCCCTATTTCCCTCCCCAGCCCAAACTTCCTTGTTAATTCTTCTTCCATCCTCCTGGCCTAGTTTTAAAAGTCTAGATGTCATCTTCCCATCTTCTGGAACAACCCCTATTCCTAATTTCACCTGTAAATCTTGTCCCAATAAATTGCTACCTGCCCCTGGGACCAAGAAAACATCTCTCATCCAAAATTTAGTTTCTCCTTCTATTACCACATTTTTAATAACGGGTACTGTGAAACTCTCCTTTTGCTCCTGTTACTATTACGGTATCTTTGCTTACACTATAACCTTTTGGAATATTTAACAGAAAGGTTAATTCTGCCCCTGTGTCTACCACAAATTCCAATTCTTCTTCTTGGGGACCCACTCTTAAAATTATCTCAGCATTCCCCACCTGGACCCACCTGCACCCCCCCCTCGGCCCCATGGCCCCGCGAGGGGAATTTGGGGAGGTGGGAGTGGGGCAGCGCCAAGGCCGGGCCCCCCCGCGCTGTCCTGGCGGGAGCGGCTGCAGTGGGGACCGAGTGCGGGCGGGAGCGGCCGAGAGCCCAGCGCTGCCCCAGCCCGACCTGCCCCAGCTCCATCCCTGCCCCTGCGCTGGGATGCAGTGGGGCTGGGGGGAAGAGGGAGCCGGCAGTGGGTGCTGGGCCTGGGGGCAGGAGGAGAAGGGAAGGAGAAGCAGGCTTGAGGAACAAAATGGTCAAACGATTCAGGTGGCAGAAGATGGGATTATGCAGGAGAAGGAGGAATAGCAGGAGGAAGAGGCGTGTGAGAATGAGGAGTGACGAGGAGGAGGAGGAGGAGGAGGAGCAGAAAGAGGAAGCAGCAGAAGGTTCCACCCCTCCCTGTGTCTGCAGCCTCCCCCCAGCCCCAGGAGCGCTGCTCCCCCCACATGCAGCAGGTGACTGTGGAGGGGTATCCACGATTTTCAGGGGGTGAATCTTGGTGTTTCTGAGCTTGCTTGGGCTAAATGTTGGTGCTTTGGTTTTATGTGGCAGCTGAATCTTTATGTTTTGGAGGAGGTTTTGCTGACTTGTGATGTTTGGGGAGTTTTTCATCTGTGTCTTGAAGTTTGTGGTGTGTTTGGGCTGAATCTTGGTGTTTTGGTGGTTCTTAGAGACACAAGATTCCCAATGACTTCCTGAGATGAACTTGGGCAAGGTGGAACCTGCATTCCAAGGTGCTCTCCTCTTGTTCTTTCCCCAAACCAGGATTTGTCATTTCCAGGGTGTGGCTGGATGGAGGAGGAGGAAAAGCCCCGGAGATGCTGCAGGAGGAGGAGCTGCAAACCCAGCCCAGGGAGCTGTGGGGAGGAAAGAGCCCCCCTCAGCCAGGAAGGCGGGCGGAGATCCAGCCAGAGCTCGGAGCTGGTGGAGAAGCCTCATGGCAGGGAGAAGCCCCACAAGTGCTTGGAATGTGGGAAGGGTTTCAGCCGGAGCTCCGACCTGATCGAGCACCAGAGGATCCACACTGGGGAGAGGCCCTACGAGTGTGGGCAGTGTGGGAAGAGGTTTCGGACCAGCTCCCATCTCTTCAGACATGAGCGGATTCACACAGAGGAGAGACCCTTCCTCTGCCCCGACTGCGGGAAGGGCTTCAAGCACAACTCCGACCTCACCGTGCACCGGCGCATCCACACCGGGGAGAGGCCCTACGAGTGTGGGAAGTGTGGGAAGGGCTTCAGTCACAGGTCTAACCTGGTCGACCACCAGGTGATCCACACTGGGGAACGGCCGTATGAGTGCTTGGAATGTGGGAAGAGCTTTGGGCGGAGCTCACACCTGAGAACACACCAGCGCATCCACACTGGGGAGAGGCCCTATGAGTGTCCCCAGTGTGGGAAGAGGTTTCACACCAGCTCCAGTGTCCTCCTACATGAGCGGATTCACACCGAGGAGAGGCCCTTCCGCTGCCCCGACTGTGGGAAGGGCTTCAAGCAAAACTCCCACCTCACCAAGCACCGGCGCATCCACGCCGGGGAGAGGCCCTACGAGTGTGGGAAGTGTGGGAAGGGCTTCTCACAGAGTTGAGCCTTGATCCAGCACCAACGGAGGCACCACTGAGGGAAGCCCTGTGAGTGCCCCACGTGAGGGAAGAGGTTTGAGTGAGGGAAGAGAGTGAGGGAAGAGCTTGGTGTGCTGCTGCAGCTCCATCCCCCATGGGAGGATCTGGGCTGGATGATCCCCAGTGACCCCCGTGGGGCAGAGCCCTGGTGTCCCCGTATGGGGAATAAAACAGAGAGTAAAGCAATGGAGCTGATAAAGGGGCCCGATATCTGAGGCCTGACTGAGCAGAAACTGTGGGAGACACAGACACAGTTTCAGTCTCCCTGGGGAAGAAGTGGCCAAGCAACATGGTGTGAGACTTTGTGATAAAATAAATGTTCCCAGGTTACTGGATGTCACCAAGAATGTGTAACCAATGGGAAATTGTTACCAAAAACAGAGCCCTCTATAAGCACCATACAAGTCAATCCCTGCATAAACACCTGATACACGCAATAAAATTGGCTTTGGTCTAAACTCGGATGTCCCCGTCTCTCCATGGTGGATAACCCTGTTGTGGGTGATCCCCGTTGGGTGGGGGAAGGTGCTGGAGGGATTTCTTTCCCTTCTCCTGGTGCTGCCGTGGTTTGGTTGGTAATAAATTCCCTCCCTGTGCCCAGGCCGGGTCTGTTGTCCCCGTGCCGGTGCTCGGGGCGGGATCTCTCCCGTTCCTTCTCTGCACTGCCGGGCCTCTCCTCAGCCAATGAGAGAACGCGGTGGAGAAGAGTCAGCCAATCAGCGAGAGCGGGGCTGATGACTCACCAGTTGCCGGGCAGACCCGCAGCAGGCAGTGTTCCCCACCTGGACCCGCCCTCCCTGCCCAGGGCCGGCCCCGCCGTGGGGTCCCCCCAAGTCCCTCCCCAGTGCCCCCATGAACTGGGCTGGGTTTAACTGGGAAGCTTTACTGGGAACACTGGGAGCAGGGGGCAGGGGCAGAGTGACAGCAGGGCTGGGGGGACACGACCCCCCCAAAATCAGCATCATGATTGAGCGGGGGGTCCTGGCTCGGCCCGAGGCCACGGGGAGGGGCTGCGGCCGCCAGTGGCTCAGGAGCTCTGTGGGCAGAGAAAAGGGGGTGATACCGGGCTGGGGGACCCGGGAGCATACACACTCCAGAGGAGGGGGGACACGACTCACGGGACCCCCCAGACATTCTTGCGCAGGTAGAACCCGATCCCCAGTGCCAGGAAGACAGAACCCAACTCGGGAGTCTCCAGTTCCTGTCAGCATCTTGCTGTGGCAGTATCCAGCAACATCTCTGGGTGGTCCACAGGGGTCAGGATCTCCCAAAAAATCTCACAGACACCCAGGCCCCTCCAAGCACCCTCCAGGTCACTCCCAGCCCACTTAGGATCCCCTGAAACCTCCCTCTTGATCCCTTCCTGACCTCCCCAGGACCCACCAAAGCCCCTCCTGTCCCTCTCAAGATCCCACAGCCTCCTTCCAGTCACCCCAACTACCCCAGGACCCCCAAATCCTCTCCCAGTCTCTTCCCAGTGCCCACCAGGACCCTCAGAACCCAATCCCACCCTCCCCAGTATCCTTCAAACCCCTTCTTAGCCCTTCCAAACCTACAACCTCCTCTCCCAGTTGAAATCAGGCTCTCTCCAACTCCCTCCCAGTTGCTCCCAGCACATCCCAGTGGCTCTCCCAGCATCCCCAGTTCCTCCCCCGTACCCCAGTGTCATCTCACAGGGTGCTCCAGGCTGACATGCTCCACCTGGCAGGTGGAGGTGAGCCCGGCCCGGGTTGGGGTTTCCAGCAGCACCAGGAGCTGGTGGGTCCAGTCCCCGTTGGGGACCACGTTGGTGGCCACCACAGAGAGCTCCTGCTGGCCCTGGAACCACCTCAGCTGGATGGGAACAGGCGGCCGGGGCCGGGCCGGGAGCTCGAGGGCAGCAGAGAGATGGACATGCTGGGAGGCACTGGGAGAGAGTGGGTGTAATAAATAAAAAGGTCGTTGTTCATCAAAATGAGTGTTAAAGTAGATAATTTGAACTGAGTAGGGAATGCAACTAGCATAGAAGACTGTGTAACTAATTATATACAAGTTAACTTTTAGGCCAAGGACAATCTGCAAGGAAGATGAGGAGTCTTCATTCCTGACCACCAAGGGCAGAAAAAAAGACCCCCAGGAACCAATTGCACCAGCGCAGAGTGCATCGAGAGAAAATGCGTCAACCGGGACGTATAAAACCAAAAAGGTCAAAGGGGGAAGGTGCTCCGTGGCAGAGCAGAGGCTCCCCGGCTGCCCAGTGCTGTTCTTTTGCTTAATACCGCTTGCTTAATAAATTCTTGTTAATTGATTTATCGATAATTAGCCTCCCCAATTGAATTTGTCCATAACAAATTTGGTGCCGTGACTCGGGTAAGGGCGACTGGGTGGGAATTCCTAATCAGGGAGGCGCCCCGCTGCCTCTGCAGTGGCCCTGGTGCAGGCTTTTCCTTCCCAGACCCTTACCGACGAACCCAAATTCGGTATTGAGCACAAGGGATACGGTAACCCCGTAATCTTTGTGCACGAAGCCGGGCGAAGACGCAGGACAGCGTGAGTATAAAAGTGGGGATCCGCTGGGTTGGGCTGGGATCCCAGGACATAACGCGTGAGACGTCCTTGTAGGGCGAGGCACGGGCAGAGCTCTGAGTAGTGCGGTTTGCAGAGCCCGCGAGGGGCTGGGCACCAACAGGGGCCGCGAGTGTGTGTGTGCCTGAAGGTGTCCTGGAAGATGGGACAGAGGAAAAGCAAGCCCTCTGCTTCCATGGGGACGGGGACCCCGGTAACGCTTCCCCAGATACCCCCTGACAGTCCGTTAGGTCTAATGATAAAATCTTGGGATGAATATCCTTCAAGGAAAGGGAAGGCTAGGGCAAAAATGATACATTATTGTATAAAAGAATGGGGAGGAAAACAAATCTGTAGTGATAATTTATTTTGGCCAGTGTTTGGAAACTTCGAGGACTGGATTTGCCAGGCATTAAACATTTATGTAAACTCTAAAGAACCTTTTGATATGGAAGAGAGCAAGTATGCTGCTCTCTGGATAGTGGGGGAAACAAGAGCAAAATGTTTTGCCTTAAGCACCCAGGGAGGGAAAAAGAAAAATAAAAAGCCTGAGGAAGTTCCAACTGCACCCCTTCTACCATACATACCTCCTCCTCCTCCACCCCGACCAGCACCACCCGCAGTCTACCCGGATTTAGATCAAGGGGGAGATTTTGATAACCAAGAGGTAGAAATCCCAGAGCCGGTCCCTGAGGAAAATTGCTGTGTTACTCATAGTCTAACAAGGGGGGAAAGAGAAAGGGAAGGGCAAGCTCTATATCCATGAAGAGAAGTAGTTTTGGGATCATTGCAGCAAGCTGGGCCCTGGCATGTGCTTATCACACCCTGCTAGATACTGTAGGGCAGCAGATAGAGGAAGGGGGGCAGGGAGATAAATCAGCAGCGATCCCAGTCACTCAGGCTGCAGCCAACAGCCCCGGCTGGAAGCCAGCAGCTAAACCAGACAGGGATCCTAAGCCAGCAGCTAAACCAGACAGGGAGCCTAAGCCAGCAGCTAAACCAGACTGTGAGCCTCAACCAGTGGCTGTTGCTATGAGCACAATGGGCCACTGATACCTCAGGCCATCAGGGCAGAGATGCCACCTACAAGTGGGCACGAGACCGAGGGGTGGATCTAACCATGGACAGTATTTCTCAGGTGATCCATGACTGTGAGACCTGTGCTGCCATCAAACAGGCCAAGGGGGTGAAGTCCCTGTGGTATGGTCGGCAGTGGTCCAAGTACAAGTATGGGGAGGCCTGGCAGATTGACCACATCACACTGCCCCAGACACGCCAAGGCAAGCGCTACGTGCTCACCATGGTAAGAGCCACCACTGGATGGTTGGAAACCGACCCTGTGTCTCATGCTACAGCCTGTAACACCATCCTGGGCCTTGAAAAGCAGGTCCTGTGGAGGCATGGTACCCCTGAGAGGATTGAGTCAGAAAATGGGACTCATTTCAAGAACAGCCTTATCAACACCTGGGCTAGGGAACATGGCACTGGGTGGGTGTACCACATCCCAAACCATGCATCAGCTGCAGGCAAAGTGGAGAGGCACAATGGACTGTTAAAAACCACCTTAAAAGCATTGGGTGGAGGATCTTTCAAAAATTGGGAGCAACATTTAGCAAAGGCCACCTGGTTAGTTAACAGCCGAGGTTCCACCAGTTGAGCAGGTCCTGCCCAGTCTGAGCCCCTGAATATAGTAGATGGAGATAAAGTCCCAGTGGCACATGCCAGAGGTTTGTTAGGGAAATCAGTGTGGATCAATTCTGCCTCGAGTACAGACAAACCCATTTGTGGGATTGTCTTTGCTCAGGGACCAGGTTGTACATGGTGGATAATGTATAGAGATGGAGCAACACGATGTGTACCTCAGGGAGATCTGACTGTGGGGTGAGACTCAAATGCAAATATCACTGTTTGCTGGATGTTACTGCCAGTGTCTGTAAACGAAAACACACAGACATGAGACAGAAGGAAATGTGTGTCAAAGGTTTGAGTAAGTGAGATGGAAGGAAATGTGTATGAGTAAGTGAAAGATGGAAGTTTTAACTTGATAGAGTTTTTAACATGATGTTAAAGATATGGAGATAAGGGGTGGAATGTCCAAGGGTGACATTATGGTGTTTGTATCTCCAATCGTGTGTTCTGTTTATGTTTGATATTCTGTTCTGTGCTTTCAGAACTGACTCATAAAGTGAAGGTTTGTTTTGCCTTGTTATCAGCCGGCTCACCTCCCCCCATGGTCTGCTGTCTAGAAGAGGCCAGTGCTGGCTGGCTTGCTTTGCTTTGCTTGCTGGCTTCTGCTTGCTTTGCTTTGCTTTTTTGCTTGCTTTTGCTTTTGCCTTTGCTTTTTAAATTAGTTTAGCTAAGCAGTCCAATTCTTTCCCTGGACTGTTTCTTTTCCCTTTCCCTTTCCTGAATACCATCCAGCCTGCTCTGGACTGGGACCCTCTAAACACTGAGGAGCACCGGGAGCCTGTGCTCTGCGATCCGCAGCAGCCATCCCCAGTGCCCAGAGCAATCCCCAGCGCCCAGACCCGGGCGACCACTCCCAGGAGAGACTTTCTGGATTTGTCATCTCTGCAGAGTGGTGAAAGAGTTTTGTTGTCATCTGGTGTTGTTCATTTTTTTAGTGCTGGGAAGGGTTTTGTTTGTTAAATAAACAGGTCCTTTTCCACTTCTCTCAGAGAAAATTCTTCCTGAATCAGGTGGGTGGGGAGGGGCCATGGGGGTTTGTTTTCTGGGGGCTCCTTCCAGAGGTTTTTCTCCCAAATTTGCCCCAAACTAGAACAAATATTTTGCTGCCCATCTCGTGGCTGGAGAGAATGAAAAAAAAAACCAAACCCAGTTCTAATCATATTTTGGTTCCAATTACTTTGTGTTAATATGGAGCAGTTACTGGCTTTGTTGTTTGAATTCATAGTGTCTTTTAGAGCGGAGGCCTGTATGTGTTCCTGGTCCCTAGGGTTTTTTTTTGAGATCTTAATCCCTCTATGGTCTCTATGTTTATTTTTTTATCCAGGAATAGCTCCAGTATTGTCCCTAATACGTAGTTTTCGCAGTAGAAGAGCACTGACCAGAATATCCATCGAGCTGGGCTTGGGTGTGATGGCATCCAGGGGGTTTATGAAGGTGCTGAAGTCTGTTCCAGGAATGCATGGCTCATGGTCATGGTTGTGCAGCCAGTTTGTTAGAGGGGAAGCAGGGGATGAGGCTTTTCAGCCGTTGCTTTCCTTCTTCTCCTCTGAATCTCTTAGCTCCCTATTAAAGAATATTCAGTTTCCCCTGATTGTTAAAGAGACCATCTTCCTGGTGTTTAATCTGGTAACTTTCTCTACACAGTCTGCAGTCTCTCTAGAATGAGGGCTGAGATTTCTAGAGGGGCTGAAGAGACCCTGACCCAGGAGTAGACCCAGGTGTGAGAAATCCTGAGTGGTGTGGGAAATGGGGGAGACGGGAATTGGTACATAGACCGTTTTCCCACATTCAAATCGATTTTACTGATTTGCCTAAAGTAGGAAGGTATAAACACTTATTGGTGATAATAGATCACTTGACTCACTTTGTAGAGGCATTCCCTACCTCCAGGGCAAGTACACAAACAGTAGTAAAAATACTATTAGAAGAGATAATCCCCTGCTACAGACTAGCAGAAGTACTAGACTCAGACAGAGGGCCACACTTTGCCTCCAAAATAATTAAAGAAGTAGTTACAGCTCTAGGAACAAAGTGGCAATATCATACTCCCTGACATCCACAAAGCTCAGGTAAAGTGAAAAGTGTAAATGGGAAAATTAAGAAACAACTAACTAAATTGATGTATAAAACACAGTTATCTTGGGTAAAATGTTTACCTTTAGCCTTGTTAAATATAAGAACTCAGCCCAGAACCGATATTGGAATTTCTCCATTTGAAATGCTTCATGGGATGCCTTATGACATGGATTCTCCTATAGATCACCCTGAAATAAATAATCAACAAATTAACCAATATGTCATGCAACTTGTGAAGGCTCAGGAAGGGCTTAGAAGAGCTGGGTTACTAGTGCAATAACCTCCTTTAGACCTAGCAATCCATAATATAAATCCAGGTGATAAGGTGTTAATAAAAACCTGGAAAGAAACCTCACTAACCCCAAATTGGGAAACCCCTTATGTTGTTTTACTCACTACAGAAACTGCAGTCAGAAACTCCCCGCTGAGGAGGGGTGGACCCATGCGAGCCAAATAAAGGGAGCAATTCCTGCTGCTGCTGAAGAGCCCTGGAGAATAACCAGCCAGCCCGGGGACCTTAAGGTCACATTTAAATGGACTGAGTGGACTCAGTAAAAATTGTACGAAACAGCTGGTAGAGTGAGATATTGGACTATGGATATCCTATAACTAATGATTTTAGAGTATATTGTGCAAATAAGGATAGTGATTGTTACCCTTTTGTATGCTATATTTGTAAAATTTGCCAGGAACGGTGGTGGGTCCATAGTTACAGAGGCACTCCTCCTAGGGGTATTTGTAAAGGTGTTATCAGTTAGAAAGAGAACTGACAGAGTCAATCCTAAGGATTGGAGTAGAGAACGGGACCCTACCAAGGGAATCCCAAGAGTGGTGGGAGGTGTTTACTAAGGGGGCTAGGCCTGAAAATTGTTGTTTCCACTCCAATGAACCAATTCCCCTAATTGTTCAAATTATAAAAGGGAATTGCTGGAAAACTTTACCTGGGATTCAGTGTGACTCACCACAAGTGAAGGATAAAAACTGGGAATCATTCAAAAAGAGGCAACAAAAACAGAGTAAGGGTCCTCCTGAAGAATATCCTTGCTGCTGAGAAGATGGTGCGCCTCACGGCTTGGAGCAACCGAGTCGGCGAGCGAGGCAGAGGGATGAGAAGCGATGGAGGAAAGAGCCCTCAGACTGGGATAATTCAAAGTATTTCAAGAACTGCCTCAAGGGTACTGATCTCCCAAGGGTAAAGGTGAACCCGGCAATAACAGGTCAAAACAAACACTGGGAATGGGGAGATAATGATAATCAAATCCTGGGGCTGTTTGGACCCCACCCTTGCTGGCAAATTCTGTGCATATTAGTTATATGTTGTACCTGGCCTGGTCAAGGGGACTATGCACACCAGCCATTTAATTGGACTCTGACCAAAACAGACCAAGGGAAAGTTGTTAAGCATAATGCCACCACTGTAGCTCCCATTTTTTTGTTACTAACAAAGACTTGATAAACTCTATGTGGGGATGGAGTAAACCTGAACTCCGGGCTACCTATTGGTGTCCTAGTTCCAATCCTTGGAGGGGATATTGTCATTATCCTGGGGAATATCTGTGTGGGTATTGGGGCTGTGAAGCCATAGCAACCGCCCAGGCTGTCACCCATCCAGATAAATTTTTAAAGACCTCATGGTACCCTGAGGGGTGTAAAATTCCGGGGTATGGCACTCAAGGAGAAATTCTGTATAAGGGGGATTGCAGGTCCCGTAACATTATTGTTACTAAGTTTAACTTTCAGACCTTACATTTTTAATAAAATCATCTACATTGTAAACAGAAGATTAGAGGCAGCTCATCTAACACTTATTAGAGATATGTAGGAAACATTGCCCAGGGACTTAGAAGTAGATGAAATCCTGGTCTTAAGCTACCAAGAGTTAAAGCGTTTTAATGAACAAATTGGTAAAGAGAAAAAGGGGGAATTGTAATTAATAAAAATGTCTTTGTTCATCAAAACAAGCGATAAAGAAGATAAGAATTTGAACTGAGTAGGGAATACAACTAGCATAGAAGACTGTGTAACTAATTATATACAAGTTAACTTTTAGGCCAAGGACAATCTGCAAGGAAGATGAGGAGCCTTCATTCCTATGACCACCAAGGGCAGAAAAAAAGACCCCCCAGGAACCAATTGTACCGGCACAGAGTGCACAGAGAGAAAATACATCAACCGGAAATAAAAAGGGACTATAAAAACAAAAAGGTAAAAGGGGGAAGGTGCGCCGTGGCGGAAGAGAGGCTCCCTGGCCACCCAGCGCTGTTCTTTTGCTTAATACCACTTGCTTAATAAATTCTTGGTAATTGATTTATCTATAATTAGCCTCCCCAGTTGAATTTGTCCGTAACACCCCTGGACCAGCAGCAGGGGACAGGGGGCACGGCCAGTCCCCCTGGCCCAGCAGCAGGGGACAGGGGGCACGGCCTGTCCCCCTGGCCCAGCAGCAGCCCCGTGCCCTGCCCAAGGCGCTCCCAGCAGGGGCTGGGCCCCAGAGGCAGGGGGATACCCCAGTCCTGGGGCAGCGTTTCTGCCCCGTCCCCTGTCCAGCCCAGCCTGCCCCGTGTGCGCAGTGACCGCTGGCACGGGCTGCCCTGGACACTGTGACCTGCTGGGGACACTGAGAGCTGCCCCGCTGTGACACTGCCCTTGGGATTGCACAGGTACCAAACAAACCCCAGCCAGCACCACCCCTTGTCACGTCCCAGGCACCGGAGAGGATCAGAGCCAGCCCCGCTCCTGGTGATGTCCCAGGCACCAGAGCACATCCCAGCCCCGCTCCTGGTGATGTCCCAGGCACCAGGACACATCCCAGCCCTCTTCCTGGTGATGTCCCAGGCACCAGGGCACATCCCAGCCTCGCTCCTGGTGATGTCCCAGGCACCAGGGCACATCCCAACCCTCTTTCTGGTGAAGTTCCAGGCCCTATGAATGTCCCCAGTGTGGGAAGAGCTCATTACACAGCTCAGCCTTGACCCCAAACCAGCAGAGGCACCACGAAGGGCAGCCCTGCGAGTGCCCCAGTGTGGGAAGAGCTCCGTGCGCTGCTCCAGCTCCATCCCCCACGGGAGGATCCGTGCTGGATGATCCCCAGTGAGCCCCGGTGGGCAGAGCCCCAGTGACCCGTGGTGCTGCTGATCCATGTTGGGAAGACACCCGGCTGGGGGGATCCACATCCTCCTGGCTCCCCGTGGCCTGGATTTTCTTTTCATTTCTCTTTGCCCTTTCAAAACTCTTAAAAGCAGGTAAAAATAAAGATGTTGAGCTAAGACAAGGATGGGGACATGGGGGGGTCTTGCAGGGGATGTGGGGGATGCTGGGTTTGAGGGACTTGGGGGTTCCTGGGAGGGACCTGGGAGTTTCTCAGGGCTTTGGGCACCCCAGGCTGAGCGGCTCCAGTTGCCCTGGGAGACCCTGGTGGAGGTTCTGGGCAGCTGGTCAAGGATCCCCTGCCCTGGAACTGTCCCCATGTGCCCCATCCCAACGCCTCATCCCCTGCAGAAGCTGCCCCATTCCTTACTCCCCTTCCATACTCCCCTGGCCCCTGCCTGTTCCCGTGTCCTCCCTGTCCCGTTCCCATCCTGCTCCCATCCCAATCCGGACCCCATTCTTGATCCTTGTACCGTATTCCCTGTCCCTGTCCCATTCCCAGTCCTATTCCCTGTCCCCATTCCTGGTCCCTGTCCCCATTCCCTGTCTCTGTCACCACTCCCAGTCCCTGTCTCCATTCCCATTCCCATTCCCTGTCCCCATTCCCATTCCCTGTCCCCAATCCCGGTGAGACATTAATTTTGAAGAATTAAGAATTTTAGGAAAGTTAAGATGATAGTTAAATTAGATGTTGCTGACTTATCGGAAGTAGATAAATCGGCTTTGTTCATAGTTAACAGTAGCTGGATCTTAGATAAGATATCCAGGATCTATTAACTCATTGCTTGCCAGCTTTATGCTTGGGTAGCTGTGCTTATCATGTGAAACAGAATGTGATCAACAGATTTCAGGGACACAAAAACAGTTGCAGACTTCCCATACTTTAGGGATCCATTAAGCACAGGAAAACGGCAAGGATTCATTTGTCACGTGTGCATGGGAAAGGCAGAAAGGCCAGAACGAGGAAGACTTATTTTACTTCCTCATTTTGGAGACCCCTCCCCAAAAAGGACCCCTGACTCATTTCAGGGAACAGAACTACACATGCTTAATTGCCTTTTTGCCAATTAGCATGTGAAGCGGATCAGAGGAAGTGACAGGGATATGAATATGCATTCATATTTTGTGTATTCAAGACTTCTGTAAATATAAAAGGTTTGTAACACCTGTGATTTTTGCAGTGTGCATTAGGGAATTATCCCAGGTACTGCCTGGCTGTCTCAATAAACATACACTTTCTAACTTTAAACTCTTAGAGTGTTTTTGTCCATCTCAGTTGGATATCGATATTAGATTGATATTCATATTTTAGTAAATCATTGTCCTAAAGAAGTCCTAGTATGTGCATTAACATGTCTTTTCTTAATATTCGAGTAATTATTCTTGCATTGCTTTAAGATAAACTGGTATGATTCAAAGAATATCCACTGAGGTACACATAGAACATCGATTTATCATAAGCAAATTGCAGTTGCAGAGATTTTCACTGACATTCTGCCACTTGTCATAATTTTAAAAGTGAAAAGTCAGCTATTAAAGTCAATAACAAAATTTCTAACTTCTAACAAAGGGAAAAAAGTATATGGTTTGCACTAGATAAAATATAAATACAGAAAATGTCTCCCAACCAAGTTCCTTGCCCTGATCAAAACATCTCCCAATCAAGTTCTTCACCCTGAACCTGGCTGATAAAGACAAATATTTTCAGTAAATGTGGATGAAACGTTGCATAAGTTAATAGTATTCAAAGTCCATGTTCTGTTCCTATTATTATTTTTATACAAAGAAAAAAGGGGAAAGGGGTTGAATTGAGGGTACACCCTCCTCCCCTCTGAGTCTGTTCTCATGTTTTACAATAAATCCTACAACAGTACAATACAGCTGCCTAAAATATGGACACTGGAAACCACAGACAGCATTACAAATGATCACCTGCCTCATGGACAGTTCATAGATGGATTTGATTTGTTTACAAATTATTTCTCAAGTTTGCAAACAGTTTTTCTGTTTACAGATTGTTTTCTGGAAGTTTGGTTTTTCCCCAAGGGATCAAGTGCTTAAAGGTTGTTTTTTAAAATTGGGTTTTTCTCCAAGTGTTAAATGGGCTCAGGGTTAAATAGCTTTCTGCTTTTAGAGATAAGTTCAATTTGTAACCAAGAAGCGTTATGCCTGTGGCCTGAGTTCTCCCCTAACAGTTCCTGGAGGGGAATGCTGCAGCTCCAGTGTAAATTAGATGCACGCTGTCCTCTGTCCCCATGTTTGCAAAGGGCCCTTGCAGATGGGTGACAGAGAACAATAAACAGAATTTTATAAAGAAAAGGAGGGTGAGGTGTTCCCATGATTGACAGGGGTCTTGACCAATCAAATATCTCCCAAAACTGCAGGCACCTCACGGCCAGAACCTGAAGGGGCGTGGAGCTCAAACCAATGAGAGCTTCCAGGCCTGGTCTTTCAAATGCCCTGTGTAAGGGGGGGCTTGGGAAATAAAATCTCTCTGTTGCCCCATGAACTCGGGAGGAGCAGTCTTTGTCTCCTGTGCCCTCGCTGCCCCACGAGACCAAAGAGATGTTCACCAGGGCCCTCCCTGTTTGTGGCCGTCCATTGCCCAGCTGAGCAGGCAGCCAGTTGTGTTTGCAGAGAGCTGCCACAGGAAGACACACAGCAGCTGGAGATTTGAATAGCAGGGCTTGGGCCAATTCTTTTTCTTTCAGAGTGCAAGAAAGACGCAAAAGCACAAGGAAACATGGCAGTGTTTCGGTGGAGTCTCTTTGTCCTGTGAAGTTCAGTAGCTGTTGGTGTTTCTGTGCTGCTGCTAATCCCCTCCATGAAAAAATCATTCTGGGAAGGAGCAAAAACATCTGACACGCACCAAATGTTGCCCCCAGTTGCTCCAAGTGCTGCTACCAACAGCCCCTGTAGGACGGAGCACAGCCCCCAGTGCACACCAGCTTTGGCTTCCCTCGGGCAGAGAAGCCCTTTTGGGGCACAGGTTTCTGGGCAGGAGACGGGCACCGGTGCTGCCAGGGCTCGGGGGAACTCTGCTTGGGCGGGGACTGTGCCTCACCTGCTGCTGTCAGCGCTGCCCGGGCCCCAGGGCTCAGAGCAGCATTCCTGCCCTGGCCCACACGTTCCTGGTCTGTGTCCCACGGCCGTGCTTAGGATGGCCACCATGTGGGACGTGTCCCGAGGAGGCCGTGCCAGCTTCTGTGGAGGCCCCGTGCCCTTCCCGCCGCGGCTGCGTCGGCAGCTGCGGGGGCTCCTGCTGCTCTGAGCCCGCAGAGCAGGGCAGCGTTTGCTGATGGGCTGAGCCCTTCCTAAAGATCCTGTTGGGCTGTCTGACACACCTGGGGCAAGGCATTCCTTCCAACCTGGGCCACTCTGGGGGGCTGGGGGTGGCCCCAGGGCAGGTGGCAGTGCGTGCAAGGGCCCTTGGTGACACGGTGCAGCATGGTCACCGTGGAATGGAACGGGACAGGGGATCCAAGGGCCCTTGGTGACACGGTGCAGCATGGTCACCGTGGAATGGAATGGGACAGGGATTCCAAGGGCCCTTGGTGACACGGTGCAGCATGGTCACCATGGAATGGAACGGGGCAGGGATTCCAAGGGCCCTTGGTGACACGCTCTGGCAGAGGTGTTGGCAGTTACAAGTTACAGTTACACTCCACAGTGCTCGGTGCACACGACGAGAGAGGACGCGAGAGAGCGGTGCTGTGAGGAGCCCTGCACAGCCACTCGTTCCTTGCTGACCCAGAGCTTTCCCGAGGTATTACTCCTGCAGGTGAGCTCGTGGCCAGACCAGAGCACTTGGTGACCCCTGGCCTTCCCGAGGCATCTCTTCTGCAGCTGCCCTCGAGGGCAGACTGTGGCATTTGCTTTTCACTGCCCTTGACAGGAGCCTCCTGTCCTTGTGGCTGGAGCCCCCAGGACCAGAGTGCAGGACTTGCTGTCCTGTAGCCTTGCCAAGACTTCACTCTTGCAGGTGCCCTCAAGGCACGACTGCAGCACTTGCTGACTCGGACCTTTTCCTTTTCACCTTCTGCAAGCAGCCATGAATCCAGGCAGTGTCGTAGAGCACAGACCTGCGAGCGTGCCCAAGCTGGCCTGGGGCAAGGAGGAGAAAGAAGGCCCTGGAGCTGCCCCAGCACAGCAGCCTGAAGAGCTGGAGCAGTTCCAGCCACGGCAGAAGGGTGAGTGGCAGAGCTGGGCCAGAGGGCTGGTGCCTGCAGCTAGCTTGGCCCCATGCCATGCCATGCCATGCCATGCCATACCATGCCATGCCATGCCATGCCATGCCATGCCATGCCATGCCATGCCATGCCATGCCATCCCATCCCATCCCATCCCATCCCCTGGGGCCATGCCCATGGACAGGTTGGAATAGGGGCCGGGCAGACATCCCACAGCCGTGCTCCGTGCCCTGGGCCGTCGCGGGGCTGTCCCTGCCTGGGCAGCGCAGGGCTGGGCTGTGTTCTCCGGCCTCTCCCGCAGCCCCTCAGCTCGGGCTGCGCTCGCTCTTTGCCAGGTGCAGCCGTGCAGCGCACACGAGAGCAGGAACGCACCCGTGGCCGCTTCCGCAGAACAGCGCAGGTACCTGCAGCCATCCCCACCTGGGCTGGGCCTGCTGGCACTGCTCAGCCCAGCACTGTGCTCGGAACACTCCATGCAGCATCCCGGGCTTCTTGCCCTTCTGCTGCAGATGGTTTGCAAATTCATGAAGAGAATTCGGGAGGAAGAGAGCAGCGCCATGGGCACCGTGCTCAGAGCGTACTCTCCCATCTTCAAAACCAAGACCAGCGCTGCCCTGCTGGATATGCTTGTGGAGGAGGGTCCTTCCAGCCCAAAGCAAGTAAGCAGCCTGTGGCCTGGCTATTCTTCTCCCAGCAATTGCTTGGCCTCCCAAGCCACACCTGCTGCTCCCTGGGAGCCTTTGAGGCCATGGCAGTGTGGTGGCAAGGGAAGCACTTCTCTGGGGCAGCTGGGCACATTCCTTCCTCCGGCAGCTTTCCAAGTCTCCCCTTCCTTCTCCAGGTGCCCGCCATGGTGAGGTACATCCACCAGTGGCTCGTGGCCAATGAGTTTCCTGAATACAATCTGTACAGGCCCCTTCTGGATCTGACAGAGGCACAGCCCTCTGACGTGGTGATGGCTCTCCTGCGTGTGGCCCCATTGTGTGACAGGTACGGGGCCCACCTGCCCAGAGGGCTCGGGGCTCAGCAGCCCTTCCCCCTGTGCAGCCTGTCCCAGGTGTCTGACACAGAGAATTCCAGGGCCCTCTGGCTGCTCCCTTTGCCAGCCCTGGCCCCTGCCAGCCCCCCAGCGTGCTGCCATGCTTCCCCCCTGCCCCTCAGGGGCCAGTGCCCACAGGGCTGGGCTGCCTGCGTGCTGCCAGTGAGGGGCAGTGGGCAGAGGCAGGGCTGGCAGAGCAGCTCAGCTCCCCGCTGCCACCCAGGCCACGCTGCTGTGTCCCAGACTCCTCTGAGACAGAGTTCTGACCCCACAGAGCTGCTCTGGCCATGTGGAAGAACATCATGTGCTCGCTGAGGACTGCAGAGCCGGCCATGCTCGTGCTCCTCGATGTGCTGGGGAGCTGGCCAGAGCACAGCACGTGCACCTCCGATGGGGACCACATGGCTGTCCTTGCCCTGGCTGTGAGTTTCTGCCTTTGCTGGCCCCAAGGCCACCTCTCCAGCAGCTCTCCATCCTCCCTCCCCCACGGCGTCTCCCTGCCTCAGGTGCTGGGCTGAAACCTGGCCTCGGGGCAGCTCCAGGGCCACCAGGCCCGGTGCTCCCCCTGTGTCTCTCCGGGCATCTCCCTCCCGTGCTCGGGCCCTGCCACACAGACACCTCGGCACTGAGCGCTGTCTCAGGGGGCTTTATCCTTTGCAGGCAACCGTGGTGATGTGGAAGATCCTCCAGCTGCCCTGTGTGCCACATATAGTCACCGTGCATTTCCCCGGCCTCTTTGTGCATCTGCTCTTCCAAGTGCTCTTCAGCACTCTGGATGTGCCAGAGGAGGTCAATACCTTCTGGAAGGGATGCCAGCAGCAACACGGCCTTGCCACCAGCCCCAGCAGGTGCTCCATGCCAGTCCTCCTGTCCCTGCCATGTGCCCAGGGCAGGGGCCAGTGCTCCCAGTGTAACCTCAGCTTTGCTCTGTGCACAGCTTTGCAGAGCAGACCCTCAAGGCCCTGCTCTGCCAACTTCACTATGAGGATGTGGTGGTGGCCATGGAAGACAAGCGTGGCTGGGACACACTGCTCTGTGCTGACACCCACCACTGTGCTGTGGGCGTGCTGGCCAGGTGAGACACCCTGCTCCCCAGCTGTCCCCGGCATGTGTGCCCTGTGCCCGAGGTGCCCCACACAGTCCCCGTGGCCATGGGCCAGAAGGCCTTGTCACCAAGGGACGGCCAAGGAGGCTGCAAAAGGCTGGGAGAGGAGCGTGCCCAAGAGCAGCAACCTCCCAGAGGGCTCAGCTGCCCCTTGCAGGGTGGTGGAGAAAGGCCAGAGCTCTGTGAGGCAGTCCTGGGAGAGGTTTGCCCCCACTGGCTCAGGGCTTTGGCTCCTGTTTCCTCCTGTCAGAGAAATGCACCGCGCATCCGAAGCCGCGTGTTCCGGGATTGCATTCCACCTGCTCGGGCTGCTCAGCAAGGACACGCCGTGCCGGGATTTGGCCACCCTGGCGTTCCTTGTGGAGGTGAGCCTGAAGGCCGGCGCTGCCTCGCTGAGCTGCCTCCCGGCTCTCTGCCCTCTCTTGGCTGCAGTGCCTGGGACGGAGCCCGCGCCCTGTGCTGCTGCCTGGGCCCGGCCCTGGGCGGTTCTGGGCTCCCGCCAGCCGCTCCCCCGTCACCGGCCTGTGCCTTTCAGATCCTGGAGCACCTGAACTTGAGTGAGTGCCGTGACAGCGTCCTGCAGTTCCTGTCCAAGCACCTGCAGAGCGAGTGCAGGGGGAGGCGTCGCTTGGCACTCCGAGGCCTCGTGGCGCTCGGCACCACCAGTGTCTCGGTGAGAAGAGCGCAGGGGCTGAAGCCGTGCTGCCAGCGTGGGGCTGGGGAAGGCAGTCCCTGGGGCTTGGCTGGCCTTGGGGCACTGGGGCAGCTGCTGCCAGCTCTCCTGCCTCCTCCTGCAGCTGCCCGAGGGCTTTGGCACAGGCCTTTGGCCCCTGGGCCCTGTGGCAGCAGGATGGTGTTTCACACACTTGTGTTCCACAAGTAGATGGCCATAAGGATGTGGAGCCTGCATGAAAAGCTCGTGGAGCTCCTGCAGGAAGATGACAGCGTCATGCTCAGGATGACCACGGTTCTCCTCAGGGGTTTGTTCCTGTGCAATGGTGCCCCAGTAACCAGCACCCTCGCCCTGCAGCTGGCTGAGGCGCTCCTGCCACTCTTTGACAACGTAAGGCTCTGAGCCTCCAGCCACGGCCAGCGGGTGCTGCCCGCACACTTTGTGCCCTGTGCACTCACAGGCTGTGCCCAGGTGGGCCTGAAGCAGCTGACACTGAGGTCTTTCTTCCTTCCTTTCCTACAGGAGGACAGCCAGGTGCAGTTGTGCTCCCTGTTTGTCTTCCGAGAGATGCTGGATTTTTTTCCGGAAGAGGAGAGAAAGGTCCTGAATGCACACGTGCGCCAGAGCCTGGTGCCACTCTTCTTCCACTGCCACGATGAGAACCAGCGAGTGGCAGAGGTGAGGACTCGGCAGCTGCCGCTGGCCCCTGGCAGGGGCTGGGCTGGCCCTGCCCTGGCGCCTCGCAGGCTGCAGCTCCTGCTGGCCTTGGCACAGGGACGGGGTCCTGCGCCCTGGGCTGTGGGGTCATCTCCATGTCTCTGCTGTTCTCCAGGCTTCTCAGGAAACGCTGCTTGCTGCAGCCGAGTTCCTCAAGAGGAGGGATCTTGAACAGCTGGTGAAGAACCAGAAGCTGTGGCAGTTCACCGAGTTCCTGGTAAGGAGGGCCGGGAAGCCGCAGCCCCAGCCTGGAGCAGCCCCTGAGCGCGGTGCTCGGTGTGCGGGCTGGCAGCTGTGCCCCTGCCCGCTGCTGCAGCCCGAGGCCGCGCGGGCTCTGCTCCAGGCTCCTGCGGCCCCAGCCGGGTGCCCATGGAGCCCCGGCCCGGGGGGCTGCGGGGCCAACCCTTCCCTCCTGCCGCTCTCTCCAGCTGGCAGAGGACAGCAGCAGCGTGGCCGAGCACCTGCGCCGGGCCCTGCCCTACCTGCAGAGCCCACAGGAGCCCCTGCGAGAGGCGGCCGTCAGGTTCATGGGTGAGCCACGAGCCGGGCCAGGAGGGCGTGTGGGCACAGGGCTGGCGGTGCCGCTGGCAGGGAGCTGTGCCCTGGGCCTGACAGGCTCTGTGTTCCCAGGGACGGCCGGGCGGCACCTGAGGGGGAGGAAGGAAGAGCTCCAGCTCCTCTCTGAGGGTGACCAAGGGCAGCGGGCTGCCAGCGGGGGCTGCCGGGGGAGCTGCGAGCCCTGCCCCGGCTGTGGAGGGCTCTGCTCCCTGTGCGGACCAGGGCCGGCGTGGGCAGAGCACACAGAGCTTTCAGGGCACCTGGGGGATTCATGGCCAGCAGCTTCGGGCTGATCCAGCTGGTCCCTGCTCCCTGCTGGCCATGGCCAGAGCCGGCTGGGATGGCCCTGGCACAGAGTCCCCTCGGGTCCCCTCAGATGTGGGAACTGACCATGGCTCTGTTCCTCTCTCTTTCAGCCCTTGAAGGCATGGAAAATGACATCAGCGTTGCCGATGCAAGCCTGGCAGTTCAAACATCGTACATCCTCCAGGAAGCAGAGAGAGCTCCATATTCCATCTTTGACAACCTGCGTGATCGGCTCCACAGGGCATGGAGGAGACGGCCTCGTCTGTCAGGGCTCGGCTGGCTGCGCTGCTGGAGCTCTGCAGAGAGCTGATTCCAGAGGCTCTCTCTGCTGGGGCCACCCGAGCCAGCAGGAATGTTTCATTTATTTAAGATTGTTCTTTTCTTTATTTTTGTTTTTCTTTAGCGTAGAAATATAGGATGTGTTGTAATAGACAGACTCCCAGGATCTTTCTTTGGCTGCCCAGGCTCTGCAGGGCCTAGGGGAAGAGGGAGAAAAGGGTTCCTGGGCTCAGCAAGCTGCCAAGGCATGCAGGGTTGCAGGGAAAATGGCCAGAAGCCCCTTGGCCTTTGGTGGCTCTGATGAAGCCCTTGTGCTGCCCACAGAGCAGATGGGCAGGGGCTGGAGCTGTGGGGATCTCTGTGAGAGCGGTGCCTGGAGATGGCCACAAGCCCTGTCCCAGCCAGGAAGCACCATCCGTGTCCTCCTGCCCGTGTGTTGCTGGCTGGATTGCTGAGGGCTCCCAGGTGCCTCTTGGTGGGGCTCCTCTGGAGCTCCTGTGGGGCTGCGGCGCTGCTGCCGGGCAGGCTGGCCGGACTGGGGAGACCCTGAGGGGATGGGGCCACAAAGGGATGAGGGGCTGTGGGAGCCCTGACAGGACAAGGCAGTGGGAAGGCACGGGGGGGACGTGTGAGGGAGTGGGTGACGTTGGCTCGGGGAGGAAAGTGGGTTGGAGCCAAAGAGACCACTCATCCCGATGTTCGTGTGGCAAAAAGAACATTGAGTTTATTCTCAAGCCCTTCTTTATAAAGGGCCTCTGAAAACCCAGTCTGGATGATTTCACTGGTCTGATCTCTGTGCCCCTTCAGATTCTGGCCTGGGGAATGCCTGCAGCCTTGGGAGAGATGTGATGGGCCCGGCCCCTGTCAGTCAAAGCAGGGCTGGTACATTCACCCCGTACAAGCCAGCCTGCACGGTGACACGGCAACAGAGTGCAAGGCACAGCTCCGGGAGCTCCCCGTGAACCTCAGCTCTGGGACCACTGTCTGCCCCAAGCTTCAGGGACTGCAGTGGGAGCCCGGATGGGCTCTGCCCTGGGGCCATCCTGCAGGGACAGCTGCAAACAGGGAGCATTCCCTGCCACAAAGAGCCAAGGCAGGGCTGTAGGGCAGCTGCTCCAGCGCCGACTGCACTGCTGAGTGCTGTGCTCTGGGGCTGGGGCTCCCTGCACAGGGGACTGCACTGGTGTGCCAGAGGAGACAGAGAAGCTGCAGCTTCAGCCTAACTGAGGTGGGTGCGTGGGCTGGGAAGAGTGGGGAGGCTCCAGGGGATTCACAGAGCTCATCCTGCTGCAAGGACAAGGAAAAGGGAGCGGGAACTCAGCAGTGAGGAGAGCTGGGGGCTGGAGAGCAGCTCTGAATGACACTAAAATCCCACCGGACCTCTGAGACATTGCTGCTCCTCAGCCAGTGACAGGATGAGTCCCTTAGCCTGGGGCTCGGCCTTCCTCATGGTGAGGGGCAGCAAGGAACGCAACAGTGTGATGGAGACTGGAATGGGCTGGGAACTCACTGCGGGAAAAGAGGGAGCAGTTGGGAAGTAAAAGGCAGGGAGAAGAGAGAACAGTTCAGAGAAGGGCTGAGCTACTGCTTGAGCAAGCTGCAAAAAGTCATTTGGGGTCATCCCAGATTGATTTCATTTCAGAAGTTATTGAACAAGTTTATTTTTTGGGTGGCTGCATGTTTTCTTGAGCTGTGTTGCTGAAATGCTCAAGCCAGTCTGTGCTGCAGGTCACCCCATTTCTCCTTTGGCTGATTGCAGCCCCGTGCTGAGCTCCAGCAGGGCCCTGGCAGAGCCCAGAGCAGCCTCAGCACCCGCAGAGCCCGGCTGCAAGGAGAGAAACCAGAAAGCCCCGTCAGCTGAAGGCTCCTGTCCCCTTGTCCCAGCCGCCCGCGGTGCCCAGGCCATGCTGGCCGTGCCAGAGCTGTGCCCAGAGCTGCCCATCACTGCTGCCTTTGGGAGCAGAGCAGGAGGGCAGGACATGTGCCCAGCCTGCAGCCAGCCACAGCACCTCCAGCCCTCAGCAGCTGCCCAGAGCAGGACGCTCCTGTGCTCGCTGCCATCTCCCCAGAGCTCTGATCCCACCATCCCCAGCAGACAGGACCCACCTCACGCCATCCCCCGCTGGAAGAAAAGCTGCTCCCAAACGATGCCCTCAGCCTTCTCCAAGGGCACGGCCCATCCACGCTGCAGCTGCTCCCAAGCACGTCCTGATCCAGACTGGACTCCACCTGAAACGCTTCCTCTAGAAAGACAAACATCAAATTATGGAAAATAGGTTACAGAGAAAAAGGGGAACAAGAAAAAAGGTCAAAAATCTTATCTCTGTCAGGGCCCTAAGGAAGGCCCAACCCCTGCGTGCCAGGGAAAAACCCACCATGGGGGAGGGAATCCCAGGCTTTCTCCCTTCCCCTGCACTGCCCCCATGGTGATCCCAAAGCAAACAAGGGCAGTGGAGCAGCCCAAGCCCTTCCTTGCCTGCAAAGCAAAGCAGCCCCTGCACAGGGTCTGGAGTCCCACCTCTGCTCCCACCATGGGGGTTTGTTTGTGTCAGGCTGGCTGCCCCAGCCCAGCCCCAGCCCGGGGTACGGTGGGTGCTGGGGCTGTTGGCAGGGCCAGGAGCCCACTCCCATTTCGTACCCACCCCAGCCCATGTCCCCAGCCCTTCCAAAAGCAGCCTGGCAGCCGACTGAAGGATCAGCTGCATCCGCCCCAGCAAAGGGGGAACCTTTGGTTCCCAGCCAGGCTGTGCAATGCCCAAATCTGGGAGCATTCCCCTGTGTGTAGACTCATCTGCAAACTCCCTGTGGAGCCTGGCTTTGGAGGAGGTGTCAGAATCAAAGTCCACCATCTTCAGCCTGCCGGTGGTCAGGTGGAGCAAGAGGTTGTCATCCTTGATGTCCTCACTGTCCCCAGCAGCAGCAGCCCCACCTGGGACAGCTTTTCCAGGGGCTTTTTCTCGTTTCCTGGGCCAGACCAGGCTGTCATGACTCTGCCCAGGGCCACAGCCATCCATGAACCATGGCAAGCAAAACCAGGGGGATGTTGGCCACCAGTGCTTGCCACACCAGGTCTCCAGCTCAGCTCCAGCCCATGAGCTGTGTTCCCTCCTGCTGACCCCTGCTCAGAACTACAGGCAGGACAAAACCTGTCTGGTTGGCTTTGCTACTGAGTGCCAAGAGATGTGTGGAGCTGTTACCTGCCAGGCCCCTGGATCCAACTGTGCATGTGGATCTCTCCCATCTTCTAGGGCAGAGGAACATGGATCACGGAAAATCTCTTCTAAGGATGGCCTGTTCAAGGGCTGCATGGACAAACACCTCTTAATGACATCCTGGCACTCTGGGGAGAGAAACCAGAAATCACCAGTCATTTGGAGAAGTTGCCCCCTGTTCCCATGCCCAGGCCATGCTGGATGTGCCCAGAGCTGGGCCTAAACTTCCCCATGGATTCTCTATTTGGAGGAGAGCAGGAGAGCAGGACATGTGCCACCTCCTCAGCAGCTGCCAGAGCGGGATGCCCATGAGCTGCTGCTGTCTCCCAGCACTGGTATTGCTCCCGAGGCCAGAGATGAGGATCCACCTTGAGAGAGCCGTCATGGGAACAAGATCTGACCCCAGATATCTCCTGGCCCCTCCTGAACGGGTGCTTCCCCATGACCAGGTGGTGCAGCAGGAGGCCCAGGGATCAGATCGTCGCTGCCTCGCCGTGGTAGCATTGCTGGTGGATCCACTCTGGTGGGCTGTAGGACAGGGTTCCTGTGGAACACAGACACAGTTCATCAGGGGGATGCTGCAGCCTCCAGCACCTGGCGGAGCAGCCCCCGCGCCTCCTCCTCCGGCAGGAACCCCCGCTCCGCCAGGAAACCCGACAGGTCCTGGCACCGCTCCAGATGCTCCAGCACCAGCACAAAGCTGTCGGGGAGCTGAAGCCACTCCAGGAGCTGAATGACACAGCACAGCCAGAGGAGACCTTGTCCAGCAGCGCGATCTCCAGGGTGCGCTGGTGCCGTGGGGCTGCGGGAGGAGCACGATGCCGTCAGTGGGGCTGATGCCGTGCCGGGGGTCGGGAACCCCTCAGCCAGCCCGGGATGCTCTGCGCCCTGCGCTGGCCCCACGCCCGCTCTCCCTCCAGGCGTCCTGGCAGCTTCCACCCTGCCGGGCCCCGGCTCAGCCCCGCCCGGCACGTCCCGGCTTCTGCCGCTGGCCCCGCTCATCACCAGCTCGCCCCAGTGCCAGATGCTTTCGCTGCTTTCGCTGCCGCTGCTGCTGCTGCAGAGGAAGCTCCATGTCCATGTGTCCATGTCCATGTGTCCCGTGTCCATGTGTCCCCATGTCCGTGTGTCCCCGTGTCCGTGTGTCCCCGTGTCCCTGTGTCCCTGTGTCCGTGTGTCCCTGTGTCCGTGTGTCCCCGTGTCCGTGTGTCCCCGTGTTCGTGTGTCCATGTCCGTGTGTCCCCGTGTCCGTGTGTTCCCGTGTCCCTGTGTCCCGTGTCCGTGTGTCCCGGTGTCCGTGTGTCCCTGTGTCCGTGTGTCCACTGCCCGCTCGCCCCCGCGCCCAGCCCCGCATTCCCCGGGGTAGCCCCTGAGCCTGTCCAAACACGGGAACTTTGCCGTGTCCAGCCCAGACCCAGAGCCTGGACTCCTGCCCAGGGGCACAGGAATCCCCTTGTTATGAACGAGCACAATAGGCTTCCTAATCCAATTAAAAAGATTTATTAATGGTAGAAAACGAAAGCAAATCAGCGCTGCGCCGGGCGGCAGTCATTCCAACTACCGCGCCTTCGTCCCCCGTCCCCCCCCACTTATTGGGTCTTCTCTTCCGGATGTGTGACGTTCTGGTGTCTTTTCTGCGCAGGCGCACTCTGTTGCTAGGTGGTCGTTTTCTGCCTCTTGGTGGTCGTGGGATGAAGGCCAGTAGTCTTCCTCAAGGTTGTCCCTGTGATCTGGGAATTTTCTCAAAACAAGAAATGTTATCTCTAGGCACGTTTACTTGCATTTCACAAGAGTATATGTTTTGCTAAGCCCGTAACGGAACTGTCCTTGAAAAATACTCACTTAGGTGTTTAGGTGCCTAGCAACATCAACTCCCTAAAACAGTTTCAACTCCCTAAAAAGTTTGTAACGGAATTGTCCTTGAGAGATACTTACTGGAATGTCTGGCAAAATGAGAACATATTCAGACAAGTGAAAACTCTAAGTAAAAACTCTATTCTATGGATGTGAGAAAACTCTATATTATGAACAAAAAGGCCCTATTTTCCTAACACCCTCGGTCACGGCTGTTCATTGTCCCTGCTGAGGGTCAAACACTCTTGGAGCACATTCCCTCAATGCTGAATTTGTACCTGACCCAAGAACTGCACTTAGTCCCCAGCACTGATTTCCAAAAAAAAAAAAAAAAAACCAAAAACAACCTCAAAACAGGGGAAGGCAAACTTTGTGTAGCTCATGGTATTTTATATTTTACACTGTCTAAAACTTGCCACGTTGTGGATCATAGAAGTGAGATCCATTTGCAAGTAATGGGAAGGAGAAGTAGTGAAAGATAGAAAAGGGTAGCCTAAAAATAAACAGAGAAAAACATCTTGGATTGTTTATTTCCATTTTAATTTCATTTCTTTAAAGCTGTTTCAGTTTTCCCAGAATCTTCTACACAGTCCTGTTTGCTGTTTCCAAGAACCTTTGCTGGAGAACGAGGAAGCTTTGAGCAGCTTCTGTCACAAGATGTGCCACCAGCTGCAGCTTCTCTTGGCTTTCCACGCCTGTGTGCAGCTCGACTCTTGCAGTAAAGTGGGAGAAATAGTTGAAGAACTTTACAATTTCTTTTCCTTGTGGGCTGGGCAGTTGTGCCATTGGTGAGATTTTCACTGTTATTGTTCTACTCTAAGAAACCATGATGGGCTATCAGGAATTGTCAGGGAATGCAAGCCTAACGGAATGCAGAGAAAGAATGTCCAGAGCCTGCAGCCAGAAATGGAGAGCTGTGTGATAATCATTCCAACACCCCCATGGACAGCTTGAAAGTGATGTAGAAGATGAAAATGGGCTGACAGAGGGAGTTTGTTTCTGTGTTCAGTTTAGAAGCTTCCACATCTCATGCACTGATATATATCAAGAGTTCAATCAGTTCATGAAAAGCACCAGAACAATCTGGACCTTTCAGGAGATGACTGTAAGAACCTGAAAAGGAGAAATGCAGGCAATGACTTGGTGAACTTTGTCTGGAAGAAGGGTCACTTTTCCCAAATAATTTCTAATCCATCTCCTCTGCATTTGTCTTTCTGAAAAAGGCCATTTTCATCCCAGATTCCCCATGAAATGGGAACCCTGAGCTTGTGGAAGTGCCTGAAAGATGCCCTGTTCCTCTGCAGGGACACTCGGGCTGAGACAGGAGCCGGAGCCCTCTCTGGGGAAGCCTCCTCCGAGCTGCAATTTGTGCCGTGCTGGGAGAGGAGGAGGAGGGGAGAAGGCTGGCGCTGTGTGGCAGGAGCAGGAGGTTTGGGCCGCAGGACATTCCGTCTGCGCTGCTGCCCCGCAATGGGCAGGAACGCTGTGGGGAAGACTGGGGGACACTGGAGCGGGATATGGATGGCACTGGGGGGACTGGGAGGGCCTGGGAATGAACTCAGGTGTATTGGGAGGGACTGGGCTGTGCTGGGAGGGACTGGAGGGGCAGTGGGGCTGTACTGGGCTGTACTGGGGATGAACTGAGCTGTGCTGGGAGGAATTGGAGAGGTTGAATGGCCATTCCCGCCTCTGCCACCTCCCATTTGCCGAGGCTCCCGCCCATCACAGCTCCCAACCAATCAGCGTCAGGGATCATGGCTTTGGGGGCGGTGCCTGGAGTCAGCGGCGTCTATTCTTTTTGCTTACAACTCCCATCATGCCCCGCAGCCCAATAGAGCCCCATTGGGGCCGGGACTACAACGCCCGGCATGCCCCGCGCTCTACAAAGACACCCTCCCCCCCTCCAGTATCCGCCCCCATCTGCCCCATACAAAAGTGTCTCCCGAGGCCTTCCCGGACCCCAAACGCCGCCTCCGAGCCACTTCCGGGATACAGCTCCCGTCATGCTCCGCGGCGCACGGGCAGCGCTGTTCCAGCCGTGACTTCATCTCCCGTCATGCCCCGCGCCCCACCGAGAGCAGCTGTAGCTGCGCCTAGAACTCCCGTGATGCTCCGCGGCCCCGTTACAGCGCATTGTACCCGCGCCTACAACTCCCATCAGCCCCCGCGCCCAGCGAGCCCCGCCCGAGCCCCCCGAGTGCTCCCCCGGACCCCGAAGGGCCCCAAATTCCCCTCGCTGACCTCCAGGGCCCCGGACCCCCGAGTGCTCCCCCGGACCCCGAACTGCCCCTCAGGATCCCTGAGTGCCCCTCCAAGCGCCCGCCCGGCTCCCCCAGGGGTCCCCCATACCCTCAAGTTCTCTCTGAATTCCCTCCCCAGACACAAAACTGACCCAAATGTGCCCCAGAAATGTCTCCGTGGGCCCCAAAGTGGCCGCTTTTACCCTGCCTGTGAAAATGATAAGAAATTATGACAAAAATAATACAAATAAACAAAAATTAGAATAAAGAGGGCAAAATCAATAGCCAAGAGTGGTCAATGAATTAATGAAGGGAATTGTGTTACTTAGAACCAATGACCAATAAGTTTTTAGTTAGAAAACACATATAGAGATTTTTTTATAGAAGCATTAAAATGAAATAATAAAAGATTTAATAATATTTTTATGCATAAGCAAAATTAAATTTTAATTGTTATTAAGCTAAAATTAATTAATTGTATTCGTTTATTAAGATTTAATTAAATTTTAATTACGAAAAAATGCATAATTTTTTAAAAAACTTTTGGCATGTCAGCTCCAGGTGGGCAATATCTGTCAGTAAGGAGCATGTGGTAAATGGATGTGATTCATGCTGAATAAGTTGTTGTCCTAGATTGCAAGGCAAGATGTGTTCAATTGCCATCTGTTAAGAGGTTGGTTCACTACATTGTTTATTTTATCTTTTAGTATTCTTCCCTAATAAAGAACTGTTTTTCCTGCTCCCATATTTTTGCCTGAGAGTCGCCCTTAACTTCAAATTTATAGCAATTTACAGGGAGGGGGTTCTGCATTTATTTTTTTCCCCATTTCAGGGAGGGTCCTGCCTTCCTTAGCAGACTCCTGTCTTTGCAAACCAAGACAGATTTTGGCACCCAAAGTGCAGCTCAAAGGCAAAGAAACAAAAAAGGGAATAACAGTTCTTGAGTAATCCAATTTTTGATTTTTGTGTGCTGCTACAGAAACCTCGTTCAGCGGCACCCTGTGCTCCAGCCTGCCCTGGTTTGGGTGGCACGGAACCGTGGCTGCATTTCTCCATTTGTAGGCCCTGATCTAAACACGGCTCCTACAGCCAAGGCTGCTGTGGCTGTTCTTCGGTTTGTTTTATGGGTGAATAAGGGGAAGAATTCATGGATCTTTAACTTCCTCTGGGAAACAGGCACATGGATTCACAGCTATCACACACTAACTGTGTGCTTTTGGGGTTACTTTAATAATGGCACCTACTGTGAGGAAATGACACCGGGGGAAATTTTCTCCCAAGCCTTTAACCATCTCTTTGGGTCTGCCCCACCAGTTTGTGAAGGGCTCAGATCCACTCCAAATACCAATGATCTCATACAGGGGCTGTGTTGCTGTTAGCCCTGTTCTATTTGGCACTGAGAGACAAGGGAAGATTAACCTGGATAACCACCCTGACACCCAGCCCAGAACCTGACACGGCCCCAGAGACCAGGGATGCTGCTGCCCCAGAGCCTGACCCTGCCCCACAGCCACCCCAGATATGAACCACCCAGACTGGGTGGGGGTCTGCTGAGGGAGATGCAGGAGATGCTGAAGGAGTGCATTTCCCCAGCTGGTGAGAAGCCCTCCCCCTGCCTCGAAAAAGGAGAGTCTGATGGGGCAGCAGTGGAACCCACAGATGTTACAACTGTCCAGGTTCAGCTGAACCACAAAGGCAGCCACAGCCAGCAGCAGTCGCCCCTGTGGAAACAAGGAGGTCTAAGATGGAATCAGAGCACCCAGATAAGGGAAGGCCCTCACAACCCACAGGGGAGCCAGAGGTTGTGATCATCACCGAGTCCCTGATGTACAAAAGTCTCCGTAACCTGCACAAGGACATTGTATGACGGAGACGTGAGGCTTATACAACCTGACTGCTTCAAGTCTGAGACCTCATGGGTACAGGTGTCCAGCTGGATGGTGGTGAGGCAAGGAATTTGGGACCCTTGACCCAAGGCTCAGGTATGAATCAGATTTTTGTAAGGGAGCCAGGGTTGCTTTCCCTCTGAGAGCTGCTTTTAATGAGTGCCAGAGAGAGGTTTGTCCACAGGGAGAGAATGCAGGAGCACCAGCACAGAACATGATGGAAAACCCTTGAGGAAGGGACCAACAGCTGAAGGAAGTGGCAGCATTGGAGGTACTCTTTGGGAGGGATGGACAGCATGATAATGACCCCGACAAGGTCAGGGGCACAGGGAAAATGCTGTTGAGTCTGGCAAGGCTGGGGCCATCTCAGTACACCACCTTCATTGCCACGATTAATGCCGATAACAGCCGAGAGACAGTGGGCTCTGCTGCCAACAGCTGAGAAATTGTGAGAGTATGATCCATGGCCCAGTGCAGGCTCATGGCTCTGCTGTGGGCAAGGAACTCAAAGAGGAGATGAGGGAGATGAGGGAGGAGGTGAGGAGGAACAGTTCCCACATTGCCCCAGTGCGAGTCACAGGCCCCAGAGTCAGAGTCCAATGTTCCCCAGCCAGAGAGAGAGGGTACGCCCCACGGGCTGGCCTGGGGTTCTTTCTGCGTGACCATGGGGAAGACATGGGAAGGTGGGATGGGAAACCCATTTCTGTCCTGGCACCGTGGGTGTGTCAGCTCAAGGAGGGAAGCACTGACCGAGGGAATTCCAGTAAAGTGAAGGTAGCCTCAGCCTCCCATGACCGAGCTGCTGAGTATGATTTGTCAGATCACCTTTAAAATACCTCTACCATGTATGCCTAGGAAAGAAACAATAACCAGGGTTAGAGGGGCCCTGTCTCTAGCCAGGGAGAAGCACTGGAAAACTGGATCTTCTGGATGGTGTGGATCCGATGGCCTGGCACATCAGAGCCACAGAAATATGAAGCCTTAGGTGACACTGGTGCACAGTGTACCCCAATGCCATTGGGACATGTGGGGACAGAACCTGTTTCCATTGCCGGGGTGGCGGGGGGATCGCAGCAATTGACCCTGTTGGGAGCTGAGGTGAGCCTGGCTGGGAATGAGCAGCAGAAACATCCATTGTGACCGGCCCAGAGGCCCCGTGTGTTCTGGGCATAGACTTCCTCCAGAACGGATGTTACAGAGACCCAAAGGGACTCAGGTGGGCTTTTGGCATAGCTGCTGCAGAGGCAGAGGACATTAAGCAATTGAACACCTTGCCTGGACTGTCTGAGAACCCATCTGCAGTAGGACTCCTGAGGGTGGAAGAGCAACAAGTACAATTGCCACCTCAACAGTGCACAACCGGCAGTATCAGACAAATCAAGGTGCTTTGATCCCCATCCACAGAATGATCCGTGAGCTGGAGAGCCAAGGGGTGGTCAGTAAGGCCCACTCACCCTTCCACAGCCCCATCTGGCCTGTGCACATGTCTGAAGGAGAATGGAGATTGACTGTGGATTATTGTGGCTTGAATGAAGTGACTCCACCGCTGAGCGCTGCTGTGCCGGACATGCTGGAACTCCAGTACGAGCTGGAGTCCAAGGCAGCAAAGTGGTACACCCCTGCTGACATTGCTAACACGTTTTTCTCCATTCCTCTGGCAGTAGAATGCAGGCCTCAGTTTCCTTTCACCCGGAAGGGTGTGCAGTACTCCTGGAACTGACTGCCCCAGGTGTGGAAGCACAGCCCCACCATCTGCCATGGACTGATCCAGGCTGCACTGGAAAAGGGTGAGGCTCCAGAACACCTGCAGTACATAAATGGCATCATTGTGTGGGGGAACACGGCAATGGAAGTGTTTGAGAGAGGTGAGAAGATCATCCAGATACTACTAGAAGCTTCACCATCAAGAAAAGCAAAGTCAAGGGACCTGCCCGAGAAATCCAGTTCCTGGGAGTGAAATGGCATGACGGATGGCACCAGATTCCCACTGAGGTCATCAACAAGATCAGGGCTATGTCCCCACCAACCAGCAAAAAGGAAACACAAGCTTTCCTAGGTGCCATAGGTTTCTGGAGAATGAACATTCCCGAGTATAGCCAGATTGTGAGCCCTCTTTATCTGGTTACCCGAAAGAAGAATGATTTCCACTGGGGCCTTGAGCAGCAACAAGCCTTCACCCAGATCAAGCAGGAGATCGCTCATGCTGTGGCCCTTGGCCCAGTCAGGACAGGACCAGAGTTGAGGAATGTGCTCTACTCTGCAGCTGGGAACAATGGTCTGTCCTGGAGCCTTTGCCAGAAGGTGCCTGGGCAGATTCGAGGCCCACCATTGGGATTCTGGATCCAAAGTTACAGAGGGTCTGAAGCCAGCTACATCCCAACAGAGAAGGGAATCTTGACTGCCTTTGAAGGAGTTCAAGCCGCCTCGGAGGTGATTGGCACAGAAGCACAACTCCTCCTGGCACCCCGACTACCGGTGCTGGGGTGGATGTTCAAAGGAAAGGTTCCCTCCACCCACCATGCCACTGACACCACTTGGAGCGAGTGGATTGCTCTCATCACACAGCATGCCGTATTGGAAACCTGAATCGCCCTGGGATTTTGGAGATAATTACAGACTGGACGGAAAGTGAAAACTTTGGCCTCACTAACAAAAAAGAGCAGGGAGAAGTGACACAGGCTGAAGAAGCTCCACCGTACAACCAACTATCAGCAGAGGAAATACACTACACTCTTTTCACTGACGGTTCCTGTCGCATTGTAGGGATGAACCGGAAGTGGAAAGCAGCCGTATGGAGCCCCACACGCCAAGTTGCACAAGCTACCGAAGGAGAAGGTGGATCAAGCCAACTCGCTGAGCTCAAGGCCATTCAGCTGGCTCTAGACATTGCTGAAAGGGAGAAGTGGCCAAAGCTCTACCTTTGTACTGATTCGTGGATGGTAGCCAATGCTCTGTGGGGCTGGCTGGGAAGGTGGAGATAAGGGGTGGAATGTCCAACGGTGACTTTATGGTGTTTGTATCCTCTATCGTGTGTTCTGTTTATGTTTCATATTATGTTCTGTGCTTTCAGAACTGACTCAGAAAGTGAAAGTTTGTTTTGCCTTGTTATCAGCCGGCTCACCTCCCCCCGTGGTCTGCTGTCTAGAAGAGGCCAGTGCTGGCTGGCTTGCTTTGCTTTGCTTTTTTGCTTGCTTTTGCTTTTGCCTTTGCTTTTTAAATTAGTTTAGCTAAGCAGTCCAATTCTTTCCCTGGACTGTTTCTTTTCCCTTTCCCTTTCCTGAATACCATCCAGCCTGCTCTGGACTGGGACCTGGGAAACACCGAGGAGCACGGGGAGCCTGCACTCTGTGATCTGCAGCAGCCATCCCGTGCCCAGAGCAATCCCCAGCGCCCAGACCCGGGTGACCACTCCCAGGAGAGACTTTCTGGATTTGTCATCTCTGCAGAGTGGTGAAAGAATTCTGTTGTCACCTGGTGTTGTTAATTTTTTTAGTGCTGGGAAGGGTTTTGTTTGTTAAATAAACAGGTTATTTTCCACTTCTCTCAGTGAAAATTCTTCCTGAATCAGGTGGGTGGGGAGGGGCCATGGGGGTTTGTTTTCTGGGGGCTCCTTCCAGAGGTTTTTCTCCCAAATTTGCCCCAAACTAGGACAAATATTTTGCTGCCCATTTCGTGGCTGGAGAGAATGAAAAAAAAACCAAAAACGTTCTAATCATATTTTGGTTCCAATTACTTTGTGTTAGTATGGAGCAGTTACTGGCTTTGTTGTTTGAATTCATAGTGTCTTTTAGAGCGGAGGCCTGTATGTGTTCCTGGTCCCTAGGGTTTTTTTTGAGATCTTAATCCCTCTATGGTCTCTATGTTTATTTTTTTATCCAGGAATAGCTCCAGTATTGTCCCTAATACGTAGTTTTTGCAGTAGAAGGGCACTGACCAGAATATCCATCAGGCTGTGCTAGGGTGTGATGGCATCCAGGGGGTTTATGAAGGTGCTGAAGTCTGTTCCAGGAATGCATGGCTCATGGTCATGGTTGTGCAGCCAATTTGTTAGAGGGTAAGCAAGGGATGAGGCTTTTCAGCCTTTGCTTTCCTTCTTCTCCTCTGAATCTCTTAGCTCCCTATTAGAGAATGTTCCGTTTCCCCTGACTGTTAAAGAGACCATCTTCCTGGTGTTTAATCTGGTAACTTTCTCTACACAGTCTGCAGTCTCTCTAGAATGAGAGCTGTTGCCTTCAGGGGAAGGCAAGGCGACCTGGTTTCAAGGAACAGCACGGCAGCCCAGTCTCCCCTGGGCCACTCGGGCTAACGACACACACAGGCACCAGTGTGGTGGACGGTCGAAAGCGTTTATTATCTTATCTCATGGGTTTAAATAGTCTTGGGGGACTCTGCTACGTCAGGAGGGGTTGGTAGGGTCTCTAGGGTTAGTCAGGAGTGGAAAACTACTGGGTTAGGTGTGGTTACATTCTTTGGGGTAATGGATAACATGTTGCAGGGTGAGAGGGGGATGGGGGGTCTTTCTTTCCGTCACATCCCGAAATCTTCCGTTCGCCTGTCGCTATCTACTACAAGGGCTGAGATTTCTAGAGGGGCTGAAGAGACCCCTGACCCAGGAGTAGACCCAGGTGTGAGAAATCCTGAGTGGTGTGGGAAATGGGGGAGACGGGAATTGGCACATAGACCGTTTTCCCACATTCAAATCGATTTTACTGATATGCCTAAAGTAGGAAGGTATAAACACTTATTGGTGATAATAGATCACTTGACTCACTTTGTAGAGACATTCCCTACCTCCAGGACAACTACACAAACAGTAGTAAAAATACTATTAGAAGAGATAATCCCCCGCTATGAACTAGCAGAAGTAATAGACTCAGACAGAGGGCCACACTTTGCCTCCAAAATAATTAAAGAAGTAGTTACAGCTCTAGGAACAAAGTGGCAATATCATACTCCCTGGCATCCACAAAGCTATGTAAAGTGAAAAGGGTAAATGGGAAAATTACGAAACAACTAACTAAATTGATGTATGAAACACAATTATCTTGGGTAAAATGTTTACCTTTAGCCTTGTTAAATATAAAAACTCAGCCCAGAACCGATATTGGAATTTCTCCATTTGAAATGCTTTACGGGATGCCTTATGACATGGATTCTCCTATAGATCACCCTGAAATAAGTAATCAACAAATTAACCAATATGTCATGCAACTTGTGAAGGCTCGGGAAGGGCTTAGAAGAGCTGGGTTACTAGTGCAACAACCTCCTTTAGACCTAGCAATCCATAATATAAATCCAGGTGATAAGGTGTTAATAAAAAACCTGGAAAAAAACCTCACTAACCCCAAACTGGGAAGCCCCCTATGTTGCTTTACTCACTTGAGAAACTGCAGTCAGAACCGCCGAGGAGGGGTGGACCCATGCGAGCCGAATAAAGGGAGCGATTCCTGCTGCTGCCGAAGAGCCCTGGAGAATAACCAGCCAGCCCGGGGACCTTAAGGTCACATTTAAATGGACTGAATGGACTCAGTAAGAATTGTACGAACCAGCTGGTATAGTGAGATATTGGACTATGGATATCCTATAACTAATGATTTTAGAGTATATTGTACTAATAAGGATTGTAATTGTTACCCTTTTGTATGCTCTATTTGTAAAATTTGCCGGAACAGTGGTGGGTCCATAGTTACAGAGGCACTCCTCCTAGGGGTATTTGTAAAGGTGTTATCAGTTAGAAAGAGTACTGACAGAGTCAGTTCTAAAGATTGGAGTAGTGAACGGGACCCTACCAAGGGAATCCCAAGAGTGGTGGGAGGTGTTTACTAAGGGGGCTAGGCCTGAAAATTGTTGTTTCCACTCCAATTCCCCTAATTGTTCAAATTATAAAAGGGAATTACCAGAAAACTTTACCTGGGATTCAGTGTGACTCATCACAAGTGAAGGATAAAAGCTGGGAATCATTCAAAAAGAGGCAACAAAAATAGAGTAAGGGTCCTCCTGAAGAATATCCTTGTTCCGAGAAGATGGTGCGCCTTGCGGCTCAGAGCAACCGAGTCGGCGAGAGAGGCAGAGGGATAAGAAGCGGTGGAGGAAAGAGCCCTCAGACTGGGACAATTCAAAGTATTTCAAGAACTGCCTCAAGGATACTGATCTCCCAAGGGTAAAGGTGAGCCCGGCAATAACATGTCAAAACAAACACTGGGAATGGGGAGATAATGATAATCAAATCCTGGGGCAGTTTGGACTCCACCCTTGCTGGCAAATTCTGTGCATATTAGTTATATGTTGTACCTGGCCTGGTCAAGGGGACTATGCACACCAGCCATTTAATTGGACTCTGATCAAAATAGACCAAGGGAAAGTTGTTAAGCATAATGCCACCACTGTAGCTCCCATTTTTTTTGTTACTAACAAAGACTTGGCAGACTCTATGTGGAGATGGAGTAAACCTGAACTCCGGGCTACCTATTGGTGTCCTAGTTCCAATCCTGGGAGGGGATATGGTCATTATCCTGGGGAATATCTGTGTGGGTATTGGGGCTGTGAAACTATAGCAACCGCCTTGGCTGTCACCCATCCAGGTAAATGTTTAAATGTCTCATGGTACCCTGAGGGGTGCAAAACTCCGGGGTATGGCACTCAAGGAGAAATTCTGTATAAGGGAGATTGCAGGTCCCGTAATATTGTTGTTACTAAGTTTAACTTTCAGACCTTACATTGTTAATAAAATCATAGACATTGTAAAAGGAAGATTAGAGGCAGCTCATCTAACACTTATTAGAGATAGGTAGGAAACATTGCCCAGGGACTTAGAAGTAGATGAAACCCTGGTCTTAAGCTACCAAGAGTTAAAGCGTTTTAATGAACAAATTGGTAAAGAGAAAAAGGGGGAATTGTAATAAATAAAAATTGTTTTGCTCATCAAAACGAGCGATATAGGAGATAAGAATCTGAACTGAGTAGGGAATGCAATTAGCATAGAAGACTGTGTAACTAATTATATACAAGTTAACTTTTAGGCCAAGGACAATCTGCAAGGAAGATGAGGAGCCTTCATTCCTATGACCACCAAGGGCAGAAAAAGAGACCCCCCAGGAACCAATTGCACCGACGCAGAGTGCATCGAGAGAAAATGCGTCAACAGGAAATAAAAAGGGACTATAAAAAAAAAAAGGTGAAGGGGGAAGGTGCGCCGTGGCAGAGCAGAGGCTCCCTGGCCACCCAGACCTGTTCTTTTGCTTAATACCACTTGCTTAATAAATTCTTGTTAATTGATTTATCTATAATTAGCCTCCCCAATTGAATTTGTCCATAACACCCCTGGCCCAGCAGCAGGGGACAGGGGGCACGGCCTGTCCCCCTGGCCCAGCAGCAGCCCCGTGCCCTGCCCAAGGCGCTCCCAGCAGGGGCTGGACCCCAGAGGCAGGGGGAGACCCCAGTCCCGGGGCAGCGTTTCTGCCCCGTCCCCTGTCCAGCCCAGCCTGCCCCGTGTGCGCAGTGACCGCTGGCACGGGCTGCCCTGGACACTGTGACCTGCTGGGGACACTGAGAGCTGCCCCGCTGTGACACTGCCCTTGGGATTGCACAGGCACCAAACAAACCCCAGCCAGCACCGCCCCTTGTCATGTCCCAGGCACCGGAGAGCATCAGAGCCAGCCCCGCTCCTGGTGATGTCCCAGGCACCAGAGCACATCCCAGCCCCGCTCCTGGTGATGTCCCAGGCACCAGAGCACATCCCAGCCCCGCTCCTGATGATGTCCCAGGCACCAGGACACATCCCAGCCCCGCTCCTGGTGATGTCCCAGGCACCAGGGCACATCCCAGCCCTGCTCCTGGTGATGTCCAAGGCACCAGGGCACATCCCAGCCCCGCTCCTGATGATGTCCCAGGCACCAGGACACATCCCAGCCCCACTCCTGGTGATGTCCCAGGCCCCACAAGTGTCCCAGGTGTGGGAAGAGCTCATGACACGGCTCAGCCTTGACCCCAAACCAGCAGAGGCACCACGAAGGGCAGCCCTGCGAGTGCCCCAGTGTGGGAAGAGCTCTGTGTGCTTCTCCAGCTCCATCCCCCATGGGAGGATCCGTGCTGGTTGATCCCCAGTGAGCCCCAGTGGGCAGAGCCCTGGTGACCTGTGGTGCTGCTGATCCATGTTGGGAAGACACCCAGCTGGAGGGGCTCCACATCCTCCTGGCTCCCCGTGGCCTGGATTTTCTTTTCATTTCTCTTTGCCCTTTCAAAACTCTTAAAAGCAGGCAAAAATAAAGATGTTGAGCTAAGACAAGGATAGGGACATGGAGGGGGGGGTCTTGCAGGGGATATGGGGGATGCTGGGTTTGAAGGACTTGGGGGTTCCTGGGAGGGACCTGGGAGTTGCTCAGGGCTTTGGGCACCCCAGGCTGAGCGGCTCCAGTTGCCCTGGGAGACCCTGGTGGAGGTTCTGGGCAGCTGGTCAAGGACCTCCTGCCCTGGAACTGTCCCCATGTGCCCCCATCCCAACACCTCATCCCCCTGCAGCGGCTGCCCCATTCCTTACTCCCCTTCCATACTCCCCTTGCCCCTGCCTGTTCCTGTGTCCCCCCTGTCCCGTTCCCATCCTGCTCCCATCCCAATCCGGACCCCATTCTTTATCTTTGTACCGTATTCCCTGTCCCTGTCCCTGTCCCAGTCCTATTCCCTGTCCCCATTCCTGGTCCCTGTCCCCATTCCCTGTCTCTGTCACCACTCCCAGTCCCTGTCTCCATTCCCATTCCCCATTCCCTGTCCCCATTCCCATTCCCTGTCCCCATTCCCATTCCCTGTCCCCAATCCCAGTGAGACATTAATTTTGAAGAATTAAGAATTTTAGGAAAGTTAAGATGATAGTTAAATTAGATGTTGCTGACTTATCGGAAGTAGATAAATGGGCTTTGTTCATAGTTAACAGTAGCTGGATCTTAGATAAGATATCCAGGATCTATTAACTCATTGCTTGCCAGCTTTATGCTTGGGTAGCTGTGCTTATCATGTGAAACAGAATGTGATCAACAGATTTCAGGGACACAAAAACAGTTGCAGACTTCCCATACTTTAGGAATCCATTAAGCACAGGAAAACGGCAAGGATTCATTTGTCACGTATGCATGGGAAAGGCAGAAAGGTCAGAACGAGGAAGACTTATTTTACTTCCTCATTTTGGAGACCCCTCCCCAAAAAGGACCCCTGACTCATTTCAGGGAACAGAACCACACATGCTTAATTGCCTTTTTGCCAATTAGCACATGAAGTGGAGCAGAGGAAGTGACAGGGATATGAATATGCATTCATATTTTGTGTATTCAGGACTTCTGTAAATATAAAAGCTTTGTAATACCTGTGATTTTTGCAGTGTGCATTAGGGAATTATCCCACTTACTGCCTGGCTGTCTCAATAAACATACACTTTCTAACTTTAAACTCGTAGAGAGTTTTTGACCATCTCAGTTGGATATCGATATTAGATTGATATTCAAATTTTAGTAAATCATTGTCCTAAAGAAGTCCTAGTATGTGCATTAACATGTCTTTTCTTAATATTCGAGTAATTATTCTTGCATTGCTTCAAGATAAACTGGTATGATTCCAAGAATATCCACTGAGGTACACATAGAACATCGATTTATCATAAGCAAATTGCAGTTGCAGAGATTTTCACTGACATTCTGCCACTTGTCATCATTTTAAAAGTGAAAAGTCAGCTATTAAAGTCAATAACAAAATTTCTAACTTCTAACAAAGGGAAAAAAGTATATGGTTTGCACTAGATAAAATATAAATACATAAAATGTCTCCCAACCAAGTTCCTTGCCCTGATCAAAACATCTCCCAATCAAGTTCTTCACCCTGAACCTGGCTGATAAAGACAAATATTTTCAGTAAATGTGGATGAAACGTTGCATAAGTTAATAGTATTCAAAGTCCATGTTCTGTTCCTATTATTATTTTTATACAAAGAAAAAAGGGGAAAGGGGTTGGATTGAGGGTACACCCTCCTCGCCTCTGAGTCTGTTCTCATGTTTTACAATAAATCCTACAACAGAGCAATACAGCTGCCTAAAATATGGACACTGGAAACCACAGACAGCATTACAAATGATCACCTGCCTCATGGACAGTTCATAGATGGATTTGATTTGTTTACAAATTATTTCTCAAGTTTGCAAACAGTTTTTCTGTTTACAGATTGTTTTCTGGAAGTTTGGTTTTTCCCCAAGGGATCAAGTGCTTAAAGGTTGTTTTTTAAAATTGGGTTTTTCTCCAAGTGTTAAATGGGCTCAGGGTTAAATAGCTTTCTGCTTTTAGAGATAAGTTCAATTTGTAACCAAGAAGCATTATGCCTGTGGCCTGAGTTCTCCCCTAACAGTTCCTGGAGGGGAATGCTGCAGCTCCAGTGCAAATTAGATGCATGCTGTCCTCTGTCCCCATGTTGGCAAAGGGCCCTTGCAGATGGGTGACAGAGAACAATACACAGAATTTTATAAAGAAAAGAAGGGTGATGTGTTACCATGATTAACAGGGGTCTTGACCAATCAAATATCTCCCAAAACTGCAGGCACCTCACGGGCCAGAACCTGAAGGGGCGTGGAGCTCAAACCAATGAGAGCTTCCAGGCCTGGTCTTTCAAATGCCCTGTGTAAGGGGGAGCTTGGGAAATAAAATCTCTCTGTTGCCCCATGAACTCGGGAGGAGCAGTCTTTGTCTCCTGTGCCCTCGCTGCCCCACGAGACCAAAGAGATGTTCACCAGGGCCCTCCCTGTATGTGGCCGTCCATTGCCCAGCTGAGCAGGCAGCCAGTTGTGTTTGCAGTGAGCTGCCACAGGAAGACACACAGCAGCTGGAGATTTGAATAGCAGGGCTTGGGCCAATTCTTTTTCTTTCAGAGTGCAAGAAAGACGCAAAAGCACAAGGAAACATGGCAGTGTTTCGGTGGAGTCTCTTTGTCCTGTGAAGTTCAGTAGCTGTTGGTGTTTCTGTGCTGCTGCTAATCCCCTCCATGAAAAAATCATTCTGGGAAGGAGCAACAACATTTGACACGCACCAAATGTTGCCCCCAGTTGCTCCAGGTGCTGCTACCAACAGCCCCTGTAGGACGGAGCACAGCCCCCAGTGCATACCAGCTTTGGCTGCCCTCTGGCAGAGAAGCCCTTTTGGGCCACAGGTTTCTGGGGCAGGAGATGGGCACCGGTGCTGCCAGGGCTCGGGGGAACTCTGCTTGGGCAGGGACTGTGCCTCACCTGCTGCTGTCAGCGCTGCCCGGGCCCCAGGGCTCAGAGCAGCATTCCTGCCCTGGCCCACACGTTCCCGGTCTGTGTCCCACGGCCGTGCTCAGGATGGCCACCGTGTGGGACGTGTCCCGAGGAGGCCGTGCCAGCTTCTGTGGAGGCCCCGTGCCCTTCCTGCCGCGGCTGCGTCGGCAGCTGCGGGGGCTCCTGCTGCTCTGAGCCCGCAGAGCAGGGCAGCGTTTGCTGATGGGCTGAGCCCTTCCTAAAGATCCTGTCTGGCTGTCTGACACACCTGGGGCAAGGCATTCCTTCCACCCTGGGCCACTCTGGGGGGCTGGGGGTGGCCCCAGGGCAGGTGGCAGTGCGTGCAAGGGCCCTTGGTGACACGGTGCAGCATGGTCACCGTGGAATGGAACAGGACAGGGGATCCAAGGGCCCTTGGTGACACGGTGCAGCATGGTCACCGTGGAATGGAACGGGACAGGGATTCCAAGGGCCCTTGGTGACACGGTGGAGCATGGTCACCGTGGAATGGAACGGGACAGGGATTCCAAGGGCCCTTGGTGACACGCTCTGGCAGAGGTGTTGGCAGTTACAAGTTACAGTTACACTCCACAGTGCTCGGTGCACACGACGAGAGAGGACGGGAGAGAGCAGTGCTGTGAGGAGCCCTCGCACAGACACTCGTTCCTTGCTGACCCAGAGCTTTCCCAAGGTATTACTCCTGCAGGTGAGCTCGTGGCCAGACCAGAGCACTTGGTGACCCCTGGCCTTCCCGAGGCATCTCTTCTGCAGCTGCCCTCGAGGGCAGACTGTGGCATTTGCTTTTCACTGTCCTTGACAGGAGTCTCCTGTCCTTGTGGCTGGAGCCCCCAGGACCAGAGTGCAGGACTTGATGTCCTGTAGCCTTGCCAAGTCTTCACTCTTGCAGGTGCCCTCAAGGCACGACTGCAGCACTTGCTGACTCAGACCTTTTCCTTTTCACCTTCTGCAAGCAGCCATGAATCCAGGCAGTGACGTAGAGCTCAGACCTGCGAGCATGCCCAAGCTGGCCTGGGGGAAGGAGGAGAAAGAAGGCCCTGGAGCTGCCCCAGCACAGCAGCCTGAAGAGGTGGAGCAGTTCCAGCCACGGCAGAAGGGTGAGTGGCAGAGCTGGGCCACAGGGCTGGTGCCTGCAGCCAGCTTGGCCCCATGCCATGCCATGCCATGCCATGCCATGCCATGCCATGCCATGCCATGCCATGCCATGCCATCCCCTGGGGCCATGCCCATGGACAGGATGGAATAGGGGCCGGCCAGACACCCCACAGCCGTGCTCCGTGCCCTGGGCCGTCGCGGGGCTGTCCCTGCCTGGGCAGCGCAGGGCTGGGCTGTGTTCTCCGGCCTCTCCCGCAGCCCCTCAGCTCGGGCTGCGCTTGCTCTTTGCCAGGTGCAGCCGTGCAGCGCACACGAGAGCAGGAACGCACCCGTGGCCGCTTCCGCAGAACAGCGCAGGTACCTGCAGCCATCCCCACCTGGGCTGGGCCTGCTGGCACTGCTCAGCCCAGCACTGTGCTCGGAGCACTCCATGCAGCATCCCGGGCTTCTTGCCCTTCTGCTGCAGATGGTTTGCAAATTCATGAAGAGGATTCAGGAGGAAGAGAGCAGCGCCATGGGCACCGTGCTCAGAGCGTACTCTCCCATCTTCAAAACCAAGACCAGCGCTGCCCTGCTGGATATGCTTGTGGAGGAGGGTCCTTCCAGCCCAAAGCAAGTAAGCAGCCTGTGGCCTGGCTTTTCTCCTCCCAGCAATTGCTTGGCCTCCCAAGCCATGCCTGCTGCTCCCTGTGAGCCTTTGAGGCCATGGCAGTGTGGTGGCAAGGGAAGCACTTCTCTGGGGCAGCTGGGCACATTCCTTCCTCCAGCAGCTTTCCAAGTCTCCCCTGCCTTCTCCAGGTGCCCGCCATGGTGAGGTTCATCCACCAGTGGCTCGTGGCCAATGAGTTTCCTGAGTACAATCTGTACAGGCCCCTTCTGGATCTGACAGAGGCACAGCCCTCTGATGTGGTGATGGCTCTCCTGCGTGTGGCCCCATTGTGTGACAGGTACGGGGCCCACCTGCCCAGAGGGCTCAGAGCTCAGCAGCCCTTCCCCCTGGGCAGCCTGTCCCAGGTGTCTGACACAGAGAATTCCAGGGCCCTCTGGCTGCTCCCTCTGCCAGCCCTGGCCCCTGCCAGCCCCCCAGCGTGCTGCCATGCTTCCCCCCTGCCCCTCAGGGGCCAGTGCCCACAGGGCTGGGCTGCCTGCGTGCTGCCAGTGAGGGGCAGTGGGCAGAGGCAGGGCTGGCAGAGCAGCTCAGCTCCCCGCTGCCGCCCAGGCCACGCTGCTGTGTCCCAGACTCCTCTGAGACAGAGCTCTGACCCCACAGAGCTGCTCTGGCCATGTGGAAGAACATCATGTGCTCGCTGAGGACTGCAGAGCCGGCCATGCTCGTGCTCCTCGATGTGCTGGGGAGCTGGCCAGAGCACAGCACGTGCACCTCCGATGGGGACCACGCGGCTGTCCTTGCCCTGGCTGTGAGTTTCTGCCTTTGCTGGCCCCAAGGCCACCTCTCCAGCAGCTCTCCATCCTCCCTTCCCCACGGCGTCTCCCTGCCTCAGGCGCTGGGCTGAAACCTGGCCTCGGGGCAGCTCCAGGGCCACCAGGCCCGGTGCTCCCCCTGCGTCTCTCCGGGCCTCTCCCTCCCGTGCTCGGGCCCTGCCACACAGACACCTCGGCACTGAGCGCTGTCTCAGGGGGCTTTGTCCTTTGCAGGCAACCGTGGTGATGTGGAAGATCCTCCAGCTGCCCTGTGTGCCACGTGTAGTGACCGTGAATTTTCCCGGCCTCTTTGTGCATCTGCTCTTCCAAGTGCTCTTCAGCACTCTGGATGTGCCAGAGGAGGTCGATACCTTCTGGAAGGGATGCCAGCAGCAACACGGCCTTGCCACCAGCCCCAGCAGGTGCTCCATGCCAGTCCTCCTGTCCCTGCCATGTGCCCAGGGCAGGGCCAGTGCTCCCAGCGTGACCTGGGCTTTGCTCTGTGCACAGCTTTGCAGAGCAGACCCTCAAGGCCCTGCTCTGCCAACTTCACTATGAGGATGTGGTGGTGGCCATGGAAGACAAGCGTGGCTGGGACACACTGCTCTGTGCTGACACCCACCACTGTGCTGTGGGCGTGCTGGCCAGGTGAGACCCCCTGCTCCCCAGCTGTCCCCGGCATGTGTGCCCTGTGCCCGAGGTGCCCCACACAGTCCCCGTGGCCGTGGGCCAGAAGGCCTTGTCACCAAGGGACGGCCAAGGAGGCTGCAAAAGGCTGGGAGAGGAGCGTGCCCAAGAGCAGCAACCTCCCCGAGGGCTCAGCTGCCCCTTGCAGGGTGGTGGAGAAAGGCCAGAGCTCTGTGAGGCAGTCCTGGGAGAGGTTTGCCCCTGCTGGCTCAGGGCTTTGACTAGTGTTTCCTCCTGTCAGAGAAATGCACCGCGCATCCGAAGCCGTGTGTTCCAGGATTGCGTTCCACCTGCTCGGGCTGCTCAGCAAGGACACGCCGTGCCGGGATTTGGCCGCCCTGGCGTTCCTTGTGGAGGTGAGCCTGAAGGCCGGCGCTGCCTCGCTGAGCTGCCTCCCGGCTCTCTGCCCTCTCTTGGCCGCAGTGCCTGGGACGGAGCCCGCGCCCTGTGCTGCTGCCTGGGCCCGGCCCTGGGCGGTTCTGGGCTCCCGCCGGCCGCTCCCCCATCACCGGCCTGTGCCTTTCAGATCCTGGAGCACCTGAACTTGAGTGAGTGCCGTGATAGCGTCCTGCAGTTCCTGTCCAAGCACCTGCAGAGCGAGTGCAGGGGGAGGCGTCGCTTGGCACTCCGAGGCCTCGTGGCGCTCGGCACCACCAGTGTCTCGGTGAGAAGAGCGCAGGGGCTGGAGCCGTGCTGCCAGCGTGGGGCTGGGGAAGGCAGTCCCTGGGGCTTGGCTGGCCTTGGGGCACTGGGGCAGCTGCTGCCAGCTCTCCTGCCTCCTGCTGCAGCTGCCCCAGGGCTTTGGCACAGGCCTTTGGCCCCTGGGCCCTGTGGCAGCAGGATGGTGTTTCACACACTTGTGTTCCACAAGTAGATGGCCATAAGGATGTGGAGCCTGCATGAAAGGCTCGTGGAGCTCCTGCAGGAAGATGACAGCACCATGCTCAGGATGACCACGGTTCTCCTCAGGGCTTTATTTTTCTGCAATGGTGCCCCAATAACCAGCACCCTTGCCCTGCAGCTGGCTGAGGCGCTCCTGCCACTCTTTGACAACGTACGGCCCTGTGACTCCAGCCACGGCCAGCGGGTGCTGCCCGCACACTTTGTGCCCTGTGCACTCACAGGCTGTGCCCAGGTGGGCCTGAAGCAGCTTACGCTAAGGTCTTTCTTCCTTCCTTTCATGCAGGAGGACAGCGAGGTGCAGTTGTGCTGCATGTTTATCTTCCAAGAGATGCTGGGTTTTTTTCCAGAAGAGGAGAGAAAGGCCCTGAAGGCACACGTGCAGCAGAGCCTGCTGCCACTCTCCTTGCACTGCCATGATGAGAACCAGCGAGTGGCAGAGGTGAGGACTCGGCAGCTGCCGCTGGCCCCTGGCAGGGGCTGGGCTGGCCCTGCCCTGGCGCCTCGCAGGCTGCAGCTCCTGCTGGCCTTGGCACAGGGACGGGGTCCTGCGCCCTGGGCTGTGGGGCCATCTCCGCGTCTCTGCTGCTCTCCAGGCTTCTCAGGAAACGCTGCTCTGTGCGGCCGAGTTCCTCAAGAAGAGGGACCTTGAACAGCTGGTGAAGAACCAGAAGCTGTGGCAGTTCACCGAGTGCCTGGTAAGGAGGGCCGGGAAGCCGCAGCCCCAGCCTGGAGCAGCCCCTGAGCGCGGTGCTCGGTGTGCGGGCTGGCAGCTGTGCCCCTGCCCGCTGCTGCAGCCCGAGGCCGCGCGGGCTCTGCTCCAGGCTCCTGCGGCCCCAGCCGGGTGCCCATGGAGCCCCGGCCCGGGGGGCTGCGGGGCCAACCCTTCCCTCCTGTCGCTCTCTCCAGCTGGCAGAGGACAGCAGCAGCGTGGCCGAGCACCTGCGCCGGGCCCTGCCCTACCTGCAGAGCCCACAGGAGCCCCTGCGAGAGGCGGCCGTCAGGTTCATGGGTGAGCCACGAGCCGGGCCAGGAGGGCGTGTGGGCACAGGGCTGGCGGCGCCGCTGGCAGGGAGCTGTGCCCTGGGCCTGACAGGCTCTGTGTTCCCAGGGACGGCCGGGCGGCACCTGAGGGGGAGGAAGGAAGAGCTCCAGCTCCTCTCTGAGGGTGACCAAGGGCAGCGGGCTGCCAGCGGGGGCTGCCGGGGGAGCTGCGAGCCCTGCCCCGGCTGCGGAGGGCTCTGCTCCCTGTGCGGACCAGGGCCGGCGTGGGCAGAGCACACAGAGCTTTCAGGGCACCTGGGGGATTCGTGGCCAGCAGCTTCGGGCTGATCCGGCTGGTCCCTGCTCCCTGCTGGCCATGGCCAGAGCCGGCTGGGATGGCCCTGGGACAGAGTCCCCTCGGGTCCCCTCAGATGTGGGAACTGACCATGGCTCTGTTCCTCTCTCTTTCAGCCCTTGAAGGCATGGAAAACGACAACAGCGTTGCCGTCGCAAGCCTGGCAGTTGAAACATTGTACATCCTCCAGGAAGCAGAGAGAGCTCCATATTCCATCATCAATAACCTGCAGGATCGGCTCTGCAGGGCATGGAGGAGACGGCCTCGTCTGTCGGGGCTCGGCTGGCTGCGCTGCTGGACCTCTGCAGAGAGCTGATTCCAGAGGCTCTGTCTGCAGGGCCACCCGAGCCAGCAGGAATGTTTTGTTTCTTTAAGATTGTTCTTTTTCTTCTTTTTGTTTTTCTGTAGCATGTTAATATAGGATGTGTTGCAATAGACAGACTCCCAGGATCTTTCTTTGGCTGCCCAGGCTCTGCAGGGCCGAGGGGAAGAGGGAAAAAAGAGTTCCTGGGCTCAGAAGGCTGCCCAGGTATGCAGGGTTGCAGGGAAAATGGCCAGAAGCCCCTTGGCCTTTGGTGGTTCTGCCGAAGCTTCTGTGCTGCCCACAGAGCAGATGGGCAGGGGCTGGAGCTGTGTGGATCTCTAGGAATCATCCAGTCTGGATGATTCCACTGCTCTGATCTCTGTGCCCCTTCAGATTCTGGCCTGGGCAATGCCTGCAGCCTTGGGAGAGATGTGATGGGCCAGGCCCCTGTCAGTCAAAGCAGGGCTGGTACATTCACCCCGTACAAGCCAGCCTGCACGGTGACACGGCAACAGAGTGCGAGGCACAGCTCCGGGAGCTCCCCGTGAACCTCAGCTCTGGGACCACTGTCTGCCCCAAGCTTCAGGGGCTGCAGTGGGAGCCCGGATGGGCTCTGCCCTGGGGCCATCCTGCAGGGACAGCTGCAAACAGGGAGCATTCCCTGCCACAAAGAGCCAAGCCAGGGCTGCAGGGCAGCTGCTCCAGCCCCGACTGCACTGCTGAGTGCTGTGCTCTGGGGCTGGGGCTCCCCGCACAGGGGACTGCACTGGTGTGCCAGAGGAGACAGAGAAGCTGCAGCTTCAGCCTAACTGAGGTGGGTGCGTGGGCTGGGAAGAGTGGGGAGGCTCCAGGGGATTCACAGAGCTCATCCTGCTGCAAGGACAAGGAAAAGGGAGCGGGAACTCAGCAGTGAGGGGAGCTGGGGGCTGGAGAGCAGCTCTGAATGACACTAAAATCCCACCGGACCTCTGAGACATTGCTGCTCCTCAGCCAGTGACAGGATGAGTCCCTAAGCCTGGGGCTCGGCCTTTCTCATGGCGAGGGGCACCAAGGAAGGGAACAGTGTGATGGAGACTGGAATGGGCTGGGAACTCACTGGGGGAAAAGAGGGAGCAGTTGGGAAGTAAAAGGCAGGTGGGGGAGAGAACAGTTCAGAGAAGGGCTGAGCTGCTGTTTGAGCAAGCTGCAAAAAGTCATTTGGGGTCATCCCAGATTGATTCAATTTCAGAAGTTATTGAACAAGCTTATTTTTTGGGTGGTGCCATGTTTTCCCTTGGAGGTGTGCACTCTGCAAACTTGAGCTCTGTTGCTGAAATGCTCAAGCCAGTCTGTGCTGCAGGGCACCCCATTTCTCCTTTGGCTGATTGCAGCCCGGTGCTGAGCTCCAGCAGGGCCCTGGCAGAGCCCAGAGCAGCCTCAGCACCCGCAGAGCCCGGCTGCAAGGAGAGAAACCAGAAAGCCCCGTCAGCTGAAGGCTCCTGTCCCCTTGTCCCAGCCACCCGCGGTGCCCAGGCCATGCTGGCCGTGCCAGAGCTGTGCCCAGAGCTGCCCATCACTGCTGCCTTTGGGAGCAGAGCAGGAGGGCAGGACATGTGCCCAGCCTGCAGCCAGCCACGGCACCTCCAGCCCTCAGCAGCTGCCCAGAGCAGGACGCTCCTGTGCTCGCTGCCATCTCCCCAGAGCTCTGATCCCACCATCCCCAGCAGACAGGACCCACCTCACGCCATCCCCCGCTGGAAGAAAAGCTGGTCCCAAACGATGCCCTCAGCCTTCTCCAAGGGCACGGCCCATCCACACCACAGCTGCTCCTAAGCACGTCCTGATCCAGACTGGACCCCATCTGGAACACTTCCTCTAGAAAGACAAACATCAAATTATGGAAAATAGGTTACAGAGAAAAAGGGGAACAAGAAAAAAGGTCAAAAATCTTATCTCTGTCAGGGCCCTAAGGAAGGCCCAACCCCTGCATGCCAGCGAAAAACCCACCATGGGTGAGGGAATCCCAGGCTTTCTCCCTTCCCCTGAACTGCCCCCATGGTGATCCCAAAGCAAACAAGGGCAGTGGAGCAGCCCAAGCCCTTCCTTGCCTGCAAAGCAAAGCAGCCCCTGCACAGGGTCTGGAGTCCCACCTCTGCTCCCACCATGGGGGTTTGTTTGTGTCAGGCTGGCTGCCCCAGCCCAGCCCCAGCCCGGTGCACGGTGGGTGCTGGGGGCTGTTGGCAGGGCCAGGAGCCCACTCCCATTTCATATCCACCCCAGCCCATGTCCCCAGCCCTGCCAAAAGCAGCCTGGCAGCCGACTGAAGGATCAGCTGCATCCGCCCCAGCAAAGGGGGAACCTTTGGTTCCCAGCCAGGCTGTGCAATGCCCAAATCTGGGAGCATCCCCCAGTGTGTGGACTCATCTGCAAACTCCCTGTGGAGCCTGGCTTTGGAGGAGGTGTCAGAATCAAAGTCCACCATCTTCAGCCTGCCGGTGGTCAGGTGGAGCAAGAGGTTGTCATCCTTGATGTCCTCACTGTCCCCAGCAGCAGCAGCCCCACCTGGGACAGCTTCTCCAGGGGCTCCTTCTTCCCTGGGCCAGACCAGGCTGTCAGGGCTCTGCCCAGGGCCCCAGCCATCCATGAACCATGGCAGGCAAAACCAGGGGGATGTTGGCCACCAGTGCTTGCCACACCAGGTCCCCAGCTCAGCTACAGCCCATACGCTGTGTTCCCTCCTGCTGACCCCTCCTCAGAGCTACAGGCAGGACAAAACCTGTCTGGTTGGCTTTGCCACTGAGTGCCAAGAGATGTGTGGAGCTGTTACCTGCCAGGCCCCTGGATCCAACTGTGCATGTGGATCTCTCCCATCTTCTAGGGCAGAGGAACATGGATCACGGAAAATCTCTTCTAAGGATGGCCTGTCCAAGGGCTGCATGGACAAACACCTCTTAATGACATCCTGGCACTCTGGGGAGAGAAACCAGAAATCACCAGTCATTTGGAGAAGTTGCCCCCTTTTCCCGTGCCCAGGCCATGCTGGGTGTGCTTAGAGGTGGGCCTAAACTTCCCCATGGATTTTCTGTTTGGAGGAGAGCAGGAGAGCAGGACATGTGCCACCTCCTCAGCAGCTGCCAGACCAGAATGCCCATGAGCTGCTGCTGTCTCCCAGCACTGGTATTGCTCCCGAGGCCAGAGATGAGGATCCACCTTGAGAGAGCCATGGTGGGAACAAGATCTGACCCCAGATATCTCCTGGCCCCTCCTGAACGGGTGCTTCCCCATGACCAGGTGGTGCAGCAGGAGGCCCAGGGACCAGATCGTCGCTGCCTCGCCGTGGTAGCGTTGCTGGTGGATCCACTCTGGTGGGCTGTAGGACAGGGTTCCTGTGGAACACAGACACAGTTCATCAGGGGGATGCTGCAGCCTCCAGCACCTGGAGGAGCAGCACCCGCGCCTCCTCCTCCGGCAGGAACCCCCGCTCCGCCAGGAAACCCGACAGGTCCTGGCACCGCTCCGGATGCTCCAGCACCAGCACAAAGCTGTCGGGGAGCTGAAGCCACTCCAGGAGCTGAATGACACCAGCACAGCCAGAGGAGACCTTGTCCAGCAGCGCGATCTCCAGGGCTGCGCTGGTGCCGTGGGGCTGCGGGAGGAGCACGATGCCGTCAGTGGGGCTGATGCCGTGCCGGGGGTCGGGAACCCCTCGGCCAGCCCGGGATGCTCTGCGCCCTGCGCTGGCCCCACGCCCGCTCTCCCTCCAGGCGTCCTGGCAGCTCCCACCCTGCCGGGCCCCGGCTCAGCCCCGCCCGGCACGGCCCGGCTTCTGCCGCTGGCCCCGCTCATCACCAGCTCGCCCCGGCGCCGGACGCGGTTCCCTGGCACCCTTTTGATGGCCACCTGCGAGCCGAGGGCAGCAGCGGGCTGAGCTCGCCGCCTGCCCCGCACAGCCCCATCCTTCTCCTCCTTCTCCTTCTCTCCCTCCTCCTCCTCCTTCCCCTCCTCCGCGCCCGCCGCCGGCCCCGCCGCTCCCCGGGCGCCGTCCGAGAGCCGCGTGGCCGCGCAGCCGCCGCCGCAGCCGCCGCTGCCCAGCAGCGAACCCGCCGGGGCCGCTCCTGCCGGGCCTCCTGCGCCTTCCCTGCGGGCGGGACGCGGCTGTCAGCGCTCGGCCCGGGCCAGGAGCGGCCCCGAGCGCCGCCCGAGCGCCCCGGGCCGGCCATGCCCCGGCGTTCTCCCCCGGCATCCCAGATTCCCCATGAAATGGGAACCCTGAGCTTGTGGAAGTGCCTGAAAGATGCCCTGTTCCTCTGCAGGGACACTCGGGCTGAGACAGGAGCCGGAGCCCTCTCTGGGGAAGCCTCCTCCGAGCTGGAATTTGTGCCGTGCTGGGAGAGGAGGAGGAGGGGAGAAGGCTGGCGCTGTGTGGCAGGAGCAGGAGGTTTGGGCCGCAGGACATTCCGTCTGCGCCGCTGCCCCGCAATGGGCAGGAATGCTGTGGGGAAGACTGGGGGACACTGGAGCGGGATATGGATGACACTGGGGAGACTGGGAGGGCCTGGAATGAACTCAGGTGTATTGGGAGGGACTGGGCTGTGCTGGGAGGGACTGGAGGGGCACTGGGGCTGTACTGGGCTGTGCTGGGGATAAACTGGGCTGTGCTGGGAGGGACTGAAGGGGTTGAATGGGCTGTTCCCGCCCCCACCGCCTCCCATTTGCCGAGGCTCCCGCCCATCACAGCCCCAACCAATCAGCGCCAGGAATTATGGCTTTGGGGGCGGGGCCTGGGGTCTGCGCCATCTTTTTTTTTTACTTACAACTCCCGTCATGCTCTGCGGCCCCATAGAGCCCCATTAAAGCCGGGACTACAACGCCCGTCATGCCCCGCGCTCCACAGAACCCCGGTACCGCCCCCATCTGTCCCATCAGTGTCCCCCAGACCCTCCGGGACCCCCAAGTGCCCTCAGCGCCCATTCGGGACCCCCAAAATTTTACTGGCAAAGTACAAAAGAACAAGGAACTTTGGAAAAGTGTTTAATACAAATCCAATCCAACTTAAATCACTTGTCATAGCAGTAACTTCATTCACTCAGCCCATTTAGCCTGGAAAGCCCTAAACACTGAAGTTGTTCAGGTACCCACAAATGTTCCATATAAAGAGCATTAGAAGGAGAGGAAAGAGAGAGAGAGACAGGAAGACAGAAGCTCCACAGAAAGACACACATGTGGCTCCCAGCTCCTGGGGCTCCAGTGTGGGTGAGACACAAACCCCAGGAGAAGGCAGAGTCCATACCAGGGGCTGACCTTTTGCTCCTTGGTTTTAAGCCCCTGGGCCTTCGTGGGCCTCCCCCCAGCTGGGACTTCTGATATCTCAGGTGTTCAGAGCTGGGTGAGCGCTGTCCCATCTGTGTGATTGATTGACAGCTCAGCCCAAGGTGTCTTGGGACATTGATCTCATCCAGCCTCTGACAGCGACCATGGTGACACTGGGGAACCTCATGGAGCATCATGGAGCCATGGGTCAGTTGGGACAAGGCAGGTTCAGAGACACCCTGGTGACACTGGGGAACCTCATGGAACCATGGGTCAGTTGTGACAAGGCAGGTCCAAGGACACCCTGGTGACACTGGGGAACCTCATGGAGCCATGGGTCAGTTGTGACAAGGCAGGTCCAAGGACACCCTGGTGACACTGGGGAACCTCATGGGACCATGGGTCAGTTGTGACACTGTGGGGACCTCGTAGAATCAGAGCAGACCATTGGGAAGCTCCCATGGATCCAAGGGCCCAGGGTGACACTGTGGAGCCCAGAGTGTCATGAGGAGCCATTGTGACACTGTGGGTCCCCATGGAACCAAGGGAACATGGGACAGGCTGATGCCTTAAGTTTTAGCTTCCATATTTTCCCAATTCTGTGCTGTATCAGTCTGTAACTCTGAACTTCATGCAGAGTGTCAGCAAGTTCTCTTACAGTGTAGTCAGACAAAACAATCCTTTTCCTGCCCGAGATCCAAGGACACCGCTGCAGCTTCAGGCCCAAAAAGTGAAAACACCAGCGAATTGAGGAGAGCAGACTGGGAGGGTGGGGCTGCATAATCTGAAGGTGTAATTGACAATTAACCCCAATATGGAAATGAACCAGAACTTTTAAAAGTGTGAAAACGCGTGACCTGGCGTCCATCCTGGGTGTACCCTCAGCCAGGCCCTTGTACTGCCCAGGTGAATCCTTTGAAAGCCTTTTTAATAAATCCCCTCTTTACTCCTGTAACACTGTCCAGCCTCTGCTCCATCTATCCTTGCATTGCTCCCAGACAAAAGCTGCCAGGAAGGACAGTTCTGCCTGGCCTTGGCCTCTGGTGATATGAGCAGAATGTTTTCCTTTGCAAACACCTTGGACAGGACCCAGAGATCTCCCGAGCTGGGTTTTGCAGGCCTCAGGAACATAACCCATGTATGGAGGCTGATGTGCCTGGGCTCAGCTGTGAAGAGACTGAGGACAGATCAGGAGTGGCCTGGCAGGGCTTGAAGGGTGGATGTGGAAATGGTGGAGCTTTTCTCCATAGTGGGAATCAGGCAGGGAGAGAAATTATGCCACAAATGCAGCTGGGGAAGTCCAGACTGGACACATGAGGAGAGGAATTTCCCTCCCAGGGCAGGGCTGTGGTGCAGCACGTCCCCAGCAGGAGCCTGGAGCAACCCAAGGCTTTGTGTGGCCAGGCAGGGGCAGCAGGAGGCAGAGCTGCCAGCAAAGGAAGGGCCAGCGAGGTGGGGCAGCCGGGGGTGACGACAGCCTGCAGGGACAGAGGCGCAGGGCAGGGACACCGTGGGACAGCCTGGGCTGCAGAGGGCTCAGGGATGTGCAGCAGCTGCAAGGCCCTGACAGAGCCAACCTGTGCAGCCCTTTGGCCATGGCTGCTGGCCCTGGGCCTGAGGCCACGAGGGGACAAGTGACCCTTGCAGCCCTGGGGCCTCAGTGCCTCCTTGTCCCTGCTCAGCAGCCTGGCAGGGGCCGCCCCATGGTCCTGCCCTTGGCACTGCACATCCCCACATGCCAGTGCCCATCCTGGGAAGAGCCCTGAGCAATGAGGGAGGGACAGGATCTGCCTTGCCAGGGGCTGGGGCTCTGGCCTGGGCCCTTTGCATTCCTGAAACACATACAGGTTTGCTCAGCACCAGAGCCACCTTCCCCTTGCTTGTCCCTTGCTTTCATCTCTGCTCCAGCATTATGCTCTACTTGGGGACACTTTCTCAGTCGTGTCCCTCAGTGGGACCCATTAAAACTTCAAGAAACTTCAGTGTTTCAATCACACTTTGAGTTCTTGAGAAGTTTTTTGAGCACACTCTCTGGGAATGAGACTAATGAAAACAACAGCAGCCCCTGAGACGGTCATCAAAGTCCTTGTGCTGTGTCTGTGCAGCTGAGCTGGGCTGGGCTCCTGGCACAGAGGGTGATCCTGGTAACCAAGCAGAGCTTCAAAAGCACATTTCTCTTGCTGAGCAGCTCTTCTCCCAGCCCAGCAGGGCTGGGGCACTGCCTGCAGCCAGCCTGGGCACAGCACAGAGGCACAGAGAGCTTCAATCAGTCAGGGCTGGGAAGGGGCTGAGAAGTGCCTGGGGCAGAATCACTGCCAGCCCTTGGCACAGGAACCTCTGGCTGCAGGACAATGCAGCTGCAGCTCCTGGAGAGATCTCCTAAAGCTGGAACATCCCAATGCCCACAGATCCTGTGAGTACTGAGTATTTCTGGTGCAGGGGAGGTGAAATGCTCATGAAGCTCTGACATACTGAGGGCTTCTGATTAGTCATAGAATATTTCTAAGACAAGGATTTTGATAAAAATGTGGAAATTTCCTAAGAATTTGTAGTCAGCTGTGTACTATTGAAGAGTGGCAGGGAAAGAAGGATAAATATTAAAGGTTGATTATGAATATTGACAAGTGCATGAGACGTCTGAACTGTTACTTTTAGTGATCAGTAGGTTCACAGGAGATCCCTAATGTGCTTTCAGCCACTCTGCACATGGACAGCACCAGCAGCACCTTTGCTGGAACCATCAGGCTCAGTCTGAGCTGTCCTTTCTCCCAGCTGCAAACAGAACCTGCCCCCAGCCAGTGCCCTGCAAACAGGCAGGGTTCTGTCAGGCCAAGGAGAGTGCACAGATATTTGGGGTGTGGGAATGCTGGCAGGGAGAGATGAGGCACAGGGAAACACTTGCAGGAGGAAAATCTCCAGGAAGCAGAGAGAAGATCAGGGAAGGAGAGAAAACAAAACCCAGAAATACTGTGGCAGGGAGAGTTTAGAGATGCCCAGAGGATCCCCTCCAGTGCAGCCCCTCCCTCTGAACAAGCCCCCTCCCTCCTGTGCCCCAGCCAAGCCTCTGCCCTCAGGGCCGGGGCTCCAAGGCGTGCAGCCCCTCCTGTGCAGGCAGAGCTGCAGCAGAGCCGTGGGGCAGCTCTGCAGCCCCGGGCCCAGTTCCCTCTGCAGAGCACAGGGCTGGGAGCAGCTGCCCGGCACTGGGGGCTCTGGCAGGGGCACAGCTGGCTCAGGGTGACACAGCTGTCCCCAGTGCCCGGCTCTGGGCAGTGCTGGCAGTGCAGCCAGGGAAGGAGCTGCACCTCCCTTCATCCAGTGCCATCAGAAGGACACTTGGAAGTGTCCCTGAGATTTCAGTCCAAGCTGGGAGCTTCAATGCAGAGTGCAAAGCTGTCCTAGAGAATCTCTGATTTATGAGATTGATGGGGAAAGGCAGAGGTGTTGTGACACTGAAAATGCTGCTGGGTTGGTGAAATGAGCAAGGTCAGTCCTTGGCTACAAATGTGGAGCTGGGCTCTGGTGGATCCATCTGCTCTTACCTGTACCTGAGGGTTTGTAAGAGAAACATGGGAGTGTGACCATCCTTCATGTGAGAAAAATGAAAGCCAAGAGAAGCTCCAAACAGAATGAATAATCATCTCCTCTCAGTCTCCACTCATCATCTTTCCTCAGAAAACTCACTGTATTCATCAATGGGATGGAGATATGCTGAGGGTTTCTGATATCCAGGAATACCAGGAGAAACATGGAGGCAGCATAAAAAGAAAACCACAAAACTCTCAAATACAGAAGTGTACACATCTGTGTTACAGAGGAGGGTGTATGGGAAATGGCGTTAACTTTAATTACAGGCATCTCCTCTAACTCTTCACTGTCCCTTTCTCCATGAACAGGTGCCCATGGGCAGCCACAGCAAATGTCCAACAGCAGCTCCATCAGCCACTTCCTCCTGCTGGCACTGGCAGACACGCGGCAGCTGCAGCTCCTGCACTTCTGCCTCTTCCTGGGCATCTCCCTGGCTGCCCTCCTGGGCAACAGCCTCATCATCAGCGCTGTAGCCTGCGGCCGCCACCTGCACACGCCCATGTTCTTCTTCCTGCTCAATCTGGCCCTCAGTGACCTGGGCTCCATCTGCACCACTGTCCCCAAAGCCATGCACAATTCCCTCTGGGACACCAGAAACATCTCCTAGTCAGGATGTGCTGCACAGCTCTTTTTCTTCATGTTCTTCATTTCAGCAGAGTATTTCCTGCTGACCATCATGTGCTACGACCGCTACGTGTCCATCTGCAAACCCCTGCACTATGGGACCCTCCTGAGCAGCAGAGCTTGTGCCCACATGGCAGCAGCTGCCTGGGCCAGTGCCTTTCTCAATGCTCTCATGCACACAGCCAATACATTTTCCCTGCCCCTGTGCCATGGCAATGCCCTGGGCCAATTCTTCTGTGATATCCCACAGATCCTCAAGCTCTCCTGCTCCAATTCACACCTCAGGGAACTTGGGCTTCTTGTGGTTACTAGCAGTATATTATTTTGTTGTTTTGTGTTCATTGTTTTCTCCTATGTGCAGATCTTCAGGGCTGTGCTGAGGATCCCTTCTGAGCAGGGACGGCACAAAGCCTTTTCCACCTGCCTCCCTCACCTGGCCATGGTCTCCTTGTTCCTCAGCACTGCTATGTTTGCTCACCTGAAGCCCCTCTCAATGTCCTCCCCATCCCTGGATCTGGCCCTGTCAGTTCTGCCCGATGAAATCCTGCCCAGCGTGGGCAACTGAGCCCTTGAAGGACTTAGTGTCAGGTCAAGGCTTCCTTTCCCTCCCAAAGCCTTCCCTTGGCAGCCTTGGGCAGGGGATTCATCCTCCCTCCCTCCTCCTTCCCACAGACCTGCTCGGAACCACTCTGTGGGCACTTTCCATTCTCTGTGTCTGTCCTCAAGTGCAGTGCCAACCTGGGTCAGTCCTGGCTCTGTCCTGAGCTCCCAGGAGCTCACAGGCTGAGATGTCAACGCTCAGCCACACCAGGGCCCTGCCCCTGCCAGCAGCACCCCCACAAGCAGCAGCTGCAGCAGCAGCAGCAGCAGCAGCAGCAGCAGCAGCAGCAGCTGCAGTCGCCTCTCAGCTGTTGGTGCCCCTGCACTGCAGCCCCTCCCGCTGGCACCAACGTTCCCTTGTGGCCTTGGAGACAATCATGAATCCACCCATGGGGTCACAGAGCCATGGAATCCCAGAGTTCGAGGTTCCTGGAAGCCTGGAGTCATTGAATCCTGAGAACCACACTCAGAGGAGGAGGAGGAGGAGGAGGAGCGGTAGGAGGAGGAGGACGAGGACGAGGAGGACGAGGAGGATGTGGAGGACGAGGATGAGGAAGAGGAGGAGGAGGATGAGGAGGAGGAGGAGGACGACGCGGAGGACGAGGACGAGGACGAGGACGAGGACGAGGATGAGAAAGAGGATGAGGACGAGGAGGACGAGGACGAGGAGGAGGACGAGGAGGAGTAGGAGGAGGAGTAGGAGGAGGAGGAGGAGGAGGAGGACGAGGACGAGGAGGAGGAGGACGAGGAGGAGGAGGACGAGGAGGAGGAGGATGAGGAGGAGGAGGACAAGGAGGAGGAGGAGGACGAGGAGGAGGAGGACGAGGAGGAGGAGGAGGAGGACGAGGACGAGGAGGAGGACGAGGAGGACAAAGACGAGGAGGAGGAGGACGAGGAGGAGGAGGACGAGGACGAGGAGGAGGAGGACGAGGAGGAGGAGGACGAGGAGGAGGAGGACGAGGATGAGGAGGAGGAGGAGGACGACGCGGAGGACGAGGACGAGGACGAGGACGAGGATGAGAAAGAGGATGAGGACGAGGAGGACGAGGACGAGGAGGAGGACGAGGAGGAGTAGGAGGAGGAGTAGGAGGAGGAGGACGAGGAGGAGGACGAGGATGAGGAGGAGGAGGACGAGGAGGAGGAGGAGGAGGACGAGGAGGAGGACGAGGAGGAGGAGGACGAGGAGGAGGATGAGGAGCCGGAGGACGAGGATGAGTAGGAGGAGGACGAGGATGAGGACGAGGAGGACGAGGAGGAGGAGGACGAGGAGGAGGAGGAGGAGGACGAGGAGGAGGACGAGGAGGAGGAGGACGAGGAGGAGGAGGACGAGGAGGAGGAGGACGAGGAGGAGGAGGACAAGGAGGAGGAGGACGAGGACGAGGAGGACGAGGACGAGGAGGAGGAGGACGAGGAGGAGGAGGAGGACGAGGAGGACGAGGAGGAGGACGAGGAGGAGGACGAGGAGGAGGAGGACGAGGAGGACGAGGACGAGGACGAGGAGGAGGAGGACGAGGAAGAGGAGGACGAGGACGAAGACCAGCAGGAGGAGGACGAGGAGGAGGAGGAGGAGGACGAGGACGCGGATGAGGACGAGGAGCAGAAGGAGGAGGAGGAGGAGGACGAGGAGGAGGAGGACGAGGAGGAGGACGAGTAAGAGGAGGACGAGGAGGAGGTGGACGAGGAGGAGGAGGAGGACGAGGATGAGGAGGAGGAGGACCAGGAAGAGGAGGACGAGGAGGACGAGGAGGACGAGGAGGAGAAGGATGAGGATGAGGACGAGAAGGAGGAGGATGAGGAGGAGGAGGACGAGGAGGAGGAAAAGGAGGACGAGGACGAGGAGGAGGAGGACGAGGAGGAGGATGAGGACGAGGAGGAGGAGGACGAGGAGGAGGAGGACGAGGAGGAGGAGGATGAGGACGAGGACGAGGAGCAGAAAGAGGAGGAGGAGGAGGACGAGGAGGAGGAGGACGAGGAGGAGGAGGAGGAGGAGGAGGAGGAGGAGGAGGAGGAGGAGGAGGAGGAGGATGAGGAAGAGGAAAACGATGAGGAGGACGAGGACGAGGAGGATGAAGATGAGGAGGAGGAGGACGAGGAGGAGGAAAAGGAGGACGAGGAGGAGGACGAGGAGGAGGAGGACGAGGAGGAGGAGGACGAGGAGGAGGATGAGGAGCCGGAGGACGAGGATGAGTAGGAGGAGGACGAGGATGAGGAGGAGGAGGACGAGGAGGAGGAGGAGGAGGACGAGGAGGAGGAGGACGAGGAGGAGTATGAGGAGGACGAGGAGGACGAGGAGGAGGAGGAGGGCGAGGAGGAGGAGGACGAGGAGGAGGAGGATGAGGAGGAGGAGGACAAGGAGGAGGAGGAGGAGGAGGACGAGGAGGAGGAGGAGGAGGAGGACGAGGAGGAGGAGGAGGAGGACGAGGAGGAGGACGAGGACGAGGAGGAGGAGGAGGAGGACGAGGAGGAGGAGGACGAGGAGGAGGTCGACGAGGAGGAGGAGGAGGATGAGGATGAGGAGGAGGAGGACCAGGTAGAGGAGGACGAGGACGACGAGGAGGACGAGGAGGAGAAGGATGAGGATGAGGACGAGAAGGACGAGGACGAGGAGGACGAGGACGAGGAGGAGGATGAGGACGAGGAGGACGTGGAGGATGAGGATGAGGAAGAGGACGCGGAGGATGAGGATGACGAGGAGGAGGACGAGGATGAGGAGGAGGAGGAGGAGGATGAGGATGAAGACGAGAAGGATGAGGATGAGGAGGAGGAGGACGAGGAGGAGGAGGACGAGGACGAGGAGGAGGAGGACGAGGAGGAGGAGGAGGAGGAGGAGGAGGACGAAGACGAGGACGAGGAGGACGAGGAGAAGGAGGACGAGGACGAGGAAGAGGAGGACGAGGAGGAGGAAGACGAGGAGGAGGAGGAGGAGAACAAAGAGGAGGAGGAGGAGGACGAGGAGGAGGACGAGGAGGAGGAGGACGAGGAGGAGGAGGACGAGGAGGAGCAGAAAGAGGAGCAGGACTAGGAGGAGGAGGACGAGGAGGAGGACGAGGAGGAGGAGGACGAGGAGGAGGAGCACGAGGATGAGGAGGAAGAGGACGAGGAGGAGGAAAAGGAGGACGAGGACGAGGACGAGGAGGACGAGGACGAGGAGGAGGAGGAGGAGGAGGAGGAGGAGGAGGAGGAGGAGGAGGAGGAGGAGGAGGAGGAGGAGGAGGACGAGGAAGAGGAAAACGATGAGGAGGACGAGGACGAGGAGGATGAAGATGAGGAGGAGGAGGACGAGGAGGAGGAAAAGGAGGACGAGGAGGAGGACGAGGAGGAGGAGGACGAGGAGGAGGAGGACGAGGAGGAGGATGAGGAGCCGGAGGACGAGGATGAGTAGGAGGAGGACGAGGATGAGGAGGAGGAGGACGAGGAGGAGGAGGAGGAGGACGAGGAGGAGGAGGACGAGGAGGAGTATGAGGAGGACGAGGAGGACGAGGAGGAGGAGGAGGGCGAGGAGGAGGAGGACGAGGAGGAGGAGGATGAGGAGGAGGAGGACAAGGAGGAGGAGGAGGAGGAGGACGAGGAGGAGGAGGAGGAGGAGGACGAGGAGGAGGAGGAGGAGGACGAGGAGGAGGACGAGGACGAGGAGGAGGAGGAGGAGGACGAGGAGGAGGAGGACGAGGAGGAGGTCGACGAGGAGGAGGAGGAGGATGAGGATGAGGAGGAGGAGGACCAGGTAGAGGAGGACGAGGACGACGAGGAGGACGAGGAGGAGAAGGATGAGGATGAGGACGAGAAGGACGAGGACGAGGAGGACGAGGACGAGGAGGAGGATGAGGACGAGGAGGACGTGGAGGATGAGGATGAGGAAGAGGACGCGGAGGATGAGGATGACGAGGAGGAGGACGAGGATGAGGAGGAGGAGGAGGAGGATGAGGATGAAGACGAGAAGGATGAGGATGAGGAGGAGGAGGACGAGGAGGAGGAGGAGGAGGAGGAGGAGGACGAAGACGAGGACGAGGAGGACGAGGAGAAGGAGGACGAGGACGAGGAGGAGGAGGACGAGGAGGAGGAAGACGAGGAGGAGGAGGAGGAGGACAAAGAGGAGGAGGAGGAGGACGAGGAGGAGGACGAGGAGGAGGAGGACGAGGAGGAGGAGGACGAGGAGGAGCAGAAAGAGGAGCAGGACTAGGAGGAGGAGGACGAGGAGGAGGACGAGGAGGAGGAGGACGAGGAGGAGGAGCACGAGGATGAGGAGGAAGAGGACGAGGAGGAGGAAAAGGAGGACGAGGACGAGGACGAGGAGGACGAGGACGAGGAGGAGGAGGAGGAGGAGGAGGAGGAGGACGAGGAGGAGGACGAGGAGGAGGAGGAGGAGGACGAGGACGAGGAAGAGGAGGAGGAGGACGAAGACGAGGAGGAGGAGGACGACGAGGAGGATGAGGACGAGGAAGAGGAGGAGGACGACAAAGAGGAGGACGAGGACGAGGAGGAGGAGGACGAGGAGGAGGAGGAGGAGGAGCGGTAGGAGGAGGAGGAGGAGGACGAGCACGAGGAGGACGAGGAGGACGTGGAGGACGAGGATGAGGAAGAGGAGGAGGAGGATGAGGATGAGGAGGAGGAGGACGAGGATGAGGAGGAGGAGGACGAGGACGAGGAGGAGGAGGAGGACGACGCGGAGGACGAGGACGAGGACGAGGACGAGGACGAGGACGAGGAAGAGGACGAGGACGAGGAGGACGAGGACCAGGAGGAGGACGAGGAGGAGGAGGAGGAGGACGAGGAGGAGGACGAGGAGGAGGAGGACGAGGAGGAGGATGAGGAGCCTTAGGACAAGGATGAGGAGGAGGAGGATGAGGAGGAGGAGGACGAGGAGGAGTATGAGGAGGACGAGGAGGACGAGGAGGAGGAGGAGGACGAGGAGGAGGAGGACGAGGAGGAGGAGGATGAGGAGGAGGAGGACAAGGAGGTGGAGGAGGAGGAGGATGAGGAGGAGGAGGAGGAGGACGAGGAGGAGGAGGAGGAGGACGAAGACGAGGAGGAGGAGGACGAGGAGGAGGAGGACGAGGAGGAGGAGGACGAGGAGAAGGAGGACGAGGACGAGGAGGACGAGGAGGAGGAGGACGAGGAGGAGGAGGACGAGGACGAGGAGGAGGAGGACGAGGAGAAGGAGGACGAGGACGAGGAGGACGAGGAGGAGGAAGACAAGGAGGAGGAGGAGGAGGACAAAGAGGAGGAGGAGGACGACGAGGAGGAGGACGAGGAGGAGGACGAGGAGGAGGAGGACGAGGAGGAGGAGGACGAGGAGGAGCAGGAAGAGGAGGAGGATGAGGAGGAGGAGGACGAGTAGGAGGACGAGGAGGAGGAGGACAAGGAGCAGGAAGAGGAGGAGGACGAGGAGGAGGAGGTCGAGGAGGAGGACGAGGAGGAGGAGGACGAGGAGGAGGAAAACTGCTAGTAACCACAAGAAGCCCAAGTTCCCTGAGGTGGGAATTGGAGCAGGAGAGCTTGAGGATCTGTGGGATATCACAGAAGAACTGGCCCAGGACATTGCCATGGCACAGGGGCAGGGAAAATGTATTGGCTGTATGCCGCAGAGCATTGAGAAAGGCACTGGCCCAGGCAGCTGCTGCCATGTGGGCACAAGCTCTGCTGCCCAGGAGGGTCCCGTAGTGCAGGGGTTTGCAGATGGACACGTAGCGGTCGTAGCACATGATGGTCAGCAGGAAATATTCTGTTGCAGCACAGAAAAGAAAAAAAAATCTTGTGCAGCACATCCTGTGTAGGAGATGGTGCTGGTGTCCCAGAGGGAATTGTGCATGGCTTTGGGGACAGTGGTGCAGATGGAGCCCAGGTCGCTGAGGGCCAGGTTGAGCAGGAAGAAGAACATGGGCGTGTGCAGGTGGTGGCCGCAGGCTACGGCGCTGATGATGAGGCCGTTGCCCAGGAGGGCAGCCAGGGAGATGCCCAGGAAGAGGCAGAAGTGCAGGAGCTGCAGCTGCCGCGTGTCTGCCAGTGCCAGCAGGAGGAAGTGGCTGATGGAGCTGCTGTTGGACATTTGCTGTGGCTGCACATGGGCACCTGTTCATGGAGAAAGGACAGGGACAAGTCAGGAGAAGCTGCTTGGAGCCAAACCTGGGCCATTCCCTGCAGATTGTCCTGCTGGGACTCACCCACCCTTGTTCCTGCTCTGGGAAAACCTTTATCCCTGTCCCTGCCTGAGCTCCAGTTGTGCTGGCTGAGTGTGCCAGGAGCGGTCAGGCCAGTGCATGAGGGCTCTTGAGGAGCCATCCCTGCCCTGCTGCCCTGGGTTTGTGGCCCTTTGGCAGAGGGACAAGGGTGGATATTCAGGATTTTTCAGGGGAATCATTCCTACTGCAGAAAGGCTTGCTACCATCTGCACTACCAGATCAAAAGGATTGGAGGAGTTGGTTTTATGAATTGTTTTCCTACCCACTCACCATTCCTGGCTCTCTGAGGTCAGAAATCCCCATCATTCCTGCTGCACCCAGAGTTTGCCACTGAGAGATGTGAGAGGCAAAGGATTCCCTGTGGCTGAGGGAAAGTGAGGGGCTGGATGTGCTTGTTCCCCCAGCACTGCTCTGTTCAGCCCCCTCTGCTTCCCTGAGCATCTCCCTGGGCCTGGACATCCCCTCCTGAGAGGTGCCTTGTCCCTGCCAGCGCTCACAGAGCCCATCCCACCCTGTGTGCCCTCGGCCTGGCCCTACAGAAACCTGCCTGTGTGCAGGGCCCTGGCTGGGGCAGGCTCTGTGTGCAGCTGAGCAAGGGCAGCTCAGGAGAGCCCTGCTGGGCCCTGCAGAGGTGATGCTGCTGCTGCCCAGGGCTGAGGAGGGGCTGAAGGCCCTTTGGGAGGCTCCCAGCAGAGACACTGACCACCCAAAGTCACAGTTCTGGAGTGTCTGTAAATGTTCAAACATTCCTTTGATGATCCTGTGTGTCCCTTTCAACTCCGAATGTTCTGTCATTCTGGGATTTCAATTCCTGTTCTGCTTCTATCATCGCCCTGTTGTCTATAGTCCAAAGAGAAAAAAAAACCCCTTGCAACAGTGTTAGAACAGCAAAGGAAAAATCAGACATTTATTGGAAGGCTCCATGTGTCCCAGGGGGAATGGGGAATGCCCTGCCCCTGATTTCAACAATTCATTAAGGCTGATTAATTAGGACGTGTAACGGGAACATCCAATAGGAGATTCAGTTGCCCCAATTACACAACCAATTGGAGTAGGTCCAAGGGCTTCTTAGCCCCAGTTTTTGTTATTTCTGCTTACATTCAAAAACCAACATGTACTTCTTGTAGGTCCTCCTCCTGATAATCAGACTATATTATATTTAAAAATATATTTAGACAGCTTATTGTTCTAAAATCTAAGAGAAAGGTAAGGAAACATATTGAAGTTAATTAAGGATTATAACTATTTTAAGTATATAATAGCAGTTAAATAGAGTTAATTAAAGGTTTAATGGAGTCAGGTAAGGATTATAGATTTATAACTATAAAATAGTAATTAACAGAGCTATGAATGTAAGAAAAATACATAAAAAGCAAAAATCTTTTTGTCACCAAACCAACTGTCCCATCCTGATCCAAGCAGGAAATAGAAACACTCTCAGGAAAGCTCCTGATCTTTACAGCAATCCCAGGCTTACCTTCTTTGGGAAGTGCCCTCCGGAGCTGTGCCCAGGCTGGTCTGGAGCTGGGAGCAGCCCTGCCCCAGCCAGCCCCTCTCAGCAGCAGCACCTGCCCTGCTCAGGGTGGCTCCTTCCCCCCACAGCTCCTGGCCAGCGCTGGGAGCAGCTCCAGGGCCGGCTGAGAGCTGTCCCTGGCAGGCAGCAGAGTCCCTGGCCCAGCACAGCGCCCTGGGCTGCAGGACCCTGCTCTGCAGGACAGCCCTGGGCACCCCTGGCTGCTCTGCACAGGAGATGAGCAGAGAATGCTCTCACAGGCTCTGTGGGCATTGGGATGTTCCAGCTTTAGGAGATCTCTGCAGGAGCTGCAGCTGCATTGTCCTGCAGCCAGAGGTTCCTGTGCCAAGGGCTGGCAGTGATTCTGCCCCAGGCACTTCTCAGCCCCTTCCCAGCCCTGACTGATTGAAGCTCTCTGTGCCTCTGTGCTGTGCCCGGGCTGGCTGCAGGCAGTGCCCCAGCCCTGCTGGGCTGGGAGAAGAGCTGCTCAGCAAGAGAAATGTGCTTTTGAAGCTCTGCTTGGTTACCAGGATCACCCTCTGTGCCAGGAGCCCAGCCCAGCTCAGCAGCACAGACACAGCACAAGGACTTTAATGACCCTCTGGGGCTTTTTGCTCAGGCCCTGAGCATCAGGCCCTGAGAGGGAGCTGCAGAAACCTCTCCAGAACTCCAAGTCAGAATCCAACTCCAAAGTTTCTTGGACTTTTAATGGGTCCCACTGAGGGACACGACTGAGAAAGTGTCCCCAGGCCCCAGGCAGAGCAGAGAACTGGAGGCACTGATGCCAGGTGGGGACAAAGAGAAGCCAAGTCTTGGTGCCCTGGGGCACAGCAGGGTCTGTGCCACCAAGGGCTGTGAGGAGACACCTTGTCCTGAGGCCCTGGGGCCTCCTGGCACAGCCCCAGCCAGGCTGGGCACTGTCAGCCCCTGCTCCTGCCCTCAGCATCCCCCCATGCCCACATCCAAGTCGCCTCAAGGATCTGCTGGAAGGAGTCCCTGGGGAGCCTTGGTCAGGAATGGCCCTGGGGGCTCCTTCATGCTCCCAGGGACTGCAGGTTTTTCAAAGGACTTTGGCTTTTGCTTTTGCCTTGGAGTCTCTGAGAGGTTTCTACAATCATGGCCTCCAATATTCTGTTTTAACGAGTCCCTTGAGAGCTTTGTACTGACACTCAGTGGGGCTCATTAATGCTTTGAGATACTCAGCTTTTTTAAGGTATTTTGGATTGTCCTTTCAAAACTGAGAGGTTTTTGTGCCATTTGGAGTCTCTGAGAGGTTCCCTCCTCCAAGGAGTCCATGAGGAGCCTGTGTTGGGGATGGACCTCAGTGGGTCCATTAATGCCTTGAGACACTTTGGGTGTTTCTTCTTGACTTTGAATCCTGGAAAGGTTTGTGCAAACTCCTCTCAGGCCCTGAGGTTCCAGGGTTCAGCTCCAAATGCACCACAGGGCTAATTAGAATCAAACAAGTCCTGACAAACCATGGCTCTGCCTTGATATCCCTCTTGTCTGGGGCTATTAATCAGGAAGGTTTCTGTAGTGGTTTTGGTTCGCCAATTTGAGATTTCTCGGCCAATACATTAATTAATGTGGTGGGTTCAATGTTGGCTAATTACCAGTGCACTCACTAGAATATGCTTACTCATTTTCTGCTGCGAGATAGGATTAGGAGAAAGGCAAAGTAGGCTCAAACTTTAACAGTATAAGGAAAAGTTTGTTAAAAGAAACTAAAAGAAAGAGTAATAAGGATCAGAACAAAACTTTCAGAACACCTCCCCTCTCCATACAACCTTTTCTTACATACTGATTATATAAAAAGACAAACCAAAAAATTTTCAGTCACTTTACCACCTCTAGAATAGTCCTTCTTTAGTTCACTTAGGGAATGGAGTCTCTCTTTCTTGCTATGGACACTTCTTCACAAGAAAACAGTTCTCTTGTGTCTCTCATTTTCCACAAAGAGCAGCTTCCTGGAGAAATCTGCAATTGCGAAGTCCCTCACATTTTTTCACAGCTTTTCCCACGTCTGTGTTTATGGGCCATGTCAGTGTATGATGTATGGGTTTAAAGATGAGCTACTTAGGAGCAACCGTTCTCTTAATCTATTTCTGAAATCATCTTCATCTCTGGGAACAGAGATCTTCTCTCCCTGGTGCACAGGGTCTCATCACTCTGCTCTCTTTCTTTTTTCAAACTTCTCATGCGATCACAGCTATTGCAATATTTGCTTAATTTACCATGGAGACCATTATTGAAACAAGTCATCTCCCCATACATTTCAATGCATTATAGGGAAAAAGAGAGTCTGATGTATCAATTACATCCTTCTCCATAGATTTACAAGAGGATTTCAGCCCCAAGATCAAGGCATCTCCTCATCCCTCCCATCTGGGGCTCAACTTCCTGTTCCCTGCCCTCGGTGTGTTCATGTTGCTCCTCTGTGTGCCTGCCCTGTGTCCTTTTCTCTCACTGGAGGGAGGATGGCAGCACTGGCAGAGTCTAACCGGGGCTGCAGATGGTTCCGTGAGCCTGGCCAGGCATGGTCCCTGGACATGAAGACCAGTTGTTTTCCAAAGGAATGAAGAAACAGAGCTCCACTGTTTTAGGGGAGGATGAGAGTTGACCACCAGAGGCAAAGGCCAGCCAGAGCTGCCTGATTGTGTTCTAAGAGATACCCTTACAAATAGGAAATTTTTAGGGAGGGTACAATTTTGGCAATGGACATCTGAAATAACAGACGGTTATTTCCATACAGAGAAGAGCACTGAGCCCCAGTGCTCCAGGAGCTGATGAGAGGCAGCCCTTGACATTCCAACATCAGCCAGACCCATCAGGTGGCCAATGGGAGGCCAATCCAGCCTCACCTGTTCCATGTTCTCCTATCCCATGGGGCCCCACAGTGTCCCAATGGTCCTTTGATTCCAGGAGGCCCTGAGGTGTCACAATGCCCCCTTGGTGACACCAGGCCCTGAAGGGTCGGAATGGTCTCCATGGTTCCATCAGGCCCTACAGAGTCATAATGGTCTCTGGGTCCATGAAGCCCCGCAGTGTCACCATGGCCCCTTGGTTCCATGGGCTCCAGTGGTGCCACAATGATCCCCTTGGTTCCATGAGGTGCCCACAGTGTCACAGTGATCTCCATGGGAAGGAAAGAACCGAGCCCCAGTGTGGCAGGGGCAGCCACCTGAGGCCAAGGCCAGCCAGACTTGATGGTACTGGCAGATTTTGTCTGGGAGCAACCCTTGAATATAGGGATATTTAGAGGTGGCATCCTAGTTTCAGACATGGACACCCGGAGGAGAAGGTCTGTTCTTTGCATGGTAAGAAAAGCACGGAACACCGGTGTTTGTGGGGCAGATGAAAGGTGGCCACTAGAGGCCTAAGGCAGCCAGACCTCTCTGTCCTGGTAGCTTTTGTCTGAAAGCAACCCTTGGATATAGGGAATTTTGGAGGTTGAATTCCATTTTTGGTAATTTCTTCATACATAAGGACAGATCTTTTCCATAGGAAGGAAAGCAGCAAGCCCCAGTGTTTCAAGGCAGGTGAGAGGCAGCCCCCAAGGGTCCAAGGGTAGCCAGACTTATCTTTCCTGGCATTTCACTTGGGAGAAATCCTTGGCTGTATGTTGTTTTGGAGGTGGATTCTCAGTATTGGCCATGGGCGCCTGGTCAAGATGGATGGGTTTTTTCCTATGGGTAAGAGAAGCGTGAAGTCCAAGTGCTCTGGAAGAAGATGAGAGGTTGCCTTAGGCCAAGCCAGCCAGATCTGGCTCTCTTGGCCCCTTTTGTTTAGGGGCTATCCTTGGACATATGGCATTTTGGAGGTGGAATCTCAGTTTTGGCCATTTCTTTAGGAAGGAAAGCACAGAGCCCCCATGTTTCTGAGGCAAATAAGTGCCAGCCCTCAGGAAGACAAGGCCAGCCAGACTTGTCAGTCCTGGCAGCTTTTATCTGGGAGCTATCCTTGGATATAGGGAATTCTGGCGTCAGATGCCCAATTTTGGCCATGTGATCCTAGTTGAGGTGAATGTTTTTTTCCCATAAGAAAGAAAAGCACATGGTCCCAGTGTTTCATAGGCAGATGAGAATTGGCCCCTGGGTGGTCAAGGCAGCCAGACCTGTTCCATGTTCCCTTGGTTTCGTGGGATCCCCCAGTGTCACAATGGTCTCCTTGGTTCCATGAGGCCCTGGAGTGTCACAATGTTTCTCTTGCTTCTGCAGTGTCACAATGGCCCCATGTTTCCATGAGGCCTTGCAGTGTCACAATGGCTTTGTGGTTCCACAAAGCCCTGATGTGTCACAATGGCCCCTCGGCTCCGTGTGCCCTCGCTGTGTCACAACAGCTCCTCTGTGACATTGCGGCTGCATAAGGTCACCATGGACCCTTGGTTCCTTGGGGTCTCTGAGTTCCACAATGGTCTCCTTGATTCCATGATGGATCATGGTGTCACCGTGGTTCCTTGGTTCCATGAAGTTCTGCAGTGTCACCGTGGTGTCCTTGGACCTGGACTGTCACAATTGACCCTTGGTTCCATGAGGTTCCCCAGTGTCACCGTGGTCGCTGTCAGAGGCTGGATGAGATCGATGTCCCGAGACACCTTGGGATGCTCGGAATGCCCGTGTGGGGCCGGGGCCGGGTCAGGCCTCGGTTTGTGGTGGGACAGAGCCCCGCCCCCAGCCTGGCCTGGCAGAGCTGTCAATCACACAGCAGGGGCGGTGCTGATTGGCTGAGCTGTCAACCAATCACACACCAGCAGCTGGTGCCTACCCTGACTCTGATTGGGCAATCACCTGGCAGTCCCACCCCAGGGGCGGGCCCATGGAGGCCCAGGGGGTTAAAAGCCGGAGCACGAGGCCAGCCCATGGTCTGGATCCTGCCTTCTCCTGGGGTTCCTCTAATAGCAGCACTGGAACCTGAGCAGTTGGTGCCTGTGTGCGTGTCTTTCTATAGATCAGCTGCCTTTCTGTTGTTCTCTATTTATCCTCTTTCTAATCCTACTTACCTGGAACATTTTTTGAAAAATTAACATATTAAGGGTTAAAGGTTTTTAGGTTATATTGATTAAGTTACTGAAGTTAATGCTAAGATAAGAGATTTATGTTGAAGAGGGTGTTGTATTAAAGCCTTAGGTAAAGTTCCATTCTTGTCTATATTTTGTCAGTAAAATTTTGTGTCATTTTGACCTCTTAGCTCCATTGGTTAGAGCATGGTGCTGGTACCACCAAGGCTGTAGGTTCAATCCCTGTGTGGGCCATTCACTAAAGAATTGGACTTGATGATCCTTGTGGGTCCCTTCCTACCAAGAATATCCTTTGCATCTCGCTATGGTGAGAATATCAGGTTGATGTTTCTCCTGTGCACCAAACTCAAGTAAAGGAACCTTTGGTGACCCCCAGCATTTCAGTGTTCTGGGGTGTTAAATCCTGCAGACTCACAATGGCCTCGTGTGTCCATGAGGCTCCACAGTGTCACCCTGGCCCCTTGGTTCCATGGGCCCAACACTGCCACAATGATCCCCTTGGTTCCACAACTTCCCACAGTGTCACACCGGCCCCTTGGATTCATGAAGATCTGCACGGTCACACAGGTTTGTGACATTTGTCCTTGCTGCCCCTCACATCCCCCTGCCCCACAAACAGCCCCGAGCCACCCGTGAGGGACAGGCCCTGCTGTGCCAGGCTGGGCTCAGGGCTTGGCCTTTCTGCTTCCCCCAGCCAGCCCAGGCCTTGCTCAGCATCGCAGTTCCCTGCTCTGAGCCCTGGGCTCCCTGCAATCCTGGCCTCAAGGATCTGCTCCCCCCAGTCCTTGGGAAGCCTTTGGCAGCCCCAGCCCTCAGTGATGCTCCAAGGGCCTTGGAGTTTTGCTTATGACTCCTTGAGCAGCTCCTTCAGCCTTCTGTCAGTGCCTGAGGGTCCTGGACTCAGCCCCAAATCCACCGTAGGGATCATTAAAATACAGAAAGCCCTCAGGTGCTCTTTGCCTTCATTCAATGGTCTGGAAATCTCCAGGGCTTGTGCAGCTGATTGGAGTCAGTTTGGAGTTCTTGTAAGGAGGAAGATTTCCAAGTGCACCTCCTGATTTTTTTCTTTTATAAAAGCAATATTGTTTTGTTTCCGAGTTCAGAGAAGACCTGATAGAAGCATTCCCCAGGTGATCTTGATGCTCAGTGTCTCCTTAGGAGGTCTGGGCATGTAGGAGAATGAGCCCCCTGAGGACTGACGCTGTTTGGACAGGCTGCTCCTCACCCCCAGCCTCACCATGTCTGACATTGCCCACCTGGCACTGACATCCCTGTGCCCTGCAGCAGAACCTTGTCCCTGAGCTCTGCAGCTCCATGTCCCAGCCCATTGCACCGTGTCCCACCTGCTCTCCTCAGGGCTCTGCCTGCACACAGGCCCAGGAGAAGTTTTCCTGTTGGTAAAGAAAGACCGAAAAAGCCTGAGCAGATTTCCTAAACAACAAACCCCACTCAGGAGCCACCTGCTCAGTACAGGCTGCCTGGAATGGTGTCACCTTTCTACAAGGGACAGTGTGGTCAGAAATGATCTCTGGAAGCAGAATTCTCTGAGTCTCCCAGCTGAATTCTCTGTCCCTGTCCTTTCCCTGGATCCATGTTGCAGATGGAAGCTGCTGGTGCCAACCTCATATTTAACCTCTCTTTCGAATGCAAACAGATGTTTCCAGCTATGTTAAGCAGGATTTGCTCAATGTTTCTATAAATCTTTTGTGTTCCCCATGGAATGAAGGGGCCATTTTGGCACTGAAGGGGTGACGTGGAAGCAAGGAGTCAATTGTGACCCTGGGGTCCCATGGAACCAAGGGGCCATGGTGACACAGCAGGGACACATGTATCCAATTGTCCATTGTGACACTGTGGATCCAAGGAGACCATGGAGACACCCCCAGAACCTCATGGAAACAAGGAGTCCATGGTGACCCAGCGGGGCTGCATGGAGCCAATGGTCCATGCTGACACTGCCCATCCAAGGAGACCATTTGGATACTGCAGAAGCTCATGGAGTGAGGTGGCCATTGTGACACTGAAGAACTTCATGACACCAAATATCTATGGGGACACAGCAGGGCATCATGGAACCCAGGAACTGCTGTTGGCAGTGTGGAAACTCCTGGAACCAGGGGCTGTTGTGGGACTTCAGAACCAGCACAGCTGCTGCACCTTGTCCCCTGCCCTGCACAGCTCCTTGGGAGGCACGGCAGGAGCAGCACCTGGGAGCCTCGGGAATGCCCTTCTGGGATCCATGGCACACACTCCCAGGGGCTGGAATTCCAGTTCCCAGCCAGGAAAAGATGTTCCTGCCCTTGAAGGCAAAGCTCTTATGGAAGAGCCAAAAGCCAAGTGGAGCATGATCTTACCGTGAGATTTCACTGCCAGCCTCCCTAACTTCACCCATGGTTGTTGTAGCTCATGGATTGGGAATGAAATCAGGGCAGGGTCTTTAGTGGGAGCAGCCCTGGGTCAAAGGAGGCACTGAGAGAGAAACAGAGCAGGCAAAGGAAGGCAGGAGAGAAAGGAGGTGTTTTGGTTTGGAATGACAGGTGTCTGCAAAGGAAGGCAGGAACCTCCCCTGAAATGGAAAAATGTAGACTCTTTCTTTCTGAATTGGTATAAATTTGAAATTAAGGGGGGCTCTCAGGTAAAAATATGGGAGCAGGAATAACAACTTTTTATTAGTGAAGAAAATGAAAATATGAATAATGCAGTGAGCCAAAACAACACTGAGAGAGCCAGAATACAACCTGACACTCTGTTGGACAGGGTGTTGGCCGCAGTCCAATTGTAATTGTGGCTGCAGTCCTCCTGCAGTGTCAGGTGTGGTTCTGTTGAAGTGATCCTGTAGAAAAGGGAGTCTTCCTCTGAAGAGGAAGAGGCAGCTGTTCCTCTGGGAAAATCCAGCACAGAAAAGCTGTGTTGCTGGGCCAGAATCTCAAGACTAGATGCAGGTAGGAATGCTTGGCTCCTCTCTCTGGGCGGGGCAACTCACAATGGGATGTTGCAGTTCTTATCAGTCATGCAGTGACATTCAATAGCCCATTATCAGCAGATGTCTCCCCTGAGGAAGGATTGATTGTGGAAGAGATAAGGAAAAACTGCCCACTTAACACAGGACAACTGCCATACAGATGGCAAATAGAACACATCTTGCTTTTCAGTCTGGGACAGGAGGACACAAACAAAATCAGCTGAGAAGGCAGCACTCTGAAAATCAAATCAGAACTGACAGAAAATGAATGGGACAGAAATCAATAATTCTGATACTTTTACTTATTATCAAAATAAATCACACCCACCCAGCCCCACACAATCCTGATCCCACAACCTCAAATTTGGATCTCACTTCTCCCAGTCACCTTCCAACCCCATCTCATCCTGGAGGCTGTGGAATTCAGTAATTTTGGCATGGGGCTGAGGTGGGAACCAGCCATTTTGAGGTGGGATTGAGCAATTTTGGGGTTAGATTGAGGGGGTTCCAGTGGGATTGAGTCATTTTGAGGTGACAGACAAATCCACCTTGTCATTTGGAGTGCAAAGATATGGAGAATACTACCAGATATCCCCTAAGAACCCACAGATCCATCAGAAAATGGTCCCAAACAATATATTCCACCTCAAATACCTCTTAAATGGTGGGACTTTTGACATCTCTGGTCAATACTCTTTTTAGCCATTTTTCAGGTGTTTTTAAGTGGTAAAGACAAATCAGAAGAAAATTAGGGCCAAACCAAAACCAGAGACCCCTTGAGCATCCCCTGGGCACTGGACAAAACAAACTCAGCAGAAATTAAACTTAACCCTCCATAAAATGCCTTGAGGAAGATTTGCTCTTCCCACACGTTACTTGTAATGGAAATGCAAACAAATCCCAAACATTAATAAACCAACCACAGAAGCAATTTTGTGGCAATTCCAAATTTCATCAGTTCCAGCACAGCTCCTGCTCAGATGATGGCAGGTTCTGATTAAAGAAAACTCGAAATTTGTCCCAATACAGATTATTAAAGGAAGGGAAAGCTCTGTGTAGCTGTCACAAAGGTTACAGGGACCAAGAAAATAATGATTCTCCCCCCAAGCCTGTGTATTCAGGAGTAATTTGGGAATTTATCTACTTGAGCTGGGCTTCTTGTAGGACTTTAGTAGCCTTGTGTTTCTCACCAGGTGGCGAATTATCCTTGTCAGTCTCGTTGGTATAATTTGTTCCCTTTCCTTCAATGATTTTAACAAACTTTTCAGGGAAGGACAACAAAATATTTTCTTTACAATGGCCACTCACAACAGCCATTTTTCTCATAAGTTCTTCCAAAAGTTGCTCAGAGGAAGCTGCATCTAAGTTTTCAAGAGCTCCTCCAGAAAGAGCCACGAGCTCCTCAGAGGAGGGAACAAGGCTGTTGTCAAAGGCACTTGGGGTCAGACAACAGTGCCCTGAACTCACTGTGCAAAATAATGTTGCAATCTGGATAATAAAATTGTTAGAGAGATGCCTCTGCTCCAATTAAGGAGCTCAGGAGACCAAATCCAAAGTGGATTTTATTGAACAGTAAATGTGAGGTAGAGAGAGATGCAAAGAAAGAGAAAAGGGGAGAGAGCAAGGGAGTGACAGGGACAGAGATCTCCCTAGAAGCGGGGCAAGTGTGACATTGTCCCCTGTGTGCGTGGCCTTCCCAGGGTGGGGGTTTTACACCTGAGCCAGTTTGGGTAAGGGGGGTGGTGTTCACCCCCCACCCCGAGCAGGGATTGCCTCACTGTTTCAGGTTACAGTGTCAGATGTAACCAAAAGTGTTTTCAGTCACCATCTCCATAAACTGTTATCAACAGGTGGGGCAGTGTTCTTTATCTCTTCCATGGCTCAGCCCTGATAACGCCCTCCAGGGGCCATCTTCTGCTAATGGGCCATTGAGTGTCACTGCAAGAATGATAAAATTACATCATCCCATTGTGGGATGCTCTGCCCAGGGGGAGGAACCAAGCATTCCTGCCTGGATATAATCTCACCCTTGCAACACCACGACCACCTTGTCTACTGGATTCCCAGAGGACAAGAGCTCCATAACCACCACTGGACCTTCAGAGGAAGACCAGACCCTTCTACAGGATCACTGCTTTGACAGAATCACGTTCATCACTCCAGCCGGACTGCAGCCACCAGTTCATCAGACTGCTACCACCACCCTGACCAACGGGTTGTCAGGTTATATCCTGACTCTGTGAGTTCAAACCAGTGTTTCTGTATAATTGCCTTGATCTTAATTTTCTTATTCAATTGTCATTCTGGCTTAGACTCTCCCCTGGTTTGCCTTCAAACCACTACAAAACTCACTGTGCTTATCCCTTGTTTTCCTCCCAAAACAGGATTTCCCATGCACAAATGTTTGCCAGATGGACGAGAAGGTTGCGAGGAAGAGGAAGATGCCCTGGGACACCAAAGTAGGTGAGGAGGAAGTCAGTGCCCCTTTCCCCCTCTCTCCTGCTCCATCTCCCAGCCCAGCACAGCCCCCGCCTGCAGGACAGCCCCGCTGCCGGTGCCCTCCTGCCGGGGACACACTGGGGGGGATCTCCTTGCCCTTCCCTCTGGCATGGAGGCAAATCCCATCCTCTCCCTGTCCTTCCTCCCCCAGAGCAGGAGCTGCGGATGGAGACCAGGAAAGACAAATCCCTGCAGCAGAACCTCATGGAAGATGCAGTTGTGAGCAACTCCACAGTGCAGGAATCCAACAGGGAGGAAAATCCCTGGAGATCTCACAGGAGGAAAGGCTGTAAGCCCAGCCCAGGATGCTCTGAGGAGGAAAGACCCACTCTGGGTCAGGAAGGTGGGCAGAGCTTCAGCCAGAGCTTGGAGCTGGTGGTCCCTGAGCAGAACCATGATAGGGAGAAGCCCTACAAGTGCTTGGAATGTGGGAAGAGCTTCAGGAAGAGCAACACCTTGATCTGCCACCAGATGATCCACACCGGGGAATGGCCCTACAAGTGTGGGGAGTGTGGGAAGGGCTTCAGCTGGAGCTCCCAACTCATCATCCACCAGCGCATCCACACTGGGGAGAGACCCTATGAGTGTCACGAGTGTCAGAAGAGGTTTCACACCAGCTCCAATCTCCTTCTGCACCAGCGGATACACACAGATGAGAGGCCCTTCCGCTGCCCCGAATGCGGTAATGGCTTCAAGCACAACTCCACCCTCATCAGGCACCAGCGCATCCACACCAGGGAGAGGCCCTATGAGTGTGGGAATGTGGGAAGAGCTTCAGCACAAGATCCCACTTGATCTGCCACCAGATCACCTACACTGGGGAAGGGCCACACGAGTGTGAGCAATGTGGGAAGGGCTTCAGCCAGAGGTCCAAACTGATCATCCACCAAATGATCCACACTGTGGAGAGGCCCTTTGAGTGTCCCGAGTGTCAGAAGAAGTTTAAGACCAGCTCAAATCTCCTCTGCCATCAGCGGATTCACACAGAGGAGAGACCCTTCCGCTGCCCCGACTGTGGGAAGGGCTTCAAGTGCAACTCCTCCCTTGTCAAACACCGGCGCATCCACACCAGGGAGAGGCCCTACGAGTGTCCCCGGTGTGGGAAGAGCTTCACCCAGAGCTCTCACTTGACCAAACACCAACGGACGCACTAGTAAAGGAAGCCCTGTGAGTCCCCCAACTGCAGGAAGAGCTTTCTACACTGCACCAGCCTTATCTCCCATGGAAAGACCCATGTTGGGTACAGGCCTGTTGACCCACATTCCCTGTGATCCATGTTGGGAAGACACCTGACTGGTTATCTTTTTGGTTTGGCCCTAATGTTCTTCAGATATGTCTTTATCAATTAAAACACCTGAAATAGGTCTTAAAAGAAATTAATTATTCAGAGATTCCCAAAATCCAACACTTAAATAGGTATTAGAGATGGAAATTATAGTTTGGGGACATATTCTGAAGGATTTGTGGGTTCTTTGGGGATTTCAGGCAGTGTTCTCCATATCTTTGCACTCCCAATGTCAAGATGGATTGATCTCTCACCTCAAAATGACTCAGTCTCACTGAAAACAACCAAATCTTGCCCCAAAAGGTTACAATCCCACCTCAATATAGCTTGTTTCCACTTCAAAAAACTCTAACCCATGATAAAATATCCAATTCCACAGCCTCCAGGGTGAGATGGGGTAGGAGTGAAATTGGGAGAAGTGGGATCCAAATGTAAAGGGTGTGGGATCATGATTGTGTGCAGCAGGGTGTATGGGATATATTTTGATAGTAAATAAAACTTTCAGAATTATTGATTTCTGTCCCATTAATTTTCAGTCAGTTTTGTTTTGCTTTTCAGAGTGCCACCTTCCCAGTTGGTTGTGTTTGTGTCCTTCTTTCTCTCCCACCTCCCTTTGCCTGCTCTGTTTCTCTCTCAGTGTCTCCCTTGACCCAGGGCATCTCTCACCAAAGGCCCTGCACTGATTTCATTCCCAATCCACCAGCTAGAACAACCATGGCTGCAGTTATGAAGGCTGGCAGTGAAATGTCACTGTAGGATCTTGCTCCGCTCAGCTTTTGGCTCTTCCATAAGAGCTTTGCCTTCAAGAGCAGGAACATCTTTTCCTGGCTGGGAACTGGAATTCCAGCCCCTGGGAGCGTGTGCCATGGATGCCAGAGGGGCATTCCCGAGGCTCCCAGGGTGCTGCTCCTGCCGTGCCTCCCAAGGAGCTGTGCAGGGCAGGGGACAAGGTGCAGCAGCTGTGATGGTGCTGCAGTCCCACAACAGCCCCTGGTTCCAGGAGTTTCCACACTGCCAACAGCGGTTCCTGGGTTCCATGATGCCCTGCTGTGTCCCCATGGATATTTGGTGTCATGAAGTTCTTCAGAGTCACAATGGCCACCTCGCTCCATGAGCTTCCACAGTGTCCAAACGGACTCCTTGGACGAACAGTGTCACCATGGACACTTGGCTCCATGCAGCCCCGTTGGGTCACCATGGACTCCTTGGTCCCATGAGGTTCTGGGGGTGTCTCCATGGTCTCCTTGGATCCACTGTGTCACAATGGACCACTGGATCCATGTGGCCCTGCTGTGTCACTGTGGCCCCTTGGTTCCATGAGACCCCAGGGTCACAATTGACTCCTTGTTTCCATGTAACCCCCTCAGTGCCAAAATGGCCCTACATTCCATGGGGAACACAAAAGATTGATAGAAACATTGAGCAAATCCTGCTTAACACAGCTAGGAACATCTGTTTGCTTTCCAAAGAGAGGTTAAAGATGAGGGTGGCACCAGCAGCTTCCATCTGCAACCGAGATCCAGGGAAAGGGCCCGGACAGAGAATTCAGCTGGGAGACTCAGAGAATTCTGCTTCCAGAGATCATTTCTGGTTACACTGTCCCTTGCAAAAAGGTGACACCATTCCAGGCAGCCTATACTGAGCAGGTGGCTCCTGAGTGGGGTTTGTTGTTCAGGAAACCTGCTCAGGCTTTTCCATTCTTTTCTTCCCAAGAGGAAAACTTCTCCTGGGCCTGTGTGCAGGCAGAGCCCTGAGGAGAGCTGGTGGTGCATGGTGCAATGGGCTGGGACATGGAGCTGCAGAGCTCAGGGACAAGGTTCTGCTGCAGGGCACAGGGATGTCAGTGCCAGGTGGGCGATGTCAGACATGGTGAGGCTGGTGGTGAGGAGCAGCTTGTCCAAAAAGGGTCAGTCCCCAGGGGGCTCATTCTTCTACATGCCCAGACCTCCTAATGAAACACTGAGCATCAAGATCACCTGGGGAATGCTTCTATCGGCTCTTCTCTAAACTGGAAAACAAAAGAATATTTCTTTTACAAAAGAAAAAAAACAGCAGGTGCACTTGGAAATCTTCCTCCTTACAAGAACTCCAAACTGGCTCCAATCAACTGCACAAGCCCTGGAGATTTGCAGACCATTGAATGAAGACAAAGCACACCTGAGGGCTTTCTGTATTTTAATGATCCCTATGGTGGATTGGGGGCTGAGCCCAGGATCCTCAGTCAGTGAGAGAAGGCTGAAAAAGCTGCGCAAGGAGTCAGGAGCAAAACTCCCAGTCCCTTGGAGCATCACTGGGCCCCACTGAGGGCAGGGACTGCCAAAGGCTACCAGGGACTGGTGGGAGCAGATCCTTGAGGCTAGGACTGCAGGGAGCCCAAGGCTCAGAGCAGGGAACTGCAATGCTGAGCTAGGCCTGGGCTGGCTGGGGGAAGCAGAAAGGCCAAGCCCTGAGCCCAGCCTGGCACAGCAGGGCCTGTCCCTCACGGGTGGCTCTGGGCTGTTTGTGGGGCAGGGGGATGTGAGGGGCAGCAAGGACAAATGTCACAAACCTGTGTGACCCTGCAGATCCTCATGGAACCAAGGGGATCATTGTGACACCACTGGAGCCCATGGAACCAAGGGGTCATGGGGACACCGCGGGGCTCTATGGACCAGGAGACCATTATGACTCTGTGGGGCCTGATGGAACCATGGAGACCATTCCGACCCTTCAGGGCCTTGTGTCACCACGGGTTCATTGTGACACCTCAGGGCCTTCTGGAAGCCAGGGACCATTGGGACACTGTGGGGCCCCATGGAAGCGAGGGAACATGGACCAGGTGTTGCTTGCTTGGTCTCCAAGGGGCCACCTGACAGGTCTGGATGATGTTGCCATGTCAACTCCTGCCTCTCATCAGCTCCTGGAGAACTGCGGCTCTGTGCTCTCATTTGTATGGAAAAGAACCGTCCGTCTTTTCAGATGCCCATTGCCAAAACTGACACTCTGCCTAAAAAATTTCCTGTATTCAAGGGTATCGCTAAGAACAGAATCTGGCATGTCTGGTTGGCCTTTGCCTCTGGTGGTCACTTCTCATCTGCCCCAAAAGCAGTGGGGCTCTGTTCCTTCATTTCTATGGAAAAGAACTGGTCTTCATGTCCAGGGACCACGGCCAAAATTAGGATTGGCCACCGATCCCGGCCGGCCTCACAGAACCATCTGCAGCCCCAGGAGATATTGACTTTGCAAGTGCTGCCATCCTCCCTCCCGTGAGAGAAAAGGACACAGGGCAGGCACACAGAGGAGCAACATGAACACACCGAGGGCAGGGAAGAGGAAGTTGAGTCCCAGATGGGAGGGATGAGGAGATGCCTTGATCTTGGGGCTGAAATCCTCTGCTAAAGCTGTGGAGAAAGATGTCATTGATACATCAGACTTTCTTTTTCCCTATTAGACATTGAAAATTATGGGGAGATGTTTTGTTCAGCAAAGGCCTCTGTGCTAAAGTAAGCAAATGTTGAAGTAGTTGTGATCCCATGAGAAGTTTGAACAGAGAAGGAGAGCAGAATGATGAGACCCTGTGCCCTCAGGGAGAGAAGAAGACCTCTGTTCCCAGAGATGAAGATGATTTCAGAAAGAGATGAAGACAATCTCTGCTCTTAAACTGCTCATCTTGAAACTAATATCCCAGAAGTTGACATGGCCCATAAACACAGTGTCCTGGGTTGTAAGATAAGCTTGTATTCCATTTGCCATCTGTTGAAGGCAAAACCGGTTGGACAGGTTTTTGTTATCTCTCTCAGAGACAATGGTTTGCCCTGTAGAGGCAATGGTTTGTTTATACACCATTGACTGATTCAATGAAGGGCTGGTAAATGTAACACCGTGAGGGGTCCCACCCAGAGGGGGGAAGCCAAGCACTCTAATATTGTTTAAAGGGGTAGCTTTTTGGGGAGAGGAGGCAGCTCTCTGGGCGGGACTCCGAGAGAAGCAGCTCTCTCTCTCTCTTCGCGGGATTCCGGGAGAAGCAGCTCTCTCTCTCTCTTCGCGGGATTCCGAGAGAAGCAGCTCTCTCTCTCTTCGCGGGATTCCCGGGGAAGCAGCTCTCTCTCGCGCTCTCTTCGGCGGCACTCGCAGCGAAGCAGCCGGCGCGCGCTGAGCCGATGGCGGCGGAGCTCAGAGGCAACCCCGGCGCAGAGGAAGACCGGCCCCACTGCCACCAGATCTTCAGAGGAAAACTATACCCTTCTAAAGATCACCACTGCAGCTGCAACTCATCAACTATTGCAAGGGAAGCAATTGTCCCAGCAGAACTGATACTGGCATCCCTCAGGTTCTGGACTTTTTCTTTCACTGGTTTTGTTTGTACCGATTGCATTTGCCTTTTTTAAATTGTTGTCTAGTTTTCTCCTAGTAAAGAATTGTTACTCCCACTCCCATATCTTTGCCTGAGAGCCTTTTAATTTAAAGATCCTGGTAATTCAGAGGGAGGGGGGTTTGCCGTTCTCCATTGCACAGAAGGCTTTGCCCTCTTTCACAGACTCCTGTCTTGTCGAACCGAGACAGAATTTGGCGCATCAACGTGGGGCTCGAGGGCATTGAGAGGGAAAAAGGATTAACAGTTCTTAAGTAATTTGGTTTTTTTGTTGTGTGTAAAAACATCTTCAGCATCACCATGTGGTCTAGTTTATCTTGGTTTGGGTGGCATGTGATCGTAGCTATACTTTTCCCATTTGCAGACCCTTATCTAAAAATGGGTCCTATAACTAAGGCTACGGTGTCTGTTATCAAGTTTGGCTTCTGGGTTAATTGGGTGAGGAATTCATGGATCTTTAATTTCCTCTGTAAGGCAGGTACATGGATTCATAGCTATCACACGTTAACTGTATGTTTTTGGGGTTACTTTAATAACGGTACCTACTGCGAGGAAATAGCACCTGGGCAAACTTTCTCTCAACCTTTTAACCATCTTTTTGGGTCTGCTCCACCAGTTCTCAAAGGGTTAAGATCCTTTCTAAGTGCTAATGATACCATACAATGGGTGGTGTTGCTGATAGTCCTGTTATATTTAGCATTCAGAGATAAGGGAAGATTAACCTGGATAACTACCCTCACACCTACACCAGAGGCTAGGTATGCTCCTGCAGACCCTGACACTGCCCCAGAGACTCGAGATGCTGCTGCTCCAGAGCCTGACCCTGCCCCACAGCCCACCTCAGAAATGAACCGCCCAGATTGGGTGAGGGTTCTGGTTAAGGAGATACGAGAGATGCTGAAGGAGTGCATTTCCCCAGCTGGTGAGAAACCGGCCCTTTGCCTTGAGGAAGGACAGTCTAATAGTACAGCTGTGGAACCCACAGATGTTACAACTGTCCAGGTTCCAGCTGAACCACAAAGGCAGTCACGGTCAGCAGCAGTTGCCCCAGTAGAAACAAGGAAGTCTAAGGTGAAAGCAGAGCACCCTGCAGATAGGGACAGGAATGGAGGAACCTCACAACCCACAGGGGAGCCAGAGATTGCTATCATCACCGAGTCCCTGACATACGAAAGTCTTCGTAATCTGCATAAAGACATTGTGCGACGAGGGCATGAGGCTTATGCTACCTGGCTACTCTGGGTTTGGGATCTTATGGGTACAGGCGTGCAGCTGGATGGTGGTGAGGCAAGGAACTTGGGACCCTTGACCCAGGACTCGGGTATAAATCAGGTTTTTGTAAGGGAACCAGGGTCCCTTTCTCTCTGGGAGCGGCTCTTAATGAGTGTCAGGGAGAGGTTTGTCCACAGAGAGAGAATGCAAGAGAACCATCATAGAATACGCTGGAAGACCCTCGAGGAAGGGATCCAACAGCTGAGGGAAGTGGCAGTATTGGAGGTACTCTTTGGGAGGGATGGACGACACAATAATGACCCCGACAAGGTCAGGTATACGGGACAAATGCTGTGGAGTCTAGCAAATCTGGGGCCATCTCAATACACCACCTTCATTGCAACAATCAATGCTGACGCTCACTGAGAGACAGTGGGTTCTGTTGCCAACATACTTAGGAATTATGAGAGTATGATTAATGGCCCAATGCAGGCTCATATCTCAGCTGTGATTAAGGAGCAGCAAGATGATGACAAGAACTGGGGACTCCGAGTTGGGCTTCGTCTTCCTGGCACTGGGGATCGACTGTACCTGCGCAAGAAAGGGGGGTCCCAGGGGTCGTGTCCCCCCTCCCCCAGAGTGTGGGTGCTCGCCGGGGTCCCCAGCCCCGTGTCACCCCCTTTTTTCTGCCCACAGAGCTCCTGAGCCGCCGGCGGCCGCAGCCTCTCCCTGTGACCTCGGGCCTGGCCGGGACCACCGCTCCATCCCTACGCTGATTTTGGGGGCGTCCTGTGTCCCCCCAGCCCTGCTGTCACTCTGCCCCTGCCCGCCTGCTCCCAGTGTTCCCAGTAAAGCTTCCCAGTTAAACCCAGCCCAGTTCATGGGGGCACTGGGGAGGGACTTGGGGGGACCCCACGGCGGGGCCGGCACTGGGCAGGGAGGGCGGGTCCAGGTGGGGAACACTGCCTGCTGCGGGTCTGCCCGGCAACTGGTGAGTCATCAGCCCCGCTCTCGCTGATTGGCTGACTCTTCTCCACCGCGTTCTCTCATTGGCTGAGGAGAGGCCCGGCAGTGCAGAGAAGGAACGGGAGAGATCCCGCCCCGAGCACCGGCACGGGGACAACAGACCCGGCCTGGGCACAGGGAGGGAATTTATTACCAACCAAACCACGGCAGCACCAGGAGAAGGGAAAGAAATCCCTCCAGCACCTTCCCCCACCCAACGGGGATCACCCACAACAGGGTTATCCACCATGGAGAGACGGGGACATCCCAGTTTAGAGCAAAGCCAATTTTATTGAGTGTACCAGGTGTTTATACAGGGATTGACTTGTATGGGGCTTATAGAGGGCTCTGTTTTTGGTAACAATTTCCCATTGGTTACACATTCTTGGTGACATCCAGTAACCTGGGAACATTTATTTTATCACAAAGTCTCACACCATGTTGCCTGGTCACTTCTTGCCCAGGGAGCCTTAAACTGTGTCTGTGTCTCCCACAGTTTCTGCTCAGTCAGGCCTCAGGTATCAGGCCCCTTTATCAGCTCCATTGCTTTACTCTCTGTTTTATTCCCCATATGGGGGCACCAGGGCTCTGCCCCACGGGGGTCACTGGGGATCATCCAGCCCAGATCCTTCCATGGGGGATGGAGCTGCAGCAGCACACCAAGCTCTTCCCTCACTCTCTTCCCTCACTCATGGCACTCACAGGGCTTCCCTTAGTGGCGCCTCCTTTGGTGTTGGGTCAAGTTTGAGATCTGTGAAAAGCCCTTCCCACACTTCCCACACTCGTAGGGCCTCTCTCCAGTGTGGATGCGCCGGTGCACGGTGAGATTGGAGTTTTGCTTGAAGCCCTTCCCACAGTCGGGGCAGCGGTAGGGCCTCTCCTCTGTGTGAATCCGCTCATGTCTGAGGACACTGGAGCTGGTCCGAAACCTCTTCCCACACTGGGAATGTTATAAACGAGCACAATAGGCTGTTAAATCCAATTAAAAGGATTTATTAATAGCGGAAAGCGAAAGCAAATCAGCGCGCGCTGGGCGGCAGTCGGTTCAACTACCGCGCCTAGTTCCCCGTTTCCCCCCCACTTATTGGGTTGTCTCTTCCGGGTGTGTGACGCTCTGGTGACGCTCCAGTGTCTCTTCTGCGCAGGCGCACCCTGTTGTTAGGTGGTCGTTCTCTGCCTCTTGATGGCGCCAGTGGTCTTCTTTACGATTGTCTCTGCGACCTGGAAATTCCCTCAAAAACAAGAAATGTTATCTCGAGGCACGTTTACATGTTTTGCCAAGTCTGTAACGGAACTATCCTTGAAACATATCTATTTGCGTAGGTGTTTGGGTGTCTAGTAGCAGCCTTTTCAAAACAGTTCTAACTCCCTAAAAACTTCGTAACGAAGTCAACCTTGAAAGATAGTCACTGGAGTGCATGAGATAGACACTGGAATGCCTGACAAGATGAGAACATGTTCAGACAAGTACAAGCTCTAATTAAAACTCTATTCTGTGCATATGAGAGACTCTATATGAACAAAAAGGCCTTATTTTCCTAACAATATCCCCCCTTTTTATTTTAACCTCCTTTTTGTTCATTAAAGCGTTCTAACTCTTTCTTGCTTAACTCTAAATACTCTTCAGTCTCTACTTCGCTAAGTGGCTCATACTTTGGCTTTACTATCATTAAATGTGCAGCTTCTAACCTATTTTTCACTAGGGTAATAAGTTTGCTAAGGATACATGGTCCAAAAGTAAGTATTAGAATTAGTAAAATTACTGGTCCCGCAAGGGTGGATAATAGAGTGGTCAGCCAGGGAGAATATGTAAACCAGGATTCATACCAACTTTGCTGGGATTCTCTTTCTCTTTTTCGTTGTTCTATTTGTTTGCGTAACTCAGCCATCGTGTCTTTTACAATACCTGTGTGGTCTACATAAGCGCAACATTCTTCTTGTAAAGCAACACATAGTCCTCCTTGCTGTAAGAATAACAAATCTAATCCCCTTCGGTTTTGGAGGACTACCTCAGAAAGGGATTTTATTGATTTAACTAGTTCACTTATGGCTTTATCTATTCTACTTAGATCTTCATCTACAGATGTGCGCAGAGCTTTCATACCTTGGGTTTGACTTACTAGGGAAGCGACCCCTGTTCCGACTCCCGCTCCCCCTATGCTGAGCAAGATTGCTACCGTTAGTGCTGTAAGTGGTTCTCTCTTAACCAAGTAGTGTTCAGGGGTTTGTTGATGTTCTAACACGTATTCCTTTGGGTGGTATACGATTCTGGGGATTATTAGAACTTGAATGCAGAAGTCTGAATTATTAAAGGCTTTTACCGATAGGCAGGGTGTAACTCCAAGTTGTTGACATACCCATTTAGTATTGACTGCTGGCATAAGCCAATCAAAAGGTTTGTCTGTTTTGTTAATGCTTATTGTTGTGTTGCAGAGGTGTCGCATATTTGCCGGAATTTTTCCTACGCATCTTCCTTGCCCACTAACTTGGGACAAGGTAATGCCTGGAACATTATCTCCTTCTTTTTTCCAGAGACACTCCTTTGGATTTGTACCATTTATTTCCCTTGCTTCGGATGTGATTCCAATAGCTTCATAAAAGGGTGGATTTATCATATAGCAAAGCCAACATCCTTTAGTTAGGTTAGGATGGGTATGATTTAGAACCCCAAAAGTAGCTTGCATGATTTTCCATAAAGTTGTATACCTCTGCACTAATAACTGAGGTTCTTGATTACCTTTGTCTATAACATTATCTCTGGCTTTATTACTTTCTTTTAAGTCATTGCTTATTATTGGATTTGGGCCTATAGGGCTAGGGTCGTGCGGTGCTACTTCCTTTTTTATTTGAATCAGATTTCCCGGATCATGTCCTTCTATCCAATGCCTAACCCCCCATGTTTTGCCTATTAACCACCCAGAATCGCTTGGTTGAGTGATATTTAGGTAAAGAAAGGTGCAGTTCCCAAGTAAGTTCTTCCCAGTCCAAGGCCACTCTCGTGGTCGTTTACATCCTACTGGTCCATGTCCTACCTTTAAATATTTATCTAATCCCCCACCCGGAGCCCACGCTGATGCTATTGTTTCACAGCCCCAATAGGCACAGTAATAATGTTTGGGGTAATTACAGTATTGCTTCCCTGGGTTTGAAGCGGGGCACATATAGAAGCTTGTTAAGTTTAACAGTCGCCCGCATTTTAAATTCCGAGTTAAATCACAGATTCCAACTTTGAAGCTCGGTGCTCCAGGTCCCGTTATTGTTTGTAAAATATGACGGGTATCGTGATCTTCCCATCTGCTTAAGGTCCATTTAAAGGGTTCATGTGAGTTAGCTGTAGCACTCTGAAGGGGAAACCATACAAACATAAAAACCCATAGGATTGAGTGATACGCACTGCAGGGGAGGGTGTTACTTATCATGCTCAGTTTTACATTCCCATTTTCCCTCATTCCGTTGTCACCATTCTCATACTCATGATGATTTACGTTCTCTTTCAAGGTTTGGGAGGGCCCTTCATCCCCACTATCTACCTCTCTGTCTCGCCTGTCAACTTGGTTGCTACAAGTTACAGGGTAAGCCATCTTCCCGACAGCAGAGATATTCTTCAGGGGTGGGATCGTTCCCTCTCTCCCACTTTGATCTCCGGGAGATCCAATTTTTTGTGTTCAACTGTGGAGTGTCGCACCTGAGTTTTTTAACTAATTTGCGACACTTAACCTGGACTATATCCGTGAGAAACGGACCCAGGGGCTCGTTGGAATGGTAACAATGGAATTCAGGGTTGATTCCCTTTACGAAAACCTCCCACCACTCAGGGGATCCTTTAGTCAATTCCCGAGTGGCAACCTTGTAATTTAGTACTTCAGATGTCAATTTGCGCTGCTCCAGCCAGCAGCGTTGACATACACTTTTTGGAGCTCTCCCCTTTCTGCAGTGAGCCCACCACAATCCTTTACAGATTTTACAGGAAAAACAGGCAAAAGGGTAACAACGACAATCTAACCAACTACACCTTACTCTAATACTTTGATGTTCAGCGTGGCCCTCCCCTTCCCAAGGTCTCTGTTCTTTTTCAAGTCGGATGAACCGATAGAAGGGCTGCTGGGCTGAATCCTCCAGACGTTTACAGTATCCTGGAGGTTTTGTTTCTCCAACTAGTTGTACTTGCAGTTCCCAGTTATCTCCAACCCAAATGTCTTTAGAGCTGATAAAGCTCATGAAAGTTATTTGTAAGTTCTCTTTACTGTTAGCTTTAAATCCCCCGGCTTCCCGTCAATTTTCCAGCTCGCTTCTTTGGAAGCTGTATGAAATCGAGTTGGATCCACTGGCCCCTTTATTCTGCTAGCATGAGTCCATCCCTTCTCTGCTGTGCGGACTGCGGAGTCAGTGGTGATTAAAACCAGGTATGGTCCGTCCCACTTTGGGGTGATCGAATCTTCCTTCCAGCTCCGGATGAGGACCCAGTCGCCGGGTTGTACCTGGTGCAACACAAGATCTAGGGGTGGTCTTTGGGCCCACATCCCTTTTTCCCATAACTGTTTTTTATATTTCATTAAAATGGTTAAGTATTTATTAATACTTTGATCAGTAATATTAGGATTGGTTTGAACTTTTTCTAGGGAATAGGGCATCCCATATAGCATTTCAAATGGGGATAGTCCTATATCAGCTCGTGGCTGAGTTCGAACATTTAATAATGCCAACGGCAAACATTTTATCCAGGATAATTTAGTTTCTAGTGTTAATTTGGTGAGTTGTTTCTTAATTTCCCCATTCATTCTTTCTACCCTTCCCGAACTCTGTGGATGCCAGGGAGTATGTTGTTCCCATTTTGTGCCCAGAGCTTCTGCTAGCATCTGTGTTATTTTTGAAGTGAAATGGGGGCCTTTATCAGAGTCTATCGTTTCCGGGACCCCATATCTAGGTATTATCTCTTCCAGCAAGGCTTTTGTTACCGTCCGAGCTGTTTCTCTGGCAGTGGGGATTGCTTCTACATAATGTGTTAAATGGTCCACTATAACCAGAAGATATTTTAGTCTCCCTATCTTGGGGAGCTCAGTAAAGTCTACTTGTAAATTTGAAAAGGGCCTCTTTGCCACTGGCCTCCCACCCAGGGGTAGCTTCCTTAGGTTTCTTCTGTTTACTCGTAGACAGGTTGGACAGCTTCTAGTAATTCCTTTCGCTAAGTCATGTAGGCCCACTGTCATATAATGGGTGGCAAAGTGATCCACCAGTCCTTGAGCGCCCCAGTGTGTTCTTTGGTGTAATTTACTGAGCATCCGCTGGGCTATGGCTCTAGGTAAAACCTCCCTCCCATCCTTCAACAGCCATTTCCCTGATTCCTCTTTTATTCCCAATTTTGTAAGCTTCTCTTGTTCTTCCCTTGTAAATATAAGCTCATCCTGGGTAGTAGACCCAGGGTTCTTTGGGGTATCTACAAGGTCCTTCCTAATTCCCTCACTTAAGGTTAATGTCTTGATAATTGCAGCTTTCTTTGCCTCATAGTCTGCCGCATTGTTACCCCTACTCCGGTAATCCATTCCCCGTTGATGCCCTTTTAAATGGACCACTGCTATCCTAGTAGGGCCTCTCAAGGCCCTCAGGAGGGCTATTATTAGTTTCTGATGGATTAAGTCCTTTCCCTGTGAATTTACGAGGCCTCTCTCTTCCCATAATTTTCCAAAAGTGTGCACCACCCCGTATCCATATTTAGAATCTGTATAGATGGTCCCCTCTTTTCCTTTTAATAGTTCCAAGGCTCTTAGGATAGCGTATATCTCGCAGGCTTGGGCTGACCATGTTTTGTCTAGGGGTCCAGATTCGATTACTTTTAAGTCAGCCCCCCCCACTATGGCATATCCTGATCTCCTTTGCCCCTCAACTACTCTGGATGACCCATCAACAAACAATTTTTCTCCAGTCTCTAATTCTTCTTCCTCCAGGTCAGGTCTAATTTTGGTTTGTTCTTCTATAGTAATTACACAGTCATGTATCAGTGATTCAGTTTCGGGCTCTCCGAAGAGGAAGGAGGCTGGATTTTGCAATGAGGTGGTTTCTAAAGCGAAATTAGGGGTTTCTAATAGAATCCCCTCATATTTTAGGAGCCTGGCGTCGGAGATCCATTTGTCTGCTTTTTGTTGCATTACACTCCGTATGTTATGTGGAGTTAATACCTTCAGAGTGGCATTAAAGGTGATCTTCCTTGCTTCTTCTACTAACTCCGCACAGCCTGCAATTATTTGTAAACAGCCCGGCCATCCCCTGCTTACAGGGTCTAAGATTTTAGACAGATATGCAATAGGTTTCTTTTTCCCCGCCCAGTCCTGGGTAAGTACTCCATAAGTTACTCCATCTGCGATATTAACAAATAAAAAGAAGGGCCTCTTTAAATCTGGGAGGCTTAGGACTGGAGCATGGACCAGAGTTTCTTTTAATTCTTGGAATTTAGATTTTTCCTCCTCTGTCCACTTGAGGTGCCCGTCTTGGGTAAGTTTTTGATACAAAAATCTTGCCTTCCCACTATAGTTCTCAATCCACTGCCTACAATATCCTGTAAGTCCTAATACCTGACGAATTTGCCGTTTACTTTGCGGTAGGGGCAGAGATAGGATTGCTTGTACTCTATCTGGATCAATTCTCTTTTCTCCCTTTTTCAAATAATGTCCCAGGTACCTAACTTCTTCTTCTACAAATTGTAGTTTTGCTTTAGAGACTTTTAATCCTTTTAGTCCCAGGAAATTCAATAGTTTAATACTTTCCTTCCGGACTTTGTCTTCTTCTTTACCTGCTATTAACAAATCATCCACATACTGAACTAGCTTTACCTCCGGGTCTGTTTTATAGTCTTGCAAAATTTGTTCCAGGGCTTGCCCGAATAAATTAGGTGATTCCGTAAAGCCTTGTGGAAGTACCGCCCACCTGAGTTGCTGTCGCCTCCCCGTGTCAGGGTCCTCCCATTCAAAGGCAAAATAATCTCGGCTGGATTCGTCCAGAGGGCAAGCCCAAAAGGCATCCTTCAGGTCTATTACACTATACCACTCATTTTCAGGTCCCAGTTTGCTTAAAAGAGTATAAGGATTCGCCACTACTGGGAATCGGGCCACGGTTCGCTTATTAATTTCCCTAAGGTCGTGCACCAGCCGATAGGATCCGTCTGCCTTTTTTACCGGGAGTATAGGGGTGTTAAAAGGCGACATGCAAGGCTCTAGCAGTCCTTGGTTTAACAGCCTTTCAACCTCAGGTTTTAACCCTCTCCTCCCTTCTAGTGAAATTGGATACTGTTTTATTCTTACCGGGATTTCAGGATTTCTGATTTTCACTGTAAACGGGGTTATATTTAATTTGCCCACAGTCCCTGGATTATACCACACTTCGGGGTTTATTTTCTCTTCATCTTCTAAACGGAGGGAACAAAGTCTGATCTTTAATTCCTTCTCTACCACCTCAATTTGAACTCCCAATTCAACAATCAGGTCTCTCCCTAACAAATTGTAATCCGCTTCAGGAACTAATAGGAAGTCACCCAACCCCACTTTAGTTCCCGATTCCACCACCACCCCTTTGATAATTTGTACTTCAAAAGGTTCCCCCTTAGCTCCTATTACCGTGGCTGTCTGTTTTGACAAATTACAGCCCTGAGGCAGAAATTGAATAGTAGATCTTTCTGCCCCTGTATCGACCAGGAAATCTATTTCCTGGCCTTGGGGACCCACCTTCAATTTTATCAAGGGCTCTCTCTGATGTTTCTTGGTCCCCATAAAATAGAGCCCCTGACTCCCCTATTCGATTTTGAACTCCTCCTCGTCCCTTAGCCTCCTCCTGCACTCCCTCTTGAAATGTCCCTTCCTACCGCAATAATAGCATACCCTTTCTCCTACCTTTCCCTTGTCACCCCCCCCTTTCCGAGTAACTCTCTTTTGTTCTTCCTCTACCCGCCTGCTTTCCCTCACTGCAGCAACCATCATTTTCACCTGTCTCTTCTGACTTTCATCCTCTCTGCGGACATAAACCTTCTGCGCCTCCCGCAATAATTCTGCTAAATCCCTGTCCTGCCAATCATCCATTTTCTGTATTTTTCTCCTGATATCATCCCAAGATTTCGAGACAAACTGGACTTTGAGAATTGCCTGTCCCATTGGGTTATTCGGGTCTAATCCCGAGTACAGCTGGAAACTTTTCCTTAACCTCTCTAACCATTCAGTGGGGGTTTCATCCTTCTTTTGTCGGTCGTTAAATGCTTTATTTATATTCTGGCCCCTAGGAACGGACTCTCTTATGCCATCAATTAATATGGTCCGAAAGTCCCGCATGTTAGCTCTATGGGCCTCATCCTGGTTATTCCAATTAGGATTCTGGAGAGGCCATTTGGTATCGGCTGGCTGCTGAGCATGCGCCGGTAGGGCATCCCAGGCCCGCATTCCAGCAACTCTTATCATGTTCTTTTCCTCGGCCGTGAATAAAATGTTAAGTATAGCTTGTAATTCCTCCCAGGTGTATATATTAGGACCTAGAAATTGATCCACCCGCTCTGCCACACCCAAGGGGTCTTCTAGCAAATTTCCCATCTCCTTCTTAAAGTCTCTAACATCCCCCGAACTCAAAGGCACCGAAATAAATCCAATCCCCGGCTGTGGTCCCCCCATCGGCATTTCCCTTAAGGGAAATAGTTTGCCTTGCGTCTTACTTCGGGTAAGAGGACCACGCGAGCCTGAGGGTTGATCAGAGTCTGAGTCTGATTCTTCCTCATCCGATTGTGGAGGAGGAGGGGGTGCATTTGGTGCAGGGGGAATGTAGGGCGGGGGTGCAATGATTACTTCTTCCGCTCGCCCCTTCTTTTTCTTTCTCCCTGAAGCCTCCGAGAGTTTAAACACGAGCACCTCCGGCTTTTCTATCCAGACTTGGGCATAGGCGCTCTCCTCAAGGTTAGAAGGTTGCTTAGCGTGTACCCAACCATTCAACAGTTGCTTTACCCAGTCCTCTGAGGATCCAAAGACGGGCCAAAACACTCCTTTAGAAATCTCTTGTCCTCCCCATACTTCTATGCAATAGTGTATCATCTTTGCCTTATCCTTTCCAGGTGCCCCTGGAAAGTGCTCCCAATTTGTTAGCATAAACCCTAAGGGACTCTCCTTAGGAATTGGGGGAAGTTTTACCCCCACCGGGGAGGGGGATTTATCCTTGCTCCCCCCCTGCCCCATGTCCTCCGGAGTACCTTCAGTCACTCACGACAGAACAATCGCTTCCCCTGGTTCGTGGCCCAGGCCCTCGCGGGCTCTGGAAAACGCACTACTGAGGGTCCACACTCGCTTGGAGAATCCGGCTGCCAGTCCTCCTCTCACACACACACACACTCGCCGTACTCCGGGATCCCGAACCCCGCCCGAACGGATCCCCTTTATACTCACGCGTCCTGCGTCTTCTCTTCGTCCGGACTTTGTGCACAAAAATTACGGGGTACCCTGGGCCCGCTTCCCTTTCTTTGCTTTCGCTCTCTAGGCTTTTAGGTTCGTCGGTCGGGATGAGGGTAAAAAAACCCCGGTCTGAGTCCGCTCAAAGGAGCGGAATCGTGGCGCCCCTCTCAGAGAGAGGTTCCCCAGATCCCGATCCGAGTCACGGCACCAAATTGTTATAAACGAGCACAATAGGCTGTTAAATCCAATTAAAAGGATTTATTAATAGCGGAAAGCGAAAGCAAATCAGCGCGCGCTGGGCGGCAGTCGGTTCAACTACCGCGCCTAGTTCCCCGTTTCCCCCCCACTTATTGGGTTGTCTCTTCCGGGTGTGTGACGCTCTGGTGACGCTCCAGTGTCTCTTCTGCGCAGGCGCACCCTGTTGTTAGGTGGTCGTTCTCTGCCTCTTGATGGCGCCAGTGGTCTTCTTTACGATTGTCTCTGCGACCTGGAAATTCCCTCAAAAACAAGAAATGTTATCTCGAGGCACGTTTACATGTTTTGCCAAGTCTGTAACGGAACTATCCTTGAAACATATCTATTTGCGTAGGTGTTTGGGTGTCTAGTAGCAGCCTTTTCAAAACAGTTCTAACTCCCTAAAAACTTCGTAACGAAGTCAACCTTGAAAGATAGTCACTGGAGTGCATGAGATAGACACTGGAATGCCTGACAAGATGAGAACATGTTCAGACAAGTACAAGCTCTAATTAAAACTCTATTCTGTGCATATGAGAGACTCTATATGAACAAAAAGGCCTTATTTTCCTAACAGGAACACTCGTAGGGCCTTTCCCCAGTGTGGATGCGCTGGTGTTTTCTCAGGTCTGAGCTCCACCCAAAGCTCTTCCCACATTCCAAGCACTCGTAGGGCCGTTCCCCAGTGTGGATCACCATGTGCCGGAGCAGGTCCGAGCTGTCTCTGACACTCTTCCCACACTCCCCACACTCGTAGGGCCTCTCCCCAGTGTGGATCCTCTCGTGCCGGATCAGGGTGCAGCTCCGGCTGAAACCTTTCCCACATTCCAAGCACTTGTGGGGCTTCTCCCTGCCATGAGGCTTCTCCACCAGCTCCGAGCTCCGCCTGGATCTCCGCCCGCCTTCCTGGCTCAGGGGGGCTCTTTCCTCCCTGCAGCTCCCTGGGCTGGGTTTGCAGCTCCTCCTCCTGCAGCATCTCCGGGGCTTTTCCTCCTCCTCCATCCAGCCACGCCCTGGCAATGAAAAATCCTGGTTTGAGGGAAAAACAAGAGGAGAGCACCTTGGACTGGAGGTTCCTCCTTGCCCAAGTTCATCTCAGGAAGTCATTGGGAATCTTGTGTCTGTAAGAACCTCCAAAACACCAAGATTCAGCCCAAGAATCCCACAAACTTTAAGACACAAAACAAAACCTCCCCAAACATCACAGCTCAGCAAAAACCTCCTCCAAAACATAAAGATTCAGCTGCTACATAAAACAAAAGCACCAACATTTAGCCCAAGAAAACTCAGAAACACCAAGAGTCACCCTGTGAAAATCATGGATCCCCCTCCACAATCACCTGCTGCATGTGGGGGGAGCAGCACTCCTGGGGCTGGGGGGAGGCTGCAGACACAGGGAGGGGCGGAACCTTCTGCTGCTTCCTCTTTCTGCTCCTCCTCTTGTGTCCCTACTCTTCCTCACACTCCTCTTCCTCCTGCTATTCCTCCTTCTCCTGCCACATCCATCGTTTCACCATCTCATTCCTCAAGCTTGCTTCTCCTTCCCTTCTCCTCCTGCCCTCAGGCCCAGCACCCACTGCCGGCTCCCTCTTCCCCCCACACCCACAGCATCCCAGCGCAGGGGCAGGGATGGAGCTGGGGCAGGTCGGGCCGGGGCAGCGCTGGGCTCTCGGCCGCTCCCGCCCGCACTCGGTCCCCACTGCAGCCGCTCCCGCCAGGACAGCGCGGGGGGGCCCGGCCTTGGCGCTGCCCCACTCCCACCTCCCCAAATTCCCCTCGCGGGGCCATGGGGCCGAGGGGGGGCGCAGGTGGGTCCAGGTGGGGAATGCGGGGAGCTGCGAGTCTGCCTGGCAACTGGTGAGTCATCAGCGCCGCGGGCTCTGATTGGCTGAGCTCTGCCCGAGCCCTGGGGCTGCAGCACAGAGGGGACACCCTGCTCCAGGGGGGATGTCCCACAAACGGGGGACCCCATGGAAGGAACCACAGGAAAGTGTCTTTACAAACAGATGCTCTGAATCTGCTCGGAGATAGGGCCAAATAACTTTTATGTTAGGAAGTGACAGGAGAAGACATCGGTTTCAGAAAATTTTACTAATTGATGACACAGACTGCTGCTCAGCCAAGGTTCTGCTCTATTCATGAACTTCCAGAAGAACAAGACTTAACAGAGCCATGAATATCGTTTGCTATATGAAAGCATGGAGTATATCAAGGTGGGTATGTAATAGGTGGATTGGGAAGTCTGTACCTCCCAAGTACTTCAGTCAATGGGGAAAGCAGAGGGAGATGTGGCCAGGAGAATTAGGATGAAAAGGAAGCTGTGTCCTCAAACAATTGGAGAGATCCCATGAGGACGGTCCCCTAGTCTTTCCCATTTTTAAGAAATAAATTATTTTACAAGATTCGTCTCTCTGCTCTGTGGACAGAATCCTCTGCTGATGTCAGTTTTTCTGCACACCCTGGGGCTCATCCCGAATTCCTTCCACCCTCCGGGGCGGCGGGCAGGGAGTGCAGCTGAAGGTGCCTCACCCACTTTGGGTGATCGGCTCCCTTGGCTGGTGGCGGCACCAGAGATTGATTGGGGACCCGGGAGTGACCAGGAGACAGACGAGTGACACATCAGGGGGTCTGTGAAGAGTCAGCAGGGAGAGAGCACTGAAAATCTCATCAGTGAGTGCCCTGGGATCCTCGGGGAGTGAACATGGCAGGGCACTCATGGAGGGGAGAAAAGGGAAAGCCAGGGAGGTGTCCTGGCCAAAGGGATGATGATCCCAAAATGTCTCTGAAGGGTTCCTTTCGAGAATGCTGAGGTAGTTTGCACATTCCCCCACAGGTAATTAAGGACATGGACACCCAGGGAGGAAATAAGGGAAATTGAGAAAGCATTTGGAAAACAAGGGAATGGAGGGTGTTGGTGTGCTGGGAAGGGATCAGGTGAAGGGGAGTGTGCAGCAATATCATTACAGCAAGAGGCAGCAGGAGGAATCTATGTGGTAATAAAAAGGATGACGGAAAAGAGAGAAGGAGAAAAATACTCAGGATTGGGATGATTTTCAGCAGGGTCTTATTCTCGAAATTTGCCAGCTGATCCAGATCCTTTCCATCCCCGGTTTCCAGGAGAGGAAAAGCAGGAGGTCAGGATGCCAGGGGTTTTTCTCTGGGTTGAATGACCCAGAGTGGGTGTGGGCAATCTCAGAAGTAACACTACCCACGAACAAAAAGGAGCTGTGACAATGCTGAGGATTAGAAGGGAATTACACAACCTGGATTGAGGATTCTCTGTTCCAGCCAGAGCACTGTAGGACTTTTTAACCCCAGACAGCCTCCATATTGTGGTATGGACAGGAGAAAGAGAGCAAAACTTGAGAAAATGAACAACCAAAAATATTGATGCCTCAGCTGTGGCTCTTCCAGACTCAGAAAAGTGTTGGGAAGGATGGATAAATTTAATTATTCATAATACAGCCAGGCTGAAAACAATCCTCCCTACTGGCTGGACAATACAGTTACCTATGGATAAATCCAAAAGTCAAATAGACTGTTCCATCTCACCCCCCAAAATGTATGGTTCACCCCGCACCTGTAACCCTCCCCTAAAACATCAAGTGCCTGTAACCCCATTGGCCCAAGTCTTGTTCCAGCCCACCTTGAAGCCCCTGATAAGGGTCTCCGAGGGGCCAGACGCTCTCTTGGATCTTCCCCCCTCTCAGGACCTCCACCCTGTCCTAGAGCATCCTCTTCTCTCTCCCCTCCCCCATCCCCTCAAGCTTGCCAGGTGCTGCATCTGGCAGCTCCAAGCAAGACCTTTCTCCATCCCTAATAAACCTCATATCCTAAGAGCAGCCTTCAGAGATCTCTCGTCTCCATTCACCTAAACCGTCCTGGAGCACAGCACTCCCTACAGAAAAGAAATTGGAATTGTAGGTGAATGTTAAACAGGGCCATGCCAAAGGAATTCTTGGGCCAAAATGTTTCACCCAGTGGCCACAGTGGCCTCATTGGCTGCAGAATTGTGCAGCCACAGCTTCCACGGGAACTGAGGCCCAAAAACTGATGACAACAGGATCTCCAACTGTTCCAGTCTGCCATCAAAGTCAAGCTTTGGTAACCAAAAGAACCTCACAATGGATGAGCAGTGCTCGGTTATTACAGTGTGAAACTTGTTCAGTGGCACAGGAGGATTCAGAACTGAGCACAGGGGAAGGGTTTAACCCAGCCTCCTGTTTGAACAGCCCAAAGAGGGGCTGGGAAGAAACCCAGCACTGCATTCAAGTGACACAGCTCCAGACCCAGCCTGGGGGAGATTCAGGAGACATTGCCTGGCCTGAGGCAGAAAATGTCTTTGTGGATGGCTCTTCAAGGGCAGCAGAAGGGAAAAGAGTTCCAAGACACGCTGTTATTGAGGAAAGGGAATCAGACAAAGCGCAGGTTACCCCCATGGTCAGCTCAACCGGCACAGCTGTGTGTGCTTGTAAGAGCCTGGCACTGAAATGCCCTGAGCAGGAAGGCTTCAATATCTTCTGGTGACACCATCTCACCTAACAGGGGGGCAAAAGCAATTCTGATTGCTCAGCAAACACTGGATCACTTATTAAGGTATTTCCAAAAGAAATAATTCCAATAAAAGGCATTGTGGAAGAAACAGACTCAGAGAGCAGAACTCATTTCACAAGAAAGATCCTCCAGGGGGTTATGGCAGCTTTAGGAATACAATGGGACCTCCATAATCCCTGGCACCCCCAGAGCTCAGGATGGGTACAAAGACTGAATGGGGAATTGAAATAAACACCTTTGGAAGCTGGGGATAGAAACCAAGATGCCATGGGTACGGCTTTTGCCATTGGCTTGGGCAAGAAGAAGAGCCAGACCTAGGGCAGATATTCAATTATTTCCCCTTGCAATTGATCTCAGGAATCCTTACCTAGGAATTCTGCACCTAGTGCAGGGTGGAGATAAGGGATGCACATTTAAAGCAGTCTGTGGCCAGAATCCTATCTCTGGTGCAATCTCTCCCAGGAAGCTGGGCTGGCACAGAGCCTGCCTTGGCACTTTGCTGCTGCCAACATCCAAGCAGGACATGGGCTCTGCCTAAGGAGTGCAGAGCAGCACCACTGGTGGCCAAGTGGCGTGGCCCATGCCAAGGGGCCCGAGGCCAGAAACAGCCGCCAGCACAGCTGAACACGGGGGGACCCCTCAGCCTGGGCTCCAGGTCTCTGCAGCCCCGGAGATTTGCACTTCCCGCCTGCAGCAGGAGGATGGGAGGCCCCCCTGAGCCTGCACTGAAGGCAGCGCAGCAGCAGCCAGGGCTCCACAGCGGGGCAAGGCCCTGGGCCTGCCCACACCTCCTCTGCTGAAATCCTCGGCCTGGCCACCCTCCTTGGGCAGCTCCAGCCACCGGGGCCAGCCCTTGCTGCCACTGCTGCAGCTTCAGTGCTCGCTGGGCCTGCACTGCCACAGCTGCTGGGGAGACACCGGGACAATTCCACTCTGGCTCTCACTCACACACTGCCCTGCCTGCCAGTGCATCCATGGAAAATACACCAGCTCATAGACTTGAACATTGTTAACCTTTGATTTCTCTACTCAGGCTTGCTTTGCCTTGGCCTTGGGGAAAAAAATGTTAAAGGTTTTGTTAAGGGATGTTACACCACTCAGTGGAGATGAGTTTCACATCTCAACACACTGGGAATGGCCCGAAAGATACCCACAAAGATAACGACCAGCAGCAAAACATCAACCCCAGCAGCAAACAGCAACCAACACCTACCCCAGACACTGCCCCCAGCAGGGCTGCAGACACCTGGTCTGCAAAAGGCTGAGAAGGAAATCCAGCACTTCCCACCTCATTAACAGCAGAAGCAAAGAAATCCGGGTCCAACTGGAAACCAAATACTAAAAACTGCACAACTTGAAACTACAGAATATTAAACCAGTGGATTTAGATTGCTTCAGACTACACAAGTTTGGGAAAAATCAAGTAAAACCCGCATGTAATGGAACTATTTTCTCGGCACACCTGGGCTATGTGGGAATGGAATGATTTCTGTTGCACATCCTGGCCAGAATCAAGGAATGCCTTGACTCTAACACTAAAAAGATTAGTGAAGTTTTTATTTTTTCTGAAGTTTCAGGGCAAAGTTTAGAGCATTAGAGTATTTTTTTATTACGCATACTTCTATATAGCTGGTTAGGTTTGGGTAAAGGATGTGAATATGAGTTTTCCTTCCGAGGGGAAGTAGACAAAACTGAATTACCTTGGGATTTTTTCTCTATATTTTTGCGTAGCTGTAAAAGATAGAAAAATGTTGATCTGGGTTTTTCGAAGTTCACCTTTAGGCTGCATCACTAGAAGAGATTTAATGGTGACCCCTTAATGTTTAAACAGGTAGCCTGGACAGGAACTTTAGAAATGCAAATTAACACTGACAGGGCAAAGTGAGGACAATGTACCTGGCTCTTCTTGCCTGGGGCAGGAATTGGCTGATTCCCTCTGCCCCTCACCCCAAGCTCTGCCTGCTTGCACAGATGGAATCTGCACAGCTGAAGGCAGAGCCCATGCTGAGGATCTCTGACTCTGCAACAGAAATGGCTGAAGCTGCAAAGGGAAACAGCAAATGGAGAATGTTGGGAAAACCTCACTAAAATAAGGGGGTATCATCCCTCTGCCCACTCCAACATCTGCTGTCACTGTCTATGCTGTACAGGGTGTATCACAGCACTGGGGTTTCTGCTAGAACAAGTTCAGGGAAATCAGTTGGAATTCAAGTATTTGATGATGTAATTAGAAAAAAGAGGTCAATTGATGGAGTCCCAGCTGAAGGGAGCACCCAAAAATGCGGAAAAGATTAATGGCCACCAGAACAAATCCTACAACACCATGGACCAGCCCCTGAGAACCCAAACCAATTCATATCAGGAGACAGAGAAACCATTTATCATTTCATTGGCATCATTAGACTACAAGCTGTCCTCGGAATAAGAACCAACCAGACAGCTCCAGCTCCTGACCTTCCTGCCGACCAAGCCACTGAAATGAGGAACACAACGTTTCACCAGGGGATGGAATCGGATGATGTGTTAGCAGAAAAAACAGGAGTTTGTGGAAAACTAAATGGCTCAAACTGCTGCTGGTAAAGAGATGACAAGGGAAAAGTCATGAAAAGGATAACAAAGGAAAAAAAAGAGCAGTTTATGTATTGGTCAAACATGGAAAGGATGGGAATGGGACACGCTTTCCTGGCTCCCCAGCACACCAGGGGTTAAAGGAATGCTGCTTCTCCTCTTCTGTGCTGCAGCAACTCTCATCTTTTTACCATGCTCCACACCTTGGCAGTGCAGCTCATCCAGCGGCTGAGCCAGGGCATGCAGGTGGCAGCCAGGCCTCCTGATCCACAAACGGCTACAAAAGGACAGGGAATGAGGGCACCGAGAATAATCCCAAAACCAAAGAGGGCCTGGGAAGAACAAAACAGAGTCAAGGAGTGAATCTGCCTGGAGATAGGGCCAGGCACTTGTAGATAAGGGGAGAAACCATCAGTTCCAATAAATGTTTCAAATTGACCCAGAGAGCTGCTCACAGTCCCGCTACATTCCCGAACTTCGAGGAGAAGAACAAAGATTTAACAGAGCCATGAATATCGGCTGTTCTACAAAAGGAGGGTGCACATTAACGAGGACAGGTAGCAGGTGCATCAGGAAGTCGGAACCTTCCAAGGAACTCAGCCGGTGGGCAGAGGCAGAGGGAGATGCGGCCGGGAAAATGAGGATAAAAAGGAGGCTGCGGACTACAGCCACGGCAGAGAGCGCACGGCAAATGCCCCACGGCCTCTGCCCCTGCTCGGCAATAAAGTCACCTGCCCGGATGGCGAATCCCAGAGCCGCCCGCAGCGCGCCCTCACGGCGGGGGCGGGTCCCGCCCCTCGCAGCCCTCACCTGCCGCCCAGGTGAGCTGGTGCTGCTCGGCCGAGGTGTTTTGTGCCGCTGCGGGAAGGCGTTCTCGCAGCGCAGCGCGAGCGGCGCCTGAACCCGCACCTGGGCCCGTGGCCTTCACCTGCGCGCAGCGCCGCGAGCGCTTCGGGATGAAACAGCGCTGCCAAGACATGGAACCCACCCCGGGCTGCGGCCCTGCACCCGCAGCACCTGCGAGCGCACCTTCGTGGGGAGGGACGGCTTCGTCAGGCACCGGGGCACCTGTGCGGGGACAGCTGGCACACCTGAGTGACACCTGGGTGACACCTGAGCGACACCTGGCACACCTGAGTGACACCTGAGTGACACCTGGGTGACACATGACACACCTCAGTGACACCTGGGTGACACCTGAGTGACACCTGAGCGACGCCTGGCACACCTGACACCTGAGTGATACCTGAGTGACACCTGGCACATCTGAGTGACACCTGAGTGACACCTGGCACACCTGAGTGACACCTGGCACACCTGGACACAGGTACATCACACCTGAGTGACACCTGGGCACAGGTAATGTTACACCTGAGGACAGATGTCATACCTCGGCACGGGTGATGTCACACCTGGGTGGGTGCAGGGACACAGAGCCACCTGTGCAGGGACACGGTGATGTCACATGTGTGACATTATCACATCTGGGGGATGAGACACCTGGGGAGTGGGGGGGAACATCACAGCTGGTGAGGTGAAATCACACCTGGTGGTATTGGTGACATCACACCTGGTGGAGTTGGTGACATCACACCTGGTGGAGTGACATCACACCTGGTAGAGTTGGTGACATCTCACCTGGTGGGCTGGAGAGGTGACAGGGGAGGGGACAGCTGGGCATGACGGGATGTCACGCCCAGGTGAGCCTGGAGGTCACACACCTGGATGATGTCACAGCTGGGCAGGAAGGGTGTGTGGACAGGTGATGTCATGGCCAGGTGAGCTGGTGATGTCACACCTGGGTAGGTGGGTGATGTGATAACCAGGTGACATCACACCTGGATAACCAGGTCCCACCCACACCTGGGCACCTGGAACCCTCACACCTGTTTCCTCCCACCTGGATCCCTCATACCTGAGTCCCAGCCCACCCAGATGCTGGGGTTCCTGCACACCTGGATCATCAGTTCCCAACACAACTGGGCATCTGCACCCCACTCAGACACACCTGGATCATCCCAGGACACCGGGATCCCTCCAAAAAACACCTGGAGCCATGGAGGAACACCTGGAACTGCCCCCGGGATACCTGAGACCCCTCCCAGGAACACCTGGATGCCTCCTGAACACAGCAGGAACCCCCAGGCACACCTGGATCCCCCCAGATAACACCTGGGACTCCCCCAAAACCACCTGGAAATGCCTCAGGGACACCTGGATCACCCCTGGGACATCTGAACCTCCCTCACGATACTTGAATCTCCTCAGAAACCACCTGGGCCCACCCAAAACCCACCTGGATATACCCAAAACCCACCAGGAGCCACCCAAAAGCCATCTGGACCCACCCAGGATCACATGGACCCACCCAGGGACAGCTGGACCTGCCCCCCAAACTCACTGGGACCCCTGGAACTCACTAGGACCCTGCTAAAACTCATCTGGATCCCCCCTAAATCCACCTGGGACTCCCTGAAAACCCATTTGGACCCACCCAGGAACACCAGGGACCCCCCAAACTCATTTGGACGCCCCCAAAGCCCACCTGGAAACCCCCAAAATCCCACCTGGCCCCTCCCTCGTGACATCACAGGTGTGGTCCTGCTCCCCCACTGCCCTGGGTTTGAATTTTTGGGTCGATTTGTGGCGATTCTTGGTTTCCATTGATAAAACTATCTACTCAGGGGCGGGGCCAAGGCTGATTGGGGCGGGGCCTCAGGAGGGGCGGGGCCAGAACGCGGAGCTGGGAATGGGGAGGGGCGGGGCCTGAGGGGGCGGGGCGCTCGGTGGGCGTGTCCAGCAGCGAGGGGCGGGGCTAAAACACGGGGCGGGGCCCAAGGGGGCGTGGTCAGTGTCTGGGGGTTCGTCCTGCCCGCTCCCACCCCCTCAAATTCCTCCGTACCTTCCCTCACTGCCTCTCCCCCACCCATGGGACACACCCCGAAACCTCCCCAGCCCCTCCCCCCTCGGTCCCCCGGAGCTGTTTTCAGCTGGGAACCCCCAAATCTTTGGGAATTCTCACCTGGGACACCCTAAAGCTCACCTGCACGCCTCCAAAATCTCCTCAGGACCCTGCAAACCTCACCTGGGACCCCCAAACCTCACCTGGAACCCCCCAAACTCTCACCTGAGACCCCCAAACTTCTCCTGGGACCCCCAGACCTCACCTGGGCAGCTGGGAAACCACAAATCATTGGGAATTCTCCTCTGGGACCCTCCAAACCCTCACCTGGGACCCGCTAAAGCTCACCTAGGACTTCCCCAAAATCTCCTCAGGACTCCCCAAAAGCGGCCAAAGGTGGGGCACGGCCAGGGCGATGATGTCACCTCTTCCTGTTTCCCCTCCCCAGCCATGTTCCCGCGTGTCCCCAAGTGTCCCTGGCCGTGTCCCCTCCCCGGAGTGTCCCCAGGAGCCATGGAGCCCCACGAGGTGCGACAATCCCGGCGTGGGGGCGGGAGGGGACTGGGGGCACACGGGTGGCAGAGGGACAGAGGCGTGGCAGGAGGGGACAGGAGGGACACGGGGGGGGCAGAGGGGTGGAGGGGACCGAGGGTGGCAGGAGGGGACAGTGGGGGATGAGGGGGTGGCAAAGGGACAGAGGGGACAGCAGAGCCCTCCAGGGAGGGGACAATGGAACCCTGGGAGGGCACAGGGGCCACTGTAGGAGGCCACAAGTGCCACCAGGCCCCTGACACCTCCCCTGTCCCCTCCCCAGCTGTCCCCCCACCAGCTGCTGGAGGCGATGGTGGCCGTGGTGGCCACACTGGGCGAGCTGGTGGCCACCCTGAGAGAACTGACGGCCACCGTGGCCAGGCCGCACAGGGACGTGCTGCTGGCCGTGTCCCCAGAGTTCCTGCGCGTGGCTGTGGGGACCTTGATCTTTCACCTCCAGGACGCCCTGCGCCACTACCGTGTCCCCTACCTGTGCCACCGCCCTGTCCCCTCCCTGGGCCACCGCCCTGTCCCCTCCCTGGGCTGGACCCTGGCCAACCTCGGGGACACCCCAGGGACCACCTGGGCCGATGTGAGAGCCCTGCCAGTGCCTGGCAGTGTGTCCTGGACAGGCTCATGGACAGCTGGGCCCGGGTGGCCAAGGGGGCCACCAAGCTCCGTGACGCCTGCAGGGATGCGGCCATCAGGAGGGGACAGCGGCTGGAGCTGCACCTGGGGCTGCTGGGGGACTTGGTGGCCGCGTGTGACGAAGCCACCGCGTTCCCCCGGGAGCTGCAGCGCCGCCTCGGGGACATCGAGGCTGCCCTGGAGGGGATAATGGAGGTGTCCCCTGATTTCCGTGTGGCCTTGGTGGCCACAGTGGCCGAGGCTGAGCAGCTGTGGGAGGCCAGTGCCTGCCTGGCCACGCGTCACCTGCTGGGGACACTTGGGGACATCAACACCCTCTTCTTCTGTCCCTCTCCTGGCCACGGTGGCCGCGTGGTGGCCAAGCAGTGCCAAAGAGCCATGGAGGACATCCCGAGGCTGCTGTGCACAGAGCAACATCACCACTGGGCTGTCATCAGGCCGGTGTCACCTCTGCAGAGACTCGGGGACATCCTGATGGCACTTTGGGAGCACTTGGGGACACTTTGGGAAGGTGTGTGGCGACGCTGGTGGGGGCAGGGGGGTGAACGAGCCTCCCCTCAGTGCCCTGCAGGAGACCCGGCTGGGATTTGGGGGCCAGGGGGTCCCCAGGCAGCCCCCGCTGCTGAGCACCGACCCTGCCCAGGGGGGTGCCAGGACCCCCCAAAAACCGCACCCGCACCCTCTTCAGTGCCCCCGAACCCCGTCGAGCCCTGACCCCCCCTCACCGGGCACTGGGACGAGTGGAAACCCTCCCTCAGTTTTCTGGTGGTCGAGATGACTCCGAGATTGTGAACAGTCCTTTTCTCCCAGCCCGCGTGGGCAGAGAAGGAGTCGAGATGCGGAGCTTTGCTTCTCAGGGCCGTTTATTTTCCCTTGTCTCTAACACGCTTTTTCCCCTCTGCTGAGCTCTGTCTGGCAGCTCGGTCTGTGGCAGCCTCCCTGCCCTCAGGGCGCTGTTTACCTTTTACACTAAAAACTACCTGTACTGTGTTTACATTAACGTGCCAATATCTATCATTTATGTTGGACAGTGAATAGAATAGTGTCATCATCTCAGCAAGACATGGAGGGCAAGAAGAAGGAGCAGAAAGTCAGGACACGCCCAAATCCCTCCATCTTCTTCCCTTAAACCCCGTATTGTAAAACCCTAAAATTTTACTTTTCCACCCTGTGTTAATTCACCTACCACGCTACTCAAACCCTTGTATTTTGTAATTCCTCATACAAAGTTGGCAATTTTCTCCAGGGGCTAAAACCAAAGCCACTGTTGTTCTTGACACCGTGCCAAGGTCTCTGAGCCCACTGCCAGGGTCTCGAGCCATCCTGGCAGCCAGAGGAATGTCCTGGATTCCAACACCCCCCAATTACCGAGCAGTGGGAGCCCCCCGGGAACTGCCCCCCCCTCACCAGGCACCGGGATAGGGACCGAACCCCCTTTGAACTCTGGGAACCCCCCAGGCACCGGGATCCCCCGGGCAGCACCACCCCCATGCACCGGGACAGGGACCGGGCCCCCCTCGTGCACCGACCCCCCCAAGCACTGGGCCTGGATTCCCCTTTGTGTCCCCCACCCATGACGGAGGTTCCATCCCCTCCCCTTTGATCCCCCCAGAGCTGTGGGACTCCCAGGAACAGTGCTGTGACTGGGGGGGACCCCAAGCACTGAGGGGGCTCGGGGGGTTCACCAGCACCAGAGGAGTCCCTTAGGGTTTGGTCTTTTCCCCCCCCCCCACCCCCCCCATTATCTCCCAGGACCCCCTGTTATCATCAGGGTCTCCCCCAGTTTACTGGGACCCCCCCAAAACCTGCTTCCCCTGTTCACCGATCCCCCCAAAAGCACTGGGACCCCCCGAGCCATGAGCCCCCCCAGTGCACCAGGACCCCCCACTCACCTCCCATCCCCCATCCATGGGAACCCACCAAAATCACAGCAGCACAAGGAGAAAAAGCCAACACCTTCCCCACACCCAACAGGGATCACCAGGACCACGGATCATCAGGGCTCTGCCCAACGGGGGTCACTGGGGATCATCCAGGCCTGATCCTCCCATGGGGGATGGAGCTGCAGCAGCACACCAAGCTCTTCCCTCACTCCAAGCTCTTCCCTCACTCAGGGCACTCACAGGGCTTCCCTTAGTGGTGCCTCTGTTGGTGCTGGGTCAAGTTTGAGCTCATGGAGAAGCTCTTCCCACACTTCCCACACTCGTAGGGCCTCTCCCCAGTGTGGATGCGCTGGTGCACGGTGAGGTGGGAGTTTTGCTTGAAGCCCTTCCCGCAGTCGGGGCAGCGGTAGGGCCTCTCCTCTGTGTGAATCCGCTCATGTTTGAGGACACTGGAGCTGGTCCGAAAGCTCTTCCCACACTGGGGACACTTGTAGGGCCTCTCCCCAGTGTGGATGCGCTGGTGTGCTCGCAGGTGTGAGCTCCACCCAAAGCTCTTCCCACATTCCAAGCACTCATAGGGCCGTTCCCCAGTGTGGAGCACCTGGTGCTTGACCAGGTCAGACCTGTTTTTGAAGCCCTTCCCACACTTCCCACACTCGTAGGGCCTCTCCCCGGTGTGGATGCGCTTGTGCATGGTGAGGTGGGAGTTTTGCTTGAAGCCCTTCCCACAGTCAGAGCAGCTTTAGGGCCTCTCCTCTGTGTGAATCCGCTCGTGTCTGAGGAGATTGGAGCTGGTCTGAAACCTCTTCCCACACTCCCCACACTTGTAGGGCCTCTCCCCAGTGTGGATGCGCTGGTGTTTTCTCAGGCCTGACCTCCTCCCAAAGCTCTTCCCACATTCCAAGCACTCAAAGGGCCGTTCCCCAGTGTAGAGCACCTGGTGCTCATTCAGGCCAGGCATGTCTTTGAAGCCCTTCCCACACTTCCCACACTCGTAGGGCCTCTCCCCAGTGTGGATGCGCCGGTGCACGGTGAGGTAGGAGTTGTGCTTGAAGCCCTTCCCGCAGTCGGGGCAGCGGAAGGGCCTCTCCTCTGTGTGAATCTGCTCATGGAGGAGGAGATGGGAGCTGGTCCGAAACCTCTTCCCACACTCCCCACACTCGTAGGGCCTCTCCCCAGTGTGGATCCTCTCGTGCCGGATCAGGGTGCAGCTCCAGCTGAAACCCTTCCCACATTCCAAACACTTGTGGGGCTTCTCCCTGCCATGAGGCTTCTCCACCAGCTCCGAGCTCCGCCTGGATCTCCGCCCACCTTCCTGGCTCAGGGGTGCTCTTTCCTCCCTGCAGCTCCCTGGGCTGGGTTTGCAGCTCCTCCTCCTGCAGCATCTCCGGGGCTTTTCCTCCTCCTCCATCCAGCCACACCCAGGGAATGACAAATCCTGGTTTGAGGGAAAAACAAGAGGAGAGCACCTTGGACTGGAAGTTCCTTCTTCCCAAGTTCATCTCAGGAAGTCATTGGGAATCTTGTGTCTGTAAGAACCTCCAAAACACCAAGATTCAGCCCAAAAATCCCACAAACTTTAAGACACAGAACAAAACCTGCCCAAACATCACAGCTCAGCAAAAACCTCCTCCAAAATATAAAGATTCAGCTCCCATATAAAACCAAAGCACCAACATTTAGCCCAAGCAAGCTCAGAAACACCAAGATTCACCCCGTGAAAATCATGGATCCACTTCCACAGTCACCTGCTGCATGTGGAGGGAGCAGCACTCCTGGGCTGGGGGGAGGCTGCAGACACAGGGAGTGGTGGAACCTTCTGCTGCTTCCTCTTTCTGCTCCTCCTCCTCTTGTGTCTCTACTCTTCCTCACACTCCTCTTCCTCCTGCTATTCCTCCTTCTCCTGCACAATCCCACCCTCTCCTGCCATGTCCATCATTCCACCATTTTGTTCCTCAAGCCTGCTTCTCCTTCCCTTCTCCTCCTGCCCCCAGGCCCAGCACCCACTGCCGGCTCCCTCTTCCCCCCAGCCCCACAGCATCCCAGCGCAGGGGCAGGGATGGAGCTGGGGCAGGTCGGGCTGGGGCAGCGCTGGGCTCTCGGCCGCTCCCGCCCGCACTCGGTCCCCACTGCAGCCGCTCCCGCCAGGACAGCGCGGGGGGGCCCGGCCTTGGCGCTGCCCCACTCCCACCTCCCCAAATTCCCCTCGCGGGGCCATGGGGCCGAGGGGGGGCGCAGGTGGGTCCAGGTGGGGAACGCGGGGAGCTGCGAGTCTGCCTGGCAACTGGTGAGTCATCAGCGCCGCGGGCTCTGATTGGCTGAGCTCGGCCCGAGCCTGGGGCTGCAGCACAGAGGGGACACCCTGCTCCAGGGGGGATGTCCCACAAACGGGGGACCCCATGGAAGGAACCACAGGAAAGTGTCTTTACAAACAGATGCTCTGAATCTGCTCGGATATGGCACCAGGGACATCTACGTAAGGAAGTGACAGGAGAAGCAATCAGTTTCAGAAAAAGTTATTAATTGATGACACAAATTGCTGCTCAGCCAAGGTCCTGCTCAATTCATGAATTTACAGAAGAACAACAAAGCCTTAACAGATCCATGAATATCGTTTGCTATATAAAAGTGGGGCGCACATGAAGCTGGGTATGTAGTAGGTGGATTGGGAAGTCTGTAGCGCTCAAGTACTTCAGCCAATGGGGAAAGCAGAGGGAGATGTGGCCAGGAGAAATAGGATGAAAAGGAAGCTGTGTCCTCCAACAATTGGAGAGATCCCATGGGGAATGTCCCATGGCCTCTCCCATTTTTAGGAATAAAATTCCATTTACAGGACTCCTCTGTCTGCTCTGTGGACAGAATCCTCTGGTGATGTCAATTTTTCCACACACCCTGGGGCTCATCCCAAATTCCTTCCACCCTCCGGGGCGGCGGGCAGGGAGTGCAGCTGAAGGTGCCTCACCCACTTTGGGTGATCGGCTCCCTTGGCTGGCGGCAGCACCGGGGATTGATTGGGGACCCGGGAGTGACCAGGAGACAGACGAGTGACACATCAGGGGGTCTGTGAAGAGTCAGCAGGGAGAGAGCACTGAAAATCTCATCAGTGAGTGCCCTGGGATCTTTGGGGAGTGAACATGGCAGGGCACCCATGGAGGGGAGAAAAGGGAAAGCCAGGGAGGCCAAAGGGATGATGATCCCAAAATGTCTCTGAAGGGTCCCTTGGGAGAATGCAGAAGAAGTGGAGAAGGGATTTGGACAACAGGGGATGGATGGAGTTGGTGTGCTGGGAAGGAATCAGGTGAAGGGGAGTGTGCAGCAATATGGTTCAGGCAAGAAGCAGCAGGAGGAATCGATGTGGTAAGAAAAAGGATGATAGCAAAGAAGAGGAAGAGAAAAATACTCTGGATAGGGATGTTTTTCCACAGAGTCTTAACCTCACAATTTGCCAGCTAATATTTTGAATTCCCAGTTTCCCAGACAGGAAAAGCAGGAGGTCAGGATGGCAGGGGTTTCTCTGCGCTGGCAGCGGCAGCACCGGGCGCAGAGGTGCGGCACCGGGAGCACGGGCTGGGGCCTGTGGGGAGCTGCGGGGCCGGGCCGGGGCTGTGGGGCAGCCGGGGCTCAGCGCCGGGCGCTGCCTGACCCCACCAGCCCCGGGCAGGGCCGGCAGTGGCCCCCGGCCCCCAGGAGGCTGCGGGACGCCCCGGCCGCTGCCCGGCCCTGGGGAGCTGCCGGCCCTGCCCGCCGGGGGGGCCGCCTTTGGACACTGCGGCAGGACAGGCACCGGCTCTGCCACACGGGCTGGGCAGGGACCCTGAGCACAGGGGGGAACACAAAGGAACAGCTGGGAAATGCAGAGTGCACATGAAGGATCAGGATTTGCTGTTCAGGATTTGGTTTGGGTCCCTGCAGAAAGGAAAGGTTTTGCAGAAAGCTCAGCAGCTCTCAGAGGATGAGCACCCACAGGCAGTGACCGGGGCTGCAGGAGTGGCACAAGAAGCCCTGCAGCACTTGGGCACAAGGGCACAGCAGCTGAAGGCAAGAAGGGATGAGCAAAAGGCCAAGCTGAAGGCAAAGGCCACGGCAGAGTTCCCACAGCCCCTGAGGGATCAACCCCAGGGCCCAAGGGGGCCCCAGCACCCAGGGGATGACGGGGTCGGCCACAAGCACCTGGCAGAGGCATTGCCCTCCTGGCCAGGGCACAGCCCACCCAAACAGCCCCTGGGAAGGAGTCAGGGCTCCAGCTGCAGCCCACAAGGACACTGCAAGCACAGACAGCAGCACCCTCAGCAGGAGCAAGTCCACCCCTGCATGGACATGGATTGGCAGGGCGCTCTGAGCTCCCATCCCACCGGGGACCCACCACACTGGAGCCCTGGAGAACGTTCAGGCTGCGTCTGCATCCAGAGGAGGCCTCTCCTGATGGACACAGGGGCCTCTCCATCCACTCTGAATCTTACATCTAAGGGGGGAAAACTGTAAAGGAATGTTTTCATTATTAAGGGAATAAATGGGAAAGCTGAGCTGGTATCATTTGTTCAATCATTATTACATGCTTTGGAGGATAGATTTGAAATAAACTAATTTCTTTTTCTTCCTACTCTGATTGTTATTAACTAGGAAGGAATTTGATGGTGGCATTGCAATATTGTAAAAGGTGATACAGAGGCTATTGCTGCTGTACCTTTGTGTCAAATGTCTGCCAAGGCCTCTGCTGAAGGGAACCCAGAGGTGTGGGCAGCCCCAGGGAAAATTTGATGTGGAGCCTCTCCAAGTTACTTGGAAGCAACCAGGACAAGTGGTGTCTAAAAGCAACACCCTGTTCCAGGGGAGGGAAGGAAGGGCTCACAGCCTGGTATGGAGTCCCTGCTAAAGGCAGGGCTCTTGGAGCCAGGGATGTCTCCCTACAGCACTCCTATCCTGCCAGTCAGGGAATCGAATGGCTCCAATGAGGAGAACAAGAACAAGTGCTAGCCAAAGACCCTGTGAAATGGCTCAATTTGCTATCGAAAAAATACCTTTTGAGTATCTGAAAAAGAAGTGGAAATGATGGAGACAAAGATTAAATATTTGGGACATATTTTGACTGAAGGTTTATGGTAGATTGACCTAGAGAAGGTCTGGGCAATATGAGAAGTAACATTTCCCAAGACCAAAAAAGATCTGCGACAATTCTGAGGATTAACAGGAATTCCACAGCCTGGATTGAGGATTCTCTGTTCCAGCCAGAGCATTGCAGGACTTTTTAACCCCAGACAGCCTCCAGGCTGTGGTATGGACACGAGAAAGTGAGCAAAACTTGAGAAAATGAACAACCAAAAATATTGATGCCTCAGCTGGGGCTCTTCCACACTCAGAAAAGAAATTGGAATTGCAGGTGAATGTTCAACAGGGCCATGCCAAAGGAATCCTTGGGCCAAAATGTTTCACCCAGTGGCCACAGTGGCCTCATTGGCTGCAGAATTGTGCAGCCACAGCTTCAACAGAACCGAGGCCCAAAACCTGATGACAACAGGATCTCCGACTGTTCCAGTCTGCCATCAAGTTCAAGCTTTGATCACCAAAAGAGCCTCGCAATGGATGAGCAGTGCTCGGTTATTACAGTGTGAAACTTGTTCAGTGGCACAGGAGGATTCAGAACTGAGCACAGGGGAAGGGTTTAACCCAGCCTCCTGTTTGAACAGCCCACAGAGGGGCTGGGAAGAAACCCAGCACTGCATTCAAGTGACACAGCTCCAGACCCAGCCTGGGGGAGGTTCAGGAGACATTGCCTGGCCTGAGGCAGAAAATGTCTTTGTGGATGGCTCTTCAAGGGCAGCAGAAGGGAAAAGAGTTCCAAGACACGCTGTTATTGAGGAAGGGGTATCAGACAAAGCGCAGGTTACCCCCATGGTCAGCTCAACCGGCACAGCTGTGTGTGCTTGTAAGAGCCTGGCACTGAAATGCCCTGAGCAGGAAGGCTTCAATATCTTCTGGTGACACCATCTCACCTAACAGGGGGGCAAAAGCAATTCTGATTGCTCAGCAACTACTGGATCACTTATTAGGGTATTTCTAAAAATAATAATTCCAATAAAAGGGATTGTGGAAGAAACAGACTCAGACAAGCAGAACTCATTCTCCAGGAAAGATCCTCCAGGGGCTTATGGAAACTTTAGGAATACAATGGGACCTCCAGAACCCCTGGCACCCCCACAGCTCAGGCTGGGTACAAAGAATGAATGGGGAAAGAAAGAAACACCTTTGGAAGCTGGGGATAGAAACCAAGATGCCATGGGGACGGCTTTTGCCATTGGCTTGGGCAAGAAGAAGGGCCACACCCAGGGCAGATACTAAATTATTTCCCTTGCATTTGATCTCGGGAATTCCTTACTCTGGTAATTCTCCACCTAGTGCAGGGTGGAGATAAGGGATGCACATTTAAAGCAGTCTGTGGCCAGAATCCTGTCTCTGGTGCAATCTCTCCCACAAGAAGCTGGGCTGGCACAGAGCCTGCCTTGGCACTTTGCTGTTGCCAACATCCAAGCAGGACATGGGCTCTGCCTAAGGAGTGCAAAGCAGCACCACTGGTGGCCAAGTGGCGTGGCCCATGCCAAGGGGCCCGAGGCCAGAAACAGCCGCCAGCACAGCTGAACACGGGGGGACCCCTCAGCCTGGGCTCCAGGTCTCTGCAGCCCCGGAGATTTGCACTTCCCGCCTGCAGCAGGAGGATGGGAGGCCCCCCTGAGCCTGCACTGAAGGCAGCGCAGCAGCAGCCAGGGCTCCACAGCGGGGCAAGGCCCTGGGCCTGCCCACACCTCCTCTGCTGAAATCCTCGGCCTGGCCACCCTCCTTGGGCAGCTCCAGCCACCGGGGCCAGCCCTTGCTGCCACTGCTGCAGCTTCAGTGCTCGCTGGGCCTGCACTGCCACAGCTGCTGGGGACACACCGGGACAATTCCACTCTGGCTCTCACTCACACTCACACACTGCTCTGCCTGCCAGTGCATCCATGGAAAATAGAACAGCTCATAGACTTGAACATTGTTAACCTTTGATTTCTCTACTCAGGCTTGCTTTGCCTTGGCCTTGGGGAAACAAATGTTAAAGGTTTTGTTAAGGGCTGTTACACCACTCAGTGGAGATGAGTTTAACATCTCAACACACTGGGAATGGCCCAAAAGAGACCCACAAAGATAACGACCAGCAGCAAAACATCAACCCCAGCAGCAAACAGCAACCAACACCTACCCCAGACATTGCCCCCGGCACGGCTGCAGACACCTGGTCTGCAAAAGGCTGAGAAGGAAATCCAGCACTTCCCACCTCATTAACAGCACAAGCAAAGAAATCCGGGTCCAATAGGAAACCAAATACTAAAAACTGCAGGACTTGAAACTATAGAACATTAAACCAGTGGATGTAGATTGCTTCAGACAGCACAAGTTTGGGAAAAACCGAGTAAAACCCATATGTAATGGAACAATTTTCTCGGGCTATGTGGGAATGGAATGACTTCTGTTGCACATCCTGGCCAGAATCAAGGAAGGCCTTGATTCTAACACTAAAAAGAATAGTGAAGTTCTCCTTTTTCCTGAAGTTTCACTGCAAAGTTTATAGCAACAGAGTATTTTTTTATTACTCATACTTCTATATAGCTGGTTATGTTTGGGTAAAGGATGTGAGAATGAGTTTTTTTTTCTGAGGGGGGGGAAGTAGAAAAAGCTGAATTACCTTGGGATTTTTTGTCTATGTTTGTGCGTAGCTGTAAAATATACCAAAATTTTGATCTGGGTTTTTTGAAGTTCACCTTTAGGCTGCATCACTAGAAGAGATATAAAGGTGACCCCTAAACTCTTAAGCAGGCAGTCTGGACAGGAGCTTTAGAAATGCAAATTAACACCGCTGGGGCATAGAGGAGACAATGTACCTGGCTCTTCTTGCCTGGGGCAGGAATTGGCTGATCCCCTCTGCCCCTCACCCCGAGCTCTGCCTGCTTGCACAGATGGAATCTGCACAGCTGAAGGCAGAGCCCATGCTGAGGATGTCTGACTCTGAAACAGAAAAGGCTGAAGCTGCAAAGGGAAACAGCAAATGGAGAATGTTGGGAAAACTTCACTAAAATAAGGGGGAGGGGATCATCCCTCTGCCCATTCCAACATCTGCTGCCTCTGTCTGTGCTGTACAGGCTGTATCAGAGCACTGGGGTTTTTGCTAGAAGAGGTTTAGGGAAATCAGTTGGAATTCAAGTATTTGATGATGGAATAAGAAAAAGACGGTCAATTGATGCAACCCTAGCTTGCGGGAGCACCCTAAAATGGGGAAAAGCATTGAAGGGCCACCAGAACAAATCCTACAACACCATGGACCAGCCCCTGGGAACCCAAACCAATTCATATCAGGAGGCAGAGAACCCATTTATCATTTCAATGGCATCATTTGATTACAAGCTGTCCTCAGAATAAGAACCAACCAGACAGCTCCAGCTCCTGACCTTCCTGCCGACCAAGCCACTGAAATGAGGAACACAACATTTCACCAGGGGATGGGATCAGATTATCTGTTTGCAGAAAAAACAGGAGTTTGTGGAAAACTAAATGGCTTAAACGGCTGCTGGTAAAGAAATTACAAGGGAAAAGTGCTGAAAAAGCTAACAAAGGAAATAGGAGAGCAGTTTATGTATTCCTCCAAACATGGAAAGGATGGGAATGGGACACCCTTTCGTGGCTACCCAGCACACCAGGGGTTAAAGGAATGCTGCTTCTCCTCTTCTGTGCTGCAGCAACTCTCATCTTTTTACCATGCTCCACACCTTGGCAGTGCAGCTCATCCAGCAGCTGAGCCAGGGCATGCAGGTGGCAGCCAGGCCTCCTGATCCACAAACGGCTACAAAAGGACAGGGAATGAGGGCACCGAGAATAATCCCAAAACCAAAGAGGACCCGGGAAGGACAAAACAGAGTCAAGGAGTGAATCTGCGTGGAGATAGGGCCGGGCACTTGTAGATAAGGAAGCAACGTGAGAAACCATCAGTTCCAATAAATGTTTCAAATTGGCCCATACAGCTGCTCAAAGTCCCGCTACATTCCCGAACTTCGAGGAGAAGAACAAAGACTTAACAGAGCCATGAATATCGGCTGTTCTACAAAAGGAGGGTGCACATTAACGAGGACAGGCTCCAGGCGCATCGGGAAGTCGGAACCTTCCAAGGAACTCAGCCGGTGGGCAAAGGCAGAGGGAGATGCGGCCGGGAAAATGAGGATAAAAAGGAGGCTGCGGACTACAGCCACGGCAGAGAGCGCACGGCAAATGCCCCACGGCCTCTGCCCCTGCTCGGCAATAAAGTCACTTTGACAGGACTCCTCGCTCTCCCCCGGGCACACGAACCTCCGGCGACGGGAATTTCCCCGCCCGCTCCCGGCCGCGGGGCAGCCCCTCTGTCCTACCCACAGCAGCCGGGCCGAGCCAGCGCTGCTCCGGCAGCGGCTCCTGCCCGGCCCCGGCGGGAAGGAGACCGCGGGCAGCCGCTCCCGCAGCGCCCTCAGCCCGGGGCCGGCACGGGCCGGACACGGCACCGGCGAGCCGCCGGAGCCCCCTGCCGCCCCCTCCGCCCGCAGCCAGCCCCGAGCCCCCGCAGAGCCCAGCGCGGCTCCCACCTGCGCCGGGGCCGCCTCCGAGCTCCGCCGCCGCCGCCTCACCGCGCTCCGGCCGCTGCCGCCGCTGCCGGGCCCGCACAGCCGCTCGGCCAATGGCGCCGCTGGGCGGCCACGGCCGCCCTCAGCCCGCCGCCGGGGCCGCGCCGCGCCCCGCTCCCACCAATCAGCGCGCCGCAACCGCGACTGACGGCACCGGCGGCCAATGGCAGCGAGCTCGGGGCGGGCTCTGCGCACGGCCCCGCCTCGCCCCGCGCTCTCGGCGCCCCCGGGCTGCGTGAGGGGAAAGCCGGAGATGAGGAACAGCCCCGGCACGGGCCCGGGCCGAGCCGGGATTGAGCTGCCCACACAAACAAACTTCTCCGCGCCTCCCGCCACGGCTTTCCCGGCCCTGCGCCTCCCGTGCCTCCGCCTCTGCGGGAAGCCCAGGAGCCTCACTTCTCCTGCCCCTCGTTAGTGCATCAGAGCTTCGCTTTGATTTCCCCCGAAAAGGGAAACCTGCCCCAAGCCCTGTGGGTGGGTGGGGCAGGGGAGAGATTTCTGGCAGAAAACTCCAAAGACTCGGAGCAGGAGAAGGAGAAGTCAGTGCAGAGCCTTAAATGCAGCTTTCCCCACGCCTCCCTGCTCCCAGCTGCACCTCCTCCCCCGGCAGGGCAGGAGACAGGGAATGGGGCCATGCTCAGCTCATCCCCCGGGGCTTCTCCCTCTGCTCAGGGACAGGAGTCGTTCCCTGCTGCACCCTGCGCTCTCTCCCGGCCGAGACTTCTCCAGGAACTTCTCGGAGCGGAGTCCATCCCCTGGGCACAGCCCCCTCCGAGTGCTGCAGCGTGGGTCACTGTGCCACGGGCTCAGTCCTGCCAGGACAGGCTGCTCCAGCGGGGCCCCTCTGCCCGCGGGCTCACAGCCTCCTCTCGGCATCGCCGAGCTCCAGCCCGGCTCCTCCAGGGGCTGCAGGGGATCTCTGCATCCCCATGGACCTGCAAGGGATCTCTGCATCCCCATGGACCTGCAGGGGATCTCTGCATCCCCATGGACCTGCAGGGGGATCTCTGCATCCCCATGGACCTGCAGGGGATCTCTGCATCCCCATGGACCTGCAGGGGATCTCTGCCCCATTGTAATATATGTTATGGCATAATTCGTGATTTTGTAAAATATACATCAAGTCAGTTGTGCTTGTAGAAAAAGATTCTTAAAGTTTTAAATGACCAGTGGCTGCAGCCGGGGCTGGAGAAACCACAGATGGCAGAGAAAGAAAGACCTAATTTACAAATGAAAAACGGTGTCTCTGTGCAGAGATGGGCTCTTTCCGGGGACAATCCAGGAGACACCCAACCTTTAACCACTGATCTGCCGGGGAGCCTGGAAACCAGGCACACGGGCATCCCGCCCTGGCAGCTGCTGAGGAGGCTGCTGGGCTGTGCTTCAGCAGAGGAGATGGAATGTGGCTTACCACTCTGCCCTTCTCTAAAAACGGAGAATGGGTCAGGAGGTTTGGGCTCTGAGCACACAGCAGCCTGACCCAGGCACAGGCCGTGGTGGGACAGGGGCACAGGAGCCTTCTGTGACTGACCGTGGCTCTCTGGTTTCTCTCTGCAGGCTGCCAGCTCCTCATGCCATGGAAACGGCCCCACTCGGCCTGCCAGTCTGGGAGGGCTGGAGGGCTGTGAGTACTCATTTGCTGTCAAAAATAAATTGTGTTTTTTTGTCATTGTCATTGTCATCATCAGAACATTTCTTTCATCCTTTTCCAAGTTTTTGGCCCCTCCAGGGTAATATTCTTGTGTCCTTCCTCAGACAGTTGATGGCATTTGGCAGGGGGGGTTTAGCAATGTGAAAAGTTCAACAACAGCTCCAGTTGCCAACTGCAGCAGCCCCTTCAGGAGCCCTGAGCTACCAGCGAGGTCCACGTGTGCCTTGCAAAAGGGAGTGGTTTGCAGCGATGGGGTTGGTGCCCTGCTGCAAAAGCTGGGAGCAGATCAGAAGTGGCAAAATGCCATTTTGGCTCAACCCCCACCCAGGTTCTTTATCTTTTCCCTCTGCTCGGTGATAGGCAGACAGGGCTGGATCCAGCGAGGTTCAAGTTCTGGGTGCTCCCTGGCATCAAAGGGATCAACTAAACTCTTGTATGCAGTGACTGCAATAGGGCTACTGAAGGAAAAAAGGGAATGTCATGAGATGGGGAATCCTTCTTGTCTCCTTTGTCTCCCCAGGAGCCCCTTGGAAAGGGAAATACCCACTGGGTTTATCTGACTCCTTCCCAGCCAGCCCTTCCCTCGCTCCCGGGTCTCATTTGCTCTGCAGGATTCACCAGCTCGCTCAGCTCAGAGGAGCTCTCAGAGGAGAAAACGCTGCCTGGCGTGGGGCTGCCTGATCCTGTCTCACCTTGATTCCATTTGCCCCCTCCCTGCCCCATCCAAGAGACCGAAGGATCCCCCACAGCCCCACGGTCCTGCAGCAGATCCCGGCACGTTCCCAGCTCCGCTCCTTGGTGCCCTGGGAGGCTCCAGAGCCCTCCCTGTGTGCGGGACAGCGGCTGCAGCACCGCTGCGCCCGCGGGCGAGCAGCGCCCAGGAGCAGCTGCGCCAGCTCCGAGCCTGAAGGGAATCCTCAGCGCACACAAATGACAGCTGGCACTTCAGGGGCTGGCAGGAGAAGCTCAACCCATCTGCTCGCTGCCCTTCCCAGCCATGGCCACGCTGGTGCAATTGGAAGAGTCGCCCCTGCCCAGGAAGCTCTCAGGTCGAAGAGAGGAGCAAAAGCCACGGGTTTCTGAGGTGTTAGCTGCCACTGCCTCTGGTTTTCCTTCCAATTCCTAAGGGGTTTTGACTGGTTTTACCATTTCAACACTTTCTGTGTAGAATGCTTATTTTATGATTGGCTTTTCACAAATGTTACAATGAATATTATATGTGTAATGTTAGAAAGTTATGCTGTATTAATTCTCTTAAGTAGTGTGTTAAATAGAGTTTTAGGTAACAACATAATATTAAAATAGAAACTCTGCGATGTAGGATTTTTTTACTTGCTCAAGCAAGAGATGAGATAATCAATAAACTCTTCACACAGGGATGGCGGTGACTTGGGGCACATAGAGTTACAACCTCCTTATCAGAAAAGACAAACATTCTTCCATCTTGTCTCCATCTTTATGGAAGCACCAGGATTAAGGGAAAGAAGTTGACAAAATCCAGAAAAGTTCCTAATTTGCAAGGAATTTATGCATCATGTATGAGATACATGAATATGCAATAGGCTATTGCTTTTAAGGTTATTCCTTTGTTCACAAGGCATGCTTGTCCTGGCTTAAGTGTCCGAGAGCATCTGGACATCTATATTTTTTTTTGCTTTTTATTGTCTTGTAATTGTCCTAACTCTAAATTTGATTAGTCTAATTGTGTTACTTTTTTTATAACCATTTTATTATTATTAAACGTTTAAAATTTTAAAAACCAAGTGATTAGCGTTTTTCACAACGTTCCAGGCTCCCGGGGACCCCCTTATCGGTATGTCCGACCCCGCAGGCTGCAGAGGGTTCCCCAGCTCCGGTGCCGCCCTTCTCCGCTCCCCAGCCCCGCCCCGCCGGTACCGGGCGATCCCCGGTGGCTCCGGGCTGACGATGCAGCGCCTGCCCCGGGCAGCCCAACCCCACCGCGGGAGGGTCCCACGCATCCCCGGCCCAGCGCCGGGGCTCTGCCGGCAGCCAGCACCGGGACCCCAAAATTCTGCTGTCCCGGGGCTGCCGAGCGGGCACCCGGCCCTTGGCCCTGTCATAGATACATATTATAATATTGGCTTTTTGCAAATATTCCATTGGATTTTATATGTGTGGTGTTACAATAACTTTGTTATATAGTTTTTATTTCTGTTGTTCATTGATTACGCTCAGACATAGTAGTGCCATAGCTGATAGAAGCATGCTTGTGTTAAAATTCCTGCTTGGATGGGATAACATCCGGTGAGCACAGGATGAGGACACCTGTACAGATCTGCCAACCATCAGCACTCCACCGTCTGAAGGCAGTGTGGGCCGGGGCCAAAACTGAAGATGATGATAAAAAAGGACCAAAACCACAACCAAGGAATACACATGCCCTAAAAAGATGGAACCGAGGAGGAGCCATGCTGAACAGTTCTTGGAATATGTAAACTAGCTTGGGAAAAAGTTTACTATGCATAAGATGCTATGAATATGCAACCGGCTGGTGTAAGGGAAAAGGTATTCAAGGGGTATCTCCGGAGATAACCGTGTGCTCTTGGCTCAGTGCCGAGATGCACCCGGCCGTAAGAACCTTTGCTCTATGGCCCTTGTCTCCTCTTGTCCTGTATTAAACTTTTTAAATGTTCCCAGGGCAGTGAAGGTGTTTTTCCCAGCCCCGAGCAGAGAGCTCTGCCCGGCGGCTCCCGGGAAAGGCGGCGGCGCTCGGCAGCGGCCCCGGCCCGCCCGGCCCGCGGGAATTCCCCGCAGCGGGACAAAATCCTGCCCCGAAGGAGCGCTCGGAACGCCGCCTGCGGCTCCTCCGTGCCCCGCAGGTGCCGCAGCTGCCCCGCTGCGGCAGGCGCGGCTCTGGAGCAGGGAGGCTCTGCGGGACCCCCGGGCTGTGCCCCCTCCCGGGCCGTGCCCCGGGGCTGATGCTCGGCCCGGGCTCTCTCGCTGTCCCGGCTCCCGCAGGCTCCCGGCGGGAGCGGCACCGCCCGCCCGGCGCCGCAGGGCCGAGCCCTGCCCAGCAAAGGCTCCGTGTCCACGGCCGGGCCCTGCCGGGGCTGCGGCCGCTGCCCGGCCCGGCACAACCCGCAGCGCCCGGCGCGGCTCCCTCCAGCCGGGCACTGCGGCTCCAACCAGGCGGAATATTCAGCGCACGGAATCTCTGTCAGCGCTGCTCACATTGCAAAACCAGCTGCTGCTGAGGCAATCCCAGCTCCCACTGAAGCCTCCCACCCAAAATGCTGCCTTCAGTTCGGACACACCGGTAAGAAACCCAAGAGCAAACTGAAAGCTGATTAGAGAATCTTGCACAATCACATCCAAGAACATTTTGTTATAAAATCACAAATATTAACAGAAGCTGAGAAAGTCAACAATGTTAGAAAACAAGCTTCCAACAATGGGACTCAAAGAGCTAAGGGCATGCGTTTGAATGGAATGAGCCCCTCTCTTTCTGACATGTGAGCAATGCCATGGAATTTTCCAAACCAGAGAAATAGGGTGGCCTGGCAGCAGCAGCTTCACACACAGACACAGCAATGACACAGAACAGGGCAGGGCAAGAGGCTGACAAAACTCTAACTGCTACTTGCAATGAAGTACCTTTGTTTCCAGTTCTAATCTAGCCACTATTAATATAGAGTCCAAAAGACTAAAAATACTAGTAATAATAACAACTGTACCATTAATAGCAAAAATAGAGGTAATAGAAATAATAACAATTAAGAGTGGTAATAAAAATTCTACCATACTTATACCAGGTTTGCATGGCCAGGTTTTGGAAAGGGAGGAGCTCTAGGAGCAGCTTCTGTGAAAGCAGCTGCTCCTCCATGTCCCACAGAGTCAATTCCAGCCGGCTCCAGGACAGACTGGCTGCTGGACAAGGCTGGCCCAGTTAGAAATGGTGGTAATGCCTTTGGAATAAGAGATTTAAGGAAATGGGTGATCCTGGAGTTGTGACTGTGAGCAGGGAGGAGCAGGGTGAGGACCTGTGAGGGGAACAGCTCTGCACACCCCCAGGGCAGGGCAGGGCAGGAGGGGCAGGAGCTGCTCCAGCTGCTGGAGCTGATTGCCCTGAGATTCCCTGGTCAGTCCCTGGTGAGGCAGCTGGGCCCTGCAGCCTATGGAGGGCATGGAGGGCAGAGATGCACCTGCAGCGCCTGGAGGAGCCCGTGCTGGAGCAGGGGGATGCCTGAGCAGAGGCTGCGACCCCATGAGAAACCTGTGCTGGAGCAGGGACCTGGCAGGGACCTGCAAACCCCTGGAGAGGAGCCCACGCTGGAGCAGGGCCCTGCCAGGACTTGTGAGCCCATGGAGGAGCGAGCCACGCTGCAGCAGCTTGTGGAGAACTGCTGTCCGTGGGATGAACTCACCGTGGAGAAATTCATGGAGAAGTGTCTCCAGAAGGGACCCCTGGCACAGCAGGGGAATGACTCCTCTCCCCAAGCAGCAGGAGAAACAACAGGGGATGAACTGACCAGAGCCCCCATTCCCTGTCTCCCTGCACCCACTGCGGGGGGAGGTAGAGCTGGGAAGGAGGGAGGGAAGGGCAGAAGGTGTTTTTAAAGCTTGGTTTTACTTCTCACTATCCTGCCCTGATCCAGATAGCAAAAATTCCATTATTATCTCCAATTTTGAAAATGGCTTGCCCATGATGGAATTTGCTGAGTGATTTGTCCCAGTCCTTAGCTCAACCCATGAAGCCTTCATTCTGTTTTCTCCCTCCTGTCCATCTCTGGAGGGGAGTGAGAGAGCAGCTTTGGTGGGTGCCTGACATCTAGCCAGGGTGAACAGCCAACACTTCCTTTCCTTCATTCATTCTTTCTTTCCAGAGGTCACTGTGAAGGGGTTGAGTGGGGCTTTGACAGAGGGAGTGAAGGTGGTGGGGAGTGGTGGGGACAGGAGCCACAGGGACGAGGGACAGGCATCAGAGGGGCCTGGGCAGCTGGCAGGGGGCACGGCCTGTCCCCTGGCAAAGCAGCAGGGGACAGGGGGCACGGCCTGTCCCCTGGCAAAGCAGCAGGGGACAGGGGGCACGGCCTGTCCCCCTGGCCCAGCAGCAGGGGACAGGGGGCACGGCCTGTCCCCCTGGCCCAGCAGCAGGGGACAGGGGGCACGGCCTGTCCCCCTGGCCCGGCAGCAGCCCCGTGCCCTGCCCAAGGCGCTCCCAGCAGGGCCTGGGCCCCAGAGGCAGGGGGAGACCCCAGTCCCGGGGCAGCGTTTCTGCCCTGTCCCCTGTCCAGCCCACCCTGCCCCGTGTGCGCAGTGACCGCTGGCACGGGCTGCCCTGGACACTGTGACCTGCTGGGGACACTGAGAGCTGCCCCGCTGTGACACTGCCCTTGGGATTGCACAGGCACCAAACAAACCCCAGCCAGCACCACCCCTTGTCATGTCCCAGGCACCGGAGAGCATCAGAGCCAGCCCCGCTCCTGGTGATGTCCCAGGCACCAGGGCACATCCCAGCCCTGCTCCTGGTGATGTCCCAGGCACCAGAGCACATCCCAGCCCCGCTCCTGCTGATAAAGAGATTTCAGGGGCACAAAAACAGTTGCAGACTTCCCATACTTTAGGGATCCATTAAGCACAGGAATACGGCAAGGATTCATTTGTCACGTATGCATGGGAAAGGCAGAAAGATCAGAACGAGGAAGACTTATTTTACTTCCTCATTTTGGAGACCCCTCCCAAAAATGGACCCCTGACTCATTTCAGGGAACAGAACTACACATGCTTAATTGCCTTTTTGCCAATTAGCACATGAAGCGGAGCAGAGGAAGTGACGGGGATATGAATATGCATTCATATTTTGTGTATTCAGGACTTCTGTAAATAAAAAAGCTTTGTAATACCTGTGATTTTTGCAGTGTGCATTAGGGAATTATCCCACCTACTGCCCAGCTGTCTCAATAAACATACACTTTTGAACTTTAAAATCTTAGGGAGTTTTTGTCTGTCTCAGTTGGATATCAATATTAGATCGAGATTCATATTTTAGTAAATCATTGTCTTAAAGAAGTCCTAGTATGTGTATTAACATGCCTTTTCTTAATATTCTAGTAATTATTCTTGCATTGCTTCAAGATAAACTGGTATGATTCAAAGAATATCCACTGAGGTACACACAGAGCTTGGATTTTTCATAAGCAAATTGCAGTTGTAAAGTTTTTTCACTGAATTCTGCCACTTATAATCATTTTAAAAGTCAGCTATTAAAGTCAATAACAAAATTTCTAACTTCTAACAAAGGGAAAAAAGTATATGGTTTGCACTAGATAAAATATAAATGTAGAAAATGTCTCCCAACCGAGTTCCTTGCCCTTATCAAAACATCTCCCAATCAAGTTCTTTGTCCTGAACCTGGCTGGTAAAGAAAAATATTACCAGTAAACCTGGATGAAACTTTGCATAACTTAATAGTATTCAAAATACATGTGCTCTTCCTATTATTATTTATTATACAAAGAAAAAAGGGGAAAGGGGTTGGATTGAGGGTACAGCCTCCTCCCCTCTGAGTCTGTTCCCATGTTTTACAATAAATCCTACAACAGTATGATACAGCTGCCTAAAATATGGACACTGGAAACCACAGACAGCATTACAAATGATCACCTGCCTCATGGACAGTTCATAGAAGGACTTGATTTATTTACAAATTATTTCTCATGTTTGCAAACGGTTTTTCTGTTTACAGATTGTTTTCTGGGAGTTTGGTTTTTCCCCAAGGGATCAAGTGCTTAAAGGTTGTTTTTTCAAATTGGGTTTTTCTCTAAGGGTTAAATGGGCTCAGGGTTAAATAGCTTTCTGCTTTTAGAGATAAGTTCAATTTGTAACCAAGAAGAATTATGCCTGTGGCCTGAGTTCTCCCCTAACAGTTCCTGGAGGGGAATGCTGCAGCTCCAGTGTAAATTAGATGCACACTGTCCTCTGTCCCCATGTTTGCAAAGGGCCCTTGCAGATGGGTGACAGAGAACAATACACAGAATTTTATAAAGAAAAGGAGGGTGAGGTGTTCCCATGATTGACAGGGGTCTTGACCAATCAAATATCTCCCAAAACTGCAGGCACCTCACGGGCCAGAACCTGAAGGGGTGTGGAGCTCAAACCAATGAGAGCTTCCAGGCCTGGTCTTTCAAATGCCCTGTGTAAGGGGGGGCTTGGGAAATAAAATCTCTCTGTTGCCCCATGAACTCGGGAGGAGCAGTCTTTGTCTCCTGTGTTCTCGCTGCCCCACGAGACCAAAGAGATGTTCACCAGGGCCCTCCCTGTTTGTGGCCGTCCATTGCCCAGCTGAGCAGGCAGCCAGTTGTGTTTGCAGTGAGCTGCCACAGGAAGACACACAGCAGCTGGAGATTTGAATAGCAGGGCTTGGGCCAATTCTTCTTCTTTCAGAGTGCAAGAAAGACGCAAAAGCACAAGGAAACATGGCAGTGTTTCAGTGGAGTCTCTTTGTCCTGTGAAGTTCAGTAGTTGTTGGTGTTTCTGTGCTGCTGCTAATCCCTTCCATGAAAAAATCATCCCAGGAAGGAGCAACAACATCTGACACGCACCAAGTGTTGCCCCCAGTTGCTCCAGGTGCTGCTCCCAACAGCCCCTGTAGGACAGAGCACAGCCCCCAGTGCACACCAGCTTTGGCTGCCCTCTGGCAGAGAAGCCCTTTTGGGGCACAGGTTTCTGGAGACGGGCACCGGTGCTGCCAGGGCTCGGGGGAACTCTGCTTGGGCAGGGACTGTGCCTCACCTGCTGCTGTCAGCGCTGCCCGGGCCCCAGGGCTCAGAGCAGCATTCCTGCCCTGGCCCACACGTTCCTGGTCTGTGTCCCACGGCCGTGCTTAGGATGGCCACCATGTGGGACGTGTCCCGAGGAGGCCGTGCCAGCTTCTGTGGAGGCCCCGTGCCCTTCCCGCCGCGGCTGCGTCGGCAGCTGCGGGGGCTCCTGCTGCTCTGAGCCCGCAGAGCAGGGCAGCGTTTGCTGATGGGCTGAGCCCTTCCTAAAGATCCTGTTGGGCTGTCTGACACACCTGGGGCAAGGCATTCCTTCCACCCTGGGCCACTCTGGGGGGCTGGGGGTGGCCCCAGGGCAGGTGGCAGTGCGTGCAAGGGCCCTTGGTGACACGGTGCAGCATGGTCACCGTGGAATGGAACGGGACAGGGGATCCAAGGGCCCTTGGTGACACGGTGCAGCATGGTCACCGTGGAATGGAACGGGACAGGGATTCCAAGGGCCCTTGGTGACACGCTCTGGCAGAGGTGTTGGCAGTTACAAGTTACAGTTACACTCCACAGTGCTCGGTGCACACGACGAGAGAGGACGCGAGAGAGCAGTGCTGTGAGGAGCCCTGCACAGCCACTCGTTCCTTGCTGACCCAGAGCTTTCCCAAGGTATTACTCCTGCAGGTGAGCTTGTGGCCAGACCAGAGCACTTGGTGACCCCCGGCCTTCCAGAGGCATCTCTTCTGCAGCTGCCCTCGAGGGCAGACTGTGGCATTTGCACCATCCTTGACAGGAGTCTCCTGTCCTTGTGGCTGGAGCCCCAAGAGCAGAGTGCAGGACTTGCTGTCCTGTAGCCTTGCCAAGACTTCACTCTTGCAGGTGCCCTCAAGGCACGACTGCAGCACTTGCTGACTTGGACCTTTTCCTTTTCACCTTCTGCAAGCAGCCATGAATCCAGGCAGTGTCGTAGAGCACAGACCTGCGAGCGTGCCCAAGCTGGCCTGGGGGAAGGAGGAGAAAGAAGGCCCTGGAGCTGCCCCAGCACAGCAGCCTGAAGAGCTGGAGCAGTTCCAGCCACGGCAGAAGGGTGAGTGGCAGAGCTGGGCCACAGGGCTGGTGCCTGCAGCTAGCTTGGCCCCATGCCATGCCATGCCATGCCATGCCATGCCATGCCATGCCATGCCATGCCATGCCATGCCATGCCATCCCCTGGGGCCATGCCCATGGACAGGATGGAATAGGGGCCGGGCAGACACCCCACAGCCGTGCTCCGTGCCCTGGGCCGTCGCGGGGCTGTCCCTGCCTGGGCAGCGCAGGGCTGGGCTGTGTTCTCCGGCCTCTCCCGCAGCCCCTCAGCTCGGGCTGCGCTCGCTCTTTGCCAGGTGCAGCCGTGCAGCGCACACGAGAGCAGGAACGCACCCGGGGCCGCTTCCGCAGAACAGCGCAGGTACCTGCAGCCATCCCCACCTGGGCTGGGCCTGCTGGCACTGCTCAGCCCAGCACTGTGCTCGGAGCACTCCATGCAACATCCCGGGCTTCTTGCCCTTCTGCTGCAGATGGTTTGCAAATTCATGAAGAGGATTCGGGAGGAAGAGAGCAGCGCCATGGGCACCGTGCTCAGAGCGTACTCTCCCATCTTCAAAACCAAGACCAGCGCTGCCCTGCTGGATATGCTTGTGGAGGAGGGTCCTTCCAGCCCAAAGCAAGTAAGCAGCCTGTGGCCTGGCTATTCTTCTCCCAGCAATTGCTTGGCCTCCCAAGCCACACCTGCTGCTCCCTGGGAGCCTTTGAGGCCATGGCAGTGTGGAGGCAAGGGAAGCACTTCTCTGGGGCAGCTGGGCACATTCCTTCCTCCGGCAGCTTTCCAAGTCTCCCCTTCCTTCTCCAGGTGCCCGCCATGGTGAGGTACATCCACCAGTGGCTCGTGGCCAATGAGTTTCCTGAGTACAATCTGTACAGGCCCCTTCTGGATCTGACAGAGGCACAGCCCTCTGACGTGGTGATGGCTCTCCTGCGTGTGGCCCCATTGTGTGACAGGTATGGGGCCCACCTGCCCAGAGGGCTCAGGGCTCAGCAGCCCTTCCCCCTGTGCAGCCTGTCCCAGGTGTCTGACACAGAGAATTCCAGGGCCCTCTGGCTGCTCCCTCTGCCAGCCCTGGCCCCTGCCAGCCCCCCAGCGTGCTGCCATGCTTTCCCCCTGCCCCTCAGGGGCCAGTGCCCACAGGGCTGGGCTGCCTGCGTGCTGCCAGTGAGGGGCAGTGGGCAGAGGCAGGGCTGGCAGAGCAGCTCAGCTCCCCGCTGCCGCCCAGGCCACGCTGCTGTGTCCCAGACTCCTCTGAGACAGAGCTCTGACCCCACAGAGCTGCTCTGGCCATGTGGAAGAACATCATGTGCTCGCTGAGGACTGCAGAGCCGGCCATGCTCGTGCTCCTCGATGTGCTGGGGAGCTGGCCAGAGCACAGCACGTGCACCTCCGATGGGGACCACGCGGCTGTCCTTGCCCTGGCTGTGAGTTTCTGCCTTTGCTGGCCCCAAGGCCACCTCTCCAGCAGCTCTCCATCCTCCCTTGCCCACGGCGTTTCCCTGCCTCAGGCGCTGGGCTGAAACCTGGCCTCGGGGCAGCTCCAGGGCCACCAGGCCCGGTGCTCCCCCTGCGTCTCTCCGGGCCTCTCCCTCCCGTGCTCGGGCCCTGCCACACGGACACCTCGGCACTGAGCGCTGTCTCAGGCTGCTCTGTTCTTTGCAGGCAACCGTGGTGATGTGGAAGCTCCTCCAGCTGCCCTGTGTGCCACATGTAGTCACCGTGCATTTCCCCGGCCTCTTTGTGCATCTGCTCTTCCAAGTGCTCTTCAGCACTCTGGATGTGCCAGAGGAGGTCGATACGTTCTGGAAGGGATGCCAGCAGCAACACGGCCTTGCCACCAGCCCCAGCAGGTGCTCCATGCCAGTCCTCCTGTCCCTGCCATGTGCCCAGGGCAGGGGCCAGTGCTCCCAGTGTAACCTCAGCTTTGCTCTGTGCACAGCTTTGCAGAGCAGACCCTCAAGGCCCTGCTCTGCCAACTTCACTATGAGGATGTGGTGGTGGCCATGGAAGACAAGCGTGGCTGGGACACACTGCTGTATGCTGACACCCACCACTGTGCTGTGGGCGTGCTGGCCAGGTGAGACCCCCTGCTCCCCAGCTGTCCCCAGCATGTGTGCCCTGTGCCCGAGGTGCCCCACACAGTCCCCATGGCCGTGGGCCAGAAGGCCTTGTCACCAAGGGACGGCCAAGGAGGCTGCAAAAGGCTGGGAGAGGAGCGTGCCCAAGAGCAGCAACCTCCCAGAGGGCTCAGCTGCCCTTTGCAGGGTGGTGGAGAAAGGCCAGAGCTCTGTGAGGCAGTCCTGGGAGAGGTTTGCCCCTGCTGGCTCAGGGCTTTGACTCGTGTTTCCTCCTGTCAGAGAAATGCACCGCGCATCCGAAGCCACGTGTTCCAGGATTGCATTCCACCTGCTCGGGCTGCTCAGCAAGGACACGCCGTGCCGGGATTTGGCCGCCCTGGCGTTCCTTGTGGAGGTGAGCCTGAAGGCCGGCGCTGCCTCGCTGAGCTGCCTCCCGGCTCTCTGCCCTCTCTTGGCCGCAGTGCCTGGGACGGAGCCCACGCCCTGTGCTGCTGCCTGGGCCCGGCCCTGGGCAGTTCTGGGCTCCCGCCGGCCGCTCCCCCGTCACCGGCCTGTGCCTTTCAGATCCTGGAGCACCTGAACTTGAGTGAGTGCCGTGACAGCCTCCTGCAGTTCTTGTCCAAGCACCTGCAGAGCGAGTGCAGGGGGAGGCGTCGCTTGGCACTCCGAGGCCTCGTGGCGCTCGGCACCACCAGTGTCTCGGTGAGAAGAGCGCAGGGGCTGAAGCCGTGCTGCCAGCGTGGGGCTGGGGAAGGCAGTCCCTGGGGCTTGCCTGGCCTTGGGGCACTGGGGCAGCTGCTGCCAGCTCTCCTGCCTCCTGCTGCAGCTGCCCCAGGGCTTTGGCACAGGCCTGTGGCCCCTGGGCCCTGTGGCAGCAGGATGGTGTTTCACACACTTGTGTTCCACAAGTAGATGGCCATAAGGATGTGGAGCCTGCATGAAAGGCTCGTGGAGCTCCTGCACGAAGATGACAGCACCATGCTCAGGATGACCACAGTTCTCCTCAGAGCGTTATTTTTCTGCAATGGTGCCCCAGTAACCAGCGCCCTTGCCCTGCAGCTGGCTGAGGCGCTCCTGCCACTCTTTGATAACGTAAGGCCCTGTGACTCCAGCCACGGCCAGCGGGTGCTGCCCGCACACTTTGTGCCCTGTGCACTCACAGGCTGTGCCCAGGTGGGCCTGAAGCAGCTGACGCTGAGGTCTTTCTTCCTTCCTTTCATACAGGAGGACAGCCAGGTGCAGTTGTGCTCCCTGTTTATCTTCCGAGAGATGCTGGATTTTTTTCCGGAAGAGGAAAAAAAGGTCCTCAAGGCACACGTGCGCCAGAGCCTGGTACCACTCTTCTTCCACTGCCACGATGAGAACCAGCGAGTGGCAGAGGTGAGGACTCGGCAGCTGCCGCTGGCCCCTGGCAGGGGCTGGGCTGGCCCTGCCCTGGCGCCTCGCAGGCTGCAGCTCCTGCTGGCCTTGGCACAGGGACGGGGTCCTGCGCCCTGGGCTGTGGGGCCATCTCCGCGTCTCTGCTGCTCTCCAGGCTTCTCAGGAAACACTGCTTTGTGCGACCGAGTTCCTCAGGAGGAGGGACCTTGAACAGCTGGTGAAGAACCAGAAGCTGTGGCAGTTCCCCGAGTGCCTGGTAAGGAGGGCCGGGAAGCCGCAGCCCCAGCCTGGAGCAGCCCCTGAGCGCGGTGCTCGGTGTGCGGGCTGGCAGCTGTGCCCCTGCCCGCTGCTGCAGCCCGAGGCCGCGCGGGCTCTGCTCCAGGCTCCTGCGGCCCCAGCCGGGTGCCCATGGAGCCCCGGCCCGGGGGGCTGCGGGGCCAACCCTTCCCTCCTGCCGCTCTCTCCAGCTGGCAGAGGACAGCAGCAGCATGGCCGAGCACCTGCGCCGGGCCCTGCCCTACCTGCAGAGCCCACAGGAGCCCCTGCGAGAGGCGGCTGTCAGGTTCATGGGTGAGCCACGAGCCGGGCCAGGAGGGCGTGTGGGCACAGGGCTGGCGGCGCCGCTGGCAGGGAGCTGTGCCCTGGGCCTGACAGGCTCTGTGTTCCCAGGGACGGCCGGGCGGCACCTGAGGGGGAGGAAGGAAGAGCTCCAGCTCCTCTCTGAGGGTGACCAAGGGCAGCGGGCTGCCAGCGGGGGCTGCCGGGGGAGCTGCGAGCCCTGCCCCGGCTGCGGAGGGCTCTGCTCCCTGTGCGGACCAGGGCCGGCGTGGGCAGAGCACACAGAGCTTTCAGGGCACCTGGGGGATTCGTGGCCAGCAGCTTCGGGCTGATCCAGCTGGTCCCTGCTCCCTGCTGGCCATGGCCAGAGCCGGCTGGGATGGCCCTGGCACAGAGTCCCCTCGGGTCCCCTCAGATGTGGGAACTGACCATGGCTCTGTTCCTCTCTCTTTCAGCCCTTGAAGGCACAGCCAATGACATCAGTGACGCCGTCGCAAGCCTGGCAGTTCAAACACCGTACATCGTCCAGGAAGCAGAGAGAGCTCCATATTCCATCTTTGACAGCCTGCGTGATCGGCTCTGCAGGGCATGGAGGAGACGGCCTCGTCTGTCAGGGCTCGGCTGGCTGCGCTGCTGGAGCTCTGCAGAGAGCTGATTCCAGAGGCTCTGTCTGCTGGGGCCACCTGAGCCAGCAGGAATGTTTTGTTTCGTTAAGATTGTTCTTTTCTTTATTTTTGTTTTTTTTTAGCATGTTAATATAGGATGTGTTGCTATAGACAGACTCCCAGGATCTTTCTTTGGCTGCCCAGGCTCTGCAGGGCCAAGGGGAAGAGGGAGAAAAGGGTTCCTGGGCTCAGCAAGCTGCCCAGGCTTGCAGGGTTGCAGGGAAAATGGCCAGAAGCCCCTTGGCCTTTGGTGGCTCTGCTGAAGCCTCTGTGCTGCCCACAGAGCAGATGGGCAGGGGCTGGAGCTGTGGGGATCTCTGTGAGAGCGGTGCCTGGAGATGGCCACAAGCCCTGTCCCAGGCAGGAAGCGCCATCCGTGTCCTCCTGCCCGTGTGTTCCTGGCTGGATTGCTGAGGGCTCCCAGGTGCCTCTTGCTGGGGCTCCTCTGGAGCTCCTGTGGGGCTGCGGCACTGCTGCCGGGCAGGCTGGCCGGGCTGGGGAGACCCTGAGGGGACGGGGCCATGAAGGGATGAGGGGCTGCGGAAGCCCTGACAGGACAAGGCAGTGGGAAGGCACGAGGGGGACGTGTGAGGGAGAAGGTAACGTTGGCTCAGGGAGGAAAGTGGGTTGGAGCCAAAGAGACCACTCACTCTTATGTTTGTGTGGCAAACAGAGCACGTTTATTCTCAAGCCCTTCCTTCTAAAGGGCCTTTGAAAACCCGGTCTGGATGATTTCACTGCTCTGATCTCTGTGCCCCTTCAGATTCTGGCCTGGGCAATGCCTGCAGCCTTGGGAGAGATGTGATGGGCCCGGCCCCTGTCAGTCAAAGCAGGGCTGGTACATTCACCCCGTACAAGCCAGCCTGCACGGTGACACGGCAACAGAGTGCGAGGCACAGCTCCGGGAGCTCCCCGTGAACCTCAGCTCTGGGACCACTGTCTGCCCCAAGCTTCAGGGGCTGCAGTGGGAGCCCGGCTGGGCTCTGCCCTGGGGCCATCCTGCAGGGACAGCTGCAAACAGGGAGCATTCCCTGCCACAAAGAGCCAAGCCAGGGCTGCAGGGCAGCTGCTCCAGCCCCGACTGCACTGCTGAGCGCTGTGCTCTGGGGCTGGGGCTCCCCGCACAGGGGACTGCACTGGTGTGCCAGAGGAGACAGAGAAGCTGCAGCTTCAGCCTAACTGAGGTGGGTGCGTGGGCTGGAAAGAGTGGGGAGGTTCCAGGGGATTCACAGAGCTCATCCTGCTGCAAGGATGAGGGAAAGGGAGCAGGAACTCAGCAGTGAGGAGAGCTGGGGGGTTGGAGAGAAGCTCTGAATGACACTAAAATCCCACCGGACCTCTGAGACATTGCTGCTCCTCAGCCAGTGACAGGATGAGTCCCTAAGCCTGGGGCTCAGCCTTCCTCATGGGGAGGGGCAACAAGGAACGCAACAGTGTGATGGAGACTGGAATGGGCTGGGAACTCACTGGGGGAAAAGAGGGAGCAGCTGGGAAGTAAAAGGCAGGTGGGGGAGAGAACAGTTCAGAGAAGGGCTGAGCTACAGCTTGAGCAAGCTGCAAAAAGTCATTTGGGGTCATCCCAGATTGATTTCATTTCAGAAGTTATTGAACAAGTTTATTTTTTGGGTGGCTGCATGTTTTCTTGAGCTGTATTGCTAAAATGCTCAAGCCAGTCTGTGCTGCAGGGCACCTCATTTCTCCTTTGGCTGATTGCAGCCCGGTGCTGAGCTCCAGCAGGGCCCTGGCAGAGCCCAGAGCAGCCTCAGCACCCGCACAGCCCGGCTGCAAGGAGAGAAACCAGAAAGCCCCGTCAGCTGAAGGCTCCTGTCCCCTTGTCCCAGCCGCCCGCGGTGCCCAGGCCATGCTGGCCGTGCCAGAGCTGTGCCCAGAGCTGCCCATCACTGCTGCCTTTGGGAGCAGAGCAGGAGGGCAGGACATGTGCCCAGCCTGCAGCCAGCCACGGCACCTCCAGCCCTCAGCAGCTGCCCAGAGCAGGACGCTCCTGTGCTCGCTGCCATCTCCCCAGAGCTCTGATCCCACCATCCCCAGCAGACAGGACCCACCTCACGCCATCCCCCGCTGGAAGAAAAGCTGCTCCCAAACGATGCCCTCAGCCTTCTCCAAGGGCACGGCCCATCCATGCCACAGCTGCTCCCAAGCACGTCCTGATCCAGACTGGGCCCCACCTGGAACACTTCCTCTAGAAAGACAAACATCAAATTATGGAAAATAGGTTACAGACAAAAAGGGGAACAAGAAAAAAGGTCAAAAATCTTATCTCTGTCAGGGGCCTAAGGAAGGCCCAACCCCTGCATGCCACGGAAAAAAGCACCATGGGGGAGGGAATCCCAGGCTTTCTCCCTTCCCCTGCACTGCCCCCATGGTGATCCCAAAGCAAACAAGGGCAGTGGAGCAGCCCAAGCCCTTCCTTGCCTGCAAAGCAAAGCAGCCCCTCCACAGGGTCTGGAGTCCCACCTCTGCTCCCACCATGGGGGTTTGTTTGTGTCAGGCTGGCTGCCCCAGCCCAGCCCCAGTCCGGGGCACAGTGGGTGCTGGGGGCTGTTGGCAGGGCCAGGAGCTCACTCCCATTTCGTACCCACCCCAGCCCATGTCCCCAGCCCTGCCAAAAGCAGCCTGGCAGCCGACTGAAGGATCAGCTGCATCCGCCCCAGCAAAGGGGGAACCTTTGCTTCCCAGCCAGGCTGTACAATGCCCAAATCTGGGAGCATCCCCCAGTGTGTGGACTCATCTACAAACTCCCTTTGGAGCCTGGCTTTGGAGGAGGTGTCAGAATCAAAGTCCACCATCTTCAGCCTGCCGGTGGTCAGGTGGAGCAAGAGGTTGTCATCCTTGATGTCCTCACTGTCCCCAGCAGCAGCAGCCCCACCTGGGACAGCTTCTCCAGGGGCTCCTTCTTCCCTGGGCCAGACCAGGCTGTCAGGGCTCTGCCCAGGGCCCCAGCCATCCATGAACCATGGCAGGCAAAACCAGGGGGAAGTTGGCCACCAGTGCTTGCCACACCAGGTCTCCAGCTCAGCTCCAGCCCATGAGCTGTGTTCCCTCCTGCTGACCCCTGCTCAGAGCTACAGGCAGGACAAAACCTGTCTGGTTGGTTTTGCTACTTAGTGCCAAGAAATGTGTGGAGCTGTTACCTGCCAGGCCCCTGGATCCAACTGTGCATGTGGATCTCTCCCATCTTCTAGGGCAGAGGAACATGGATCATGGAAAATCTCTTCTAAGGATGGCCTGTCCAAGGGCTGCATGGACAAACACCTATTAATGACATCCTGGCACTCTGGGGAGAGAAACCAGAAATCACCAGTCATTTGGAGAAGTTGCCCCCTTTTCCCGTACCCAGGCCATGCTGGGTGTGCTTAGAGGTGGGCCTAAACTTTCCCATGGATTTTCTGTTTGGAGGAGAGCAGGAGAGCAGGACATGTGCCACCTCCTCAGCAGCTGCCAGAGCAGAATGCCCATGAGCTGCTGCTGTCTCCCAGCACTGGTATTGCTCCCGAGGCCAGAGATGAGGATCCACCTTGAGAGAGCCATTCTGGGAACAAGATCTGACCCCAGATATCTCCTGGCCCCTCCTGAACGGGTGCTTCCCCATGACCAGGTGGTGCAGCAGGAGGCCCAGGGATCAGATCGTCGCTGCCTCGCCGTGGTAGCCTTGCTGGTGGATCCCCTCTGGTGGGCTGTAGGACAGGGTTCCTGTGGAACACAGACACAGTTCATCAGGGGGATGCTGCAGCCTCCAGCACCTGGCGGAGCAGCCCCCGCGCCTCCTCCTCCGGCAGGAACCCCCGCTCCGCCAGGAAACCCGACAGGTCCTGGCACCGCTCCGGATGCTCCAGCACCAGCACAAAGCTGTCGGGGAGCTGAAGCCACTCCAGGAGCTGAATGACACCAGCACAGCCAGAGGAGACCTTGTCCAGCAGCACGATCTCCAGGGCTGCGCTGGTGCCGTGGGGCTGCGGGAGGAGCACGATGCCGTCAGTGGGGCTGATGCCGTGCCGGGGGTCGGGAACCCCTCAGCCAGCCCGGGATGCTCTGCGCCCTGCGCTGGCCCCACGCCCGCTCTCCCTCCAGGCGTCCTGGCAGCTCCCACCCTGCCGGGCCCCGGCTCAGCCCCGCCCGGCACGGCCCGGCTTCTGCCGCTGGCCCGGCTCATCACCAGCTCGCCCCGGTGCCGGACGCGGTTCCCTGGCACCCTTTTGATGGCCACCTGCGAGCCGAGGGCAGCAGCGGGCTGAGCTCGCCGCCTGCCCCGCACAGCCCCATCCTTCTCCTCCTTCTCCTTCTCTCCCTCCTCCTCCTCCTCCTTCCCCTCCTCCGTGCCCGCCGCCGGCCCCGCCGCTCCCCGGGCGCCGTCCGAGAGCCGCGTGGCCGCGCAGCCGCCGCCGCAGCCGCCGCTGCCCAGCAGCGAACCCGCCGGGGCCGCTCCTGCCGGGCCTCCTGCGCCTTCCCTGCGGGCGGGACGCGGCTGTCAGCGCTCGGCCCGGGCCAGGAGCGGCCCCGAGCGCCGCCCGAGCGCCCCGGGCCGGCCATGCCCCGGCGTTCTCCCCCGGCATCCCAGATTCGCCATGAAATGGGAACCCTGAGCTTGTGGAAGTGCCTGAAAGATGCCCTGTTCCTCTGCAGGGACACTCGGGCTGAGACAGGAGCCGGAGCCCTCTCTGGGGAAGCCTCCTCCGAGCTGGAATTTGTGCCGTGCTGGGAGAGGAGGAGGAGGGGAGAAGGCTGGCGCTGTGTGGCAGGAGCAGGAGGTTTGGGCCGCAGGACATTCCGTCTGCGCCGCTGCCCCGCAATGGGCGGGAACGCTGTGGGGAAGACTGGGGGACACTGGAGCGGGATATGGATGGCACTGGGGGGATCTGGGAGGGCCTGGGAATGAACTCAGGTGTATTGGGAGGGACTGGGCTGTACCGGGAGGGACTGGAGGGGCACTGGGGCTGTACTGGGCTGTGCTGGGCTGTGCTGGGGATGAACTGGGCGGTGCTGGGAGGGACTGGAGGGGTTGAATGGCTGTTCCCACCCGCACTGCCTCCCATTGGCCGAGGCTCCCGCCCATCACGGCCCCAACCAATCAGGGACATGGATCATGGCTTTGGGGGCGGGGCCTGAGACCTGCGCCATCGTTTCTTTTGCCTACAACTCCCATCATGCTCTGCGGCCCCATAGAGCCCCATTAAAGCCGGGACTACAACGCCCGGCATGCCCCGCGCTCCACAGAACCCCGGTACCGCCCCCATCTGTCCCATCAGTGTCCCCCACACCCTGCGGGACCCCCAAGTGCCCCTCAGTGCCCATTCGGGACCCCCAAAATTTTACTGGCAAAGTACAAAAGAACAAGGAACTTTGGAAAAGCATTTAATACAAATCCAATCCAACTTAAACTACTTGTCATAGCAGTAACTTCATTCACTCAGCCCATTTAGCCTGGAAACCCCTAAACACTGAAGTTGTTCAGGTACCCAAAAATGTTCCATATAAAGAGCATTAGAAGGAGAGGAAAGAGAGAGAGACAGGAAGACAGAAGCTCCACAGAACGACACACATGTGGCTCCCAGCTCCTGGGGCTCCAGTGTGGGCATGACACAAACCCCAGGAGAAGGCAGAGTCCATACCAGGGGCTGACCTTGTGCTCCTTGGTTTTAAGCCCCTGGGCCTTCGTGGGCCTCCCCCCAGCTGGGACTTCTGATATCTCAGGTGTTCAGAGCTGGGTGAGAGCTGTCCCATCTGTGTGACTGATTGACAGCTCAGCCCAAGGTGTCTGGGGACATTGATCTCATCCAGCCTCTGACAGCGACCACGGTGACACTGGGGAACCTCATGGAGCCTCATGGAGCCATGGGTCAGTTGTGACAAGGCAGGTCCAAGGACACCCTGGTGACACCGGGGAACCTCATGGGACGATGGGTGAGTTGGGACAAGGCAGGTCCAAGGACACCGTGGTGACACTGGGGAACCTCATCGAGCCATGGATCAGTTGTGACACTGTGGGGACCTCGTGGAATCAGAGGAGACCATTGGGAAGCTCCCATGGATCCAAGGGCCCAGGGTGACACTGTGGAGCCCAGAGTGTCACGGAGGAGCCATTGTGACACTGTGTGTTCCCATGGAACCAAGGGAACATGGGACAGGCTGATGCCTTAAGTTTTAGCTTCCATATTTTCCCAATTCTGTGCTGTATCAGTCTGTAACTCTGAACTTCATGCAGAGTGTCAGCAAGTTCTTTTACAGTGTAGTCAGACAAAACAATCCTTTTCCTGCCCGAGAACCATAGACACCGCTGCAGCTTCGGGCCCAAAAATTGAAAACAGCGAATTGAGGAGAGCAGACTGGGAGGGTGGGGCTGCATAACCTGAAGGTATAATTGGACAATTAACCCCAATATGGAAATGAACCAAATCTTAAAAAAGTGTGTAAACACGTGACCTGGCGTCCATCCTGGGTGTACCCTCAGCCAGGCCCTTGTACTGCCCAAGTGAATCCTTTGAAGGCCTTTTTAATAAATCCCCACTTTACTCCTGTAACACTGTCCAGCCTCTGCTCTAGGTGGCCTCTCAAGGCATCAAGGCCTGGCTGGCTGGGCCACCTGGGGGCCACCTCTCATCTGCCTGCGAAACACTGGGACCCTGTGCTTTTCTTTCTTATGGGAAAAAAGCACCTTTCACATCCAGGCACCCATGGCCAAAGTTGGGAATCCGCCTCCAGGATTCCCTATATCCATGGATTTCTCCGAGGTGAAAGCTTCCAGGAGAGACAAGTCTGGCTGGCCTTGGTTTCCAAAGAGCTGATTCTTATCTGCCTTTGAAACACTGGGGCTTTGTGCTTTCCTTTCTGATGAAAAGAACTCTTCTTCCTGCCCAGGTGCCCATGGCCAGAACTGAGGTTCCACCTTCAAAATTCTGAATATCCAAGGATTTCCCCCAGATGAAAGGTCCAGGAGAGACAAGTCTGGCTCTCTTGGCCTATGGTGACCACCTCTCATCTTCTTCCAAAACACCTGGGCTCCACGCTTCTCTTTCCTATGGGAAAAACCATCCATCTTGACCAGATGCCCATGGCCAAAGTTTGGAATCCTCCTCCAGAATTCCCTAGGTCCAAGGATTTCTCAGTGACAAAAGCTGCCAGGACAAACAGGTCTGAATGGCCCGGCCTCCCAGGAGCCTTCTCTCTCTGCTTCTGCCCCTGCAACACGGGGGCTCTGGGCTTTCCTTCCTATGGAAAAGAACCATCCTTCTTAACAATGCAGAAATGGCCAAAATTTGGGTTCCACCTCCCAAATTCCCTATATCCAAGGGTTTCTTTCAGACAAAAAAAATACCAGAACAGAGAGGTCTGGCTGCCCTTGGCCTCTGATGGTCACCTTTCATCTGCCCCTGAAACACCGGTGTTCCGTCCTTGCCTTCCTATGGAAAAGAACCGTCCTTCACCTCCAGGCAGCCAGGTCTGAAACTGGCATTCCACCTCTAAAATTCCCTATATCCAAGGACAAAATCTGCCAGCACCATCTGATCTGGCTGCCCTTGGCCTCTGGTGGCTGTGGCTCATCTGCCCCTGCAGCACTGGGGCTGGGTTGTTCCCTTCCTGTGGAGACCATGGTGGCACAGTGAGGACCTGGAGGAACCATGGAGTCCATTGTGACACTTTGGGGCCACGGTGACACCGTGGGGCTCCATGGAACCCAGAGACCACCATGACTCTGTGGGGCCTTGTGGAACCGTGGAGACCATTCCGACCCTTCAGGGCCTGGTGTCACCAAGGGGGCATTGTGACACCTCAGGGCCTTCTGGAAACAAGGGACCAGGCTCCATGGAATGAGGGGAACAGGGAACAGGTCTGGCAGGCTTGGCCTCCCAGGGACCACTTGACAGGTCTGGCTGATCTTGGAATATCAAGGGCTGCTTCTCATCTGCCCATGAACCACTGGGGCTCCGTGCTTTCCTTGCTATGGAAAAGAACTGTCCCTTTTTTCAGACACCCATGGACAAAATTGGTACTTCCCCTAAAAAATTTCCTGTATGCAAGGGTATCTGCCAGAAAAAAACCTGCCAGCTCTGGCTGGCCTTGGCCTCTGATGGTCGCATCTCAGTTGCCTCAGAAGCACTGGGGCTCTGTTCCTTTCTTCCTGCAGAAAAGAACTGACCCTCTTGTCCAGGAGCCATGGCAGGAACTGGAATGTGGCCACCAAAATTCCATCTATCCTTGCATTGCTCCCAGACAAAAGCTGCCAGGAAGGACAGTTCTGCCTGGCCTTGGCCTCTGGTGATATGAGCAGAATGTTTTCCTTTGCAAACACCTTGGACAGGACCCAGAGATCTCCCGAGCTGGGTTTTGCAGGCCTCAGGAACATAACCCATGTATGGAGGCTGATGTGCCTGGGCTCAGTTGTGAAGAGACTGAGGACAGATCAGGAGTGGCCTGGCAGGGCTTGAAAGGTGGATTCCGAAATGGTGGAGCTTTTCTCCATAGTGGGAATCAGGCAGGGAGAGAAATTATGCCCCAAATGCAGCTGGGGAAGTCCAGACTGGACACAGGAGGAGAAAGGAATTTCCCTCCCAGGGCAGGGCTGTGGTGCAGCACATCCCCAGCAGGAGCCTGGAGCAGCCCAAGGCTTTGTGTGTCCAGGCAGGGGCAGCAGGAGGCAGAGCTGCCAGCAAAGGAAGGGCCAGCGAGGTGGGGCAGCCGGGGGTGACGACAGCCTGCAGGGACAGAGGCGCAGGGCAGGGACACCGTGGGACAGCCTGGGCTGCAGAGGGCTCAGGGATGTGCAGCAGCTGCAAGGCCCTGACAGAGCCAACCTGTGCAGCCCTTTGGCCATGGCTGCTGGCCCTGGGCCTGAGGCCACCAGGGGACAAGTGACCCTTGCAGCCCTGGGGCCTCAGTGCCTCCTTGTCCCTGCTCAGCAGCCTGGCAGGGGCCGCCCCATGGTCCTGCCCTTGGCACTGCACATCCCCACATGCCAGTGCCCATCCCGGGAAGAGCCCTGAGCAATGAGGGAGGGACAGGATCTGCCTTGCCAGGGGCTGGGGCTCAGGCCTGGGCCCTTTGCATTCCTGAAACACATCCAGGTTTGCTCAGCACCAGAGCCACCTTCCCCTTGCTTGTCCCTTGCTGTCATCTCTGCTCCAGCATTATGCTCTATTTGGGGACACTTTCTCAGTCGTGTCCCTCAGTGGGACCCATTAAAAGTCCAAGAAACTTCAGTGTTTCAATCACACTTTGAGTTCTTGAGAAGTTTTTTGAGCACACTCTCCTGGAATGAGACTAATGAAAACAACAGCAGCCCCTGAGACGGTCATTAAAGTCCTTGTGCTGTGTCTCTGCAGCTGAGCTGGGCTGGGCTCCTGGCACAGAGGGTGATCCTGGTAACCAAGCAGAGCTTCAAAAGCACATTTCTCTTGCTGAGCAGCTCTTCTCCCAGCCCAGCAGGGCTGGGGCACTGCCTGCAGCCAGCCCGGGCACAGCACAGAGGCACAGAGAGCTTCAATCAGTCAGGGCTGGGAAGAGGCTGAGAAGTGCCCGGGGCAGAATCACTGCCAGCCCTTGGCACAGGAACCTCCGGCTGCAGGACAATGCAGCTGCAGCTCCTGGAGTGATCTCCTGAAGCTGGAGCATCCCAATGCCCACAGACCCTGTGAGTACAACTCTGAGTGTTTCTGGTGCAGGGCAGGTGAAATGATCATGGAGCTCTGACATGCTGAGGGTTTATGATCAGTCACAGAATATTTCCAAGACAAGGATATAGATAAAAATGAAGAAATTCCCAAAGCGTTTGTATTCAGTTTCCTACAATTGCAGAATGGCAGGGAGGGAGGTATAAATATCTGCAGTTGATTATGAATTTTGAGAACTGTCTGAGCTATCTGAACTGTTACTTTTAGTGATCAGTAGGTTCACAGGAGATCCCTAATGTGCTTGCAGCCACTCTGCCCATGGACAGCAGCAGCAGCACCTTTGCTGGAGCCACCAGGCTAAGTCTGCGCTGTCCTTTCTCCAAGCTGCAAACAGAACCTGCCCCCAGCCAGTGCCCTGCAAACAGGCAGGGTTCTGTCAGGCCAAGGAGAGGGCACAGAGATTTGGGGTTGGCAAGTGCTGGCACGGAGAGATCAGGCACAGGGAAACACCTGCAGGAGGAAAATCTCCAGGAAGTAAAGAGAAAGAAGATCAGAGAATAAGAAAAAACAAAACCCAGAAATGCTGAGGCAGGGAGAGTTTAGAGATGTCCAGAGGATCCCCTCCAGTGCAGCCCCTCCCTCTGCACAAGCCCCCTCCCTCCTGTGCCCCAGCCAAGCCTCTGCCCTCAGGGCCGGGGCTCCAAAGCATGCACCCCTCCTGTGCAAGCAGAGCTGCAGCAGAGCATCTCTGAGTTATAAGATTGATGGGAAAAGGCAGAGGTTTTGAGACACTGGAAATGCCACTGGGTTGCTGAAATATGCAATGTGAGTCCTTGGCTACAAATGTGGAGCTGGGCTGTGGTGGATCCATCTGCTCTCAGCTGTACCTGGGGTTTTTTTAGGGAAAATGTGGGAAGCTGATCATCCTCCTTGGGAGAAAGGTTAAAGCCCAGAGAAATTCTAAAAAGGTCAGAATATCAGACCATCTCCCCTCACTCTCCTCTCATCACTTTACCGCACATAATGTGCTTTGCTCTCCCTAAGTGCAGCAGAAATGCTGAGGATTTCTGATTTCCAGGAACACCAGGACTGATATAAGGGTGTTTATGAAGAAAACCCCAGGACTGTAGAACACATAAGGCTGTCTATGTGTGCTCCAGGGGAGGGGGTATGGGAAATGTCTTTGATTTTGGTTACAGGTACCACTTCTAACTTTTCACTGTCCTTTCTCCATGAACAGGTGCCAATGTGCAGCCACAGCAAATGTCCAACAGCAGCTCCATCAGCCACTTCCTCCTGCTGGCACTGGCAGACACGCGGCAGCTGCAGCTCCTGCACTTCTGCCTCTTCCTGGGCATCTCCCTGGCTGCCCTCCTGGGCAACGGCCTCATCATCAGCGCCGTAGCCTGCGGCCACCACCTGCACACGCCCATGTTCTTCTTCCTGCTCAACCTGGCCCTCAGCGACCTGGGCTCCATCTACACCACTGTCCCCAAAGCCCTGCACAATTCCCTCTGGGACACCAGAAACATCTCCTACACGGGATGTGCTGCTCAGCTCTTTTTCTTCATGTTCTTCACTGGAGCAGAGTATTTCCTCCTGACCATCATGTGCTATGACCGCTACATGTCCATCTGCAAACCCCTGCACTATGGGACCCTCCTGGGCAGCAGAGCTTGTGCCCACATGGCAGCAGCTGCCTGGGCCAGTGGCTTTTTCAATGCTTTGCTGCAAACAGCCAATACATTTTCCCTTCCCCTGTGCCATGGCAATGCCCTGGGCCAGTTCTTCTGTGAAATCCCACAGATCCTCAAGCTCTCCTGCTCCAAATCCTATCTCAGGGAACTTGGGCTTCTTGCTGTTACTGCCTGTTTCCTATTTGGTTGTTTTGTGTTCATTGTTTTCTCCTATGTGCAGATCTTCAGGTCTGTGCTGAGGATCCCCTCTGAGCAGGGACGGCACAAAGCCTTTTCCACCTGCCTCCCTCACCTGGCCGTGGTCTCTCTGTTCATCAGCACTGGCACATTTGCCTACCTGAAGCCCCCCTCCATCTCCTCCCCATCCCTGAATCTGGCTCTGTCAGTTCTGTACTCGGTGGTGCCTCCAGCCCTTAACCCCCTCATCTACAGCCTGAGGAACCAGGAGCTCAAGGCTGCAGTGAGGAGACTGATGACTGGATGCTTTCAGGGACATTAAACCGTTGGCACTTTCTGCCAATCACTTGTAATAAAAGTAATCTTTGATGCCACTTGTTGGTTTCTTTTTGGAAGTTCTTTTTCTATGTTTGACTGTTTTGAAGCGTTCACAATAAATGTCATGGTTTGTGCCATTTCTCATACTGTTTCTCTCCGCCTTCCCTGTCTCCACAGACTGTGTCAATGAGGGGCAGTTCTCTCGGTGGATTTAAAGGAACTAAACGATCTCCCAGCACAGTTTTCTGCAGAGATGCCCTTTTGTTGCCTTCTCTGGAGCTGCAGCAGCAATGTCTGTGTGCAGAGCTGGGGCAGATCAGGGCTGGCACAGCAGCTGTGCCCAGGAGCAGCAGCACTTGGTGCTGCCAGTGCTGCTCCCGTGGCCCTGCCCCGCTGCCCTGGTGGCCCTGGTGTTGCTGCAGGGCCTGAGTGCTCTCGGGGCCGGGCACAGTCCTGGGGGTGGCAGTGCCGGGGCTGCAGCAGGGACAGGCCATGGGCACTGCTGGGGCAGCGCTGACGCCTCAGGCCAGGGCCTGGGGGCTCCAGGCTCCTTGCCCAGGCTCTCTCAAGAACACGGCCAGGCCAATGCTCAGCACAGAAAACCCCCGTGAGCAGCCCCAGGCTGGCCGTGGGCAGGCTGGGGGCAAACAGCACAGCTGGTGCTCTGCAAGGGCCCTGGGGGAGACGGGAAGGAGCAGCAGAGCAGGGGCTGATCCATCCCCAGTGCGCTGCACAGCTCAAGGCAGCGTCCCAGAGCGTCCTCATGGAGCTGCCAACAACATCCCCCCTCTGCAGCCCTGGCCTCTCCCCCAACTCACAGAGGTGCCGCATCCTTGCAGGCACAGACACGGCAGCACTGGCTCAGCAGCCCCTGTTTGCATTGCACACAGCAGGCGGGAGCACCCCCATGCTGGTGCTGTGGGGACATGAACCTGAGGCAGCACAAATGCCATCAGCCCCTGGGTCCAGGAAGGGCTAGGGGACACCAGGGAAACCACTCAGCTTTGTCCTGGCCTCTGCAGTCAGCCAGAAAGTTTGTTCCCATCAGCTGGGAGTTTCCTGTCCCACTGCAGATGCTGCTGCTCAAATCCATGGCCTGTCCCTGATGCAGCCACAGCATTGCCACCCCCAGGAGCTGCAGAGGCTCTGCAGGACTGACAAGATGGGCTTTGAGGCTGTGAGGAGAAGCTGAGGGACCTGGGCTGCTGGAGCTTCTGAAGAGGAGGCCCAGGGCTCCTCCTGCAACTGCTCCAAGGGTGGTTTCAGAGAATCACAGAATCAGCAAGGTTGGAGAAGACCCTGGAGATCATCAATTCCAACCTGTTCCCTCACAGTGCCTTGTCTCCCCTGAGCCTTCTTTTCTCCAGGATTAACAACCCCAGCTCCTTCAGCCATTCCTCACAAGACTTGTGCTCCAGACCCCTCACCAGCCTTGTTGCCCTTCTCTGGACATGCTCCAGCCCCTGTGAAATTGGGGACCCAGAACTGGACACAGCTGTTGAGGTGCTGCCCAACCAGTGCCAAGCACAGGGGAAGAATCACTGCCCTGCTCCTGCTGGCCACACCATTCCTGATCCAGGCCAGGAGCCATTGGCCTTCGTGGCCACCTGGGCACACTGCTGGCTCATGTCCAGCCTGCTGTCCATCAGTCCCTGCAGGTCCCTTTCTGCCTGGCTGCTGTCCAGCCCCTCTGTCCCCAGCCTGTTCCACTGCATGGGTTGTTGTGGCCAAAGTGCAGGACCCGGTACTTGGACTTGTTAAACCTGACCTTGTTGGATTTGGGCCCTGGATCCAGCCTGTGCAGGGCCATGTGCAGAGCCCTCCTACCCTCCAGCAGATCAACACTCCCAGCCAGCTTGGTGTCACCACAGTTCCATTAGGTCCCAGAGTGTCCCATTGGTCTCCATGATTCCATGAGGCCTCCCAGTGTCACAATGTCCCTTTGGTTCCATGGGTCCTCTTGGTGTCACAAAGTCCCTTGGATCCTTGGGCCCTGCAGTGTCACAATGTCACCGTGGTGCCCCAAGGCTCTGCACTGTCACAGTGGATCCTTGGTTCCATGAGGTCGGGCAGGGCAGCAATGCTCTCCTTGGTCCCACAGTGTCACAATGGCCTCTTGGTCCCAAGGGCCACCACAGTGCCAAACATGTTTCCTGCATTCCACAAAGCCCTGAGGGGCAGCTCAGGCCCCTTAGCTTCATGGAGCCCTGCAGTGTCGCCATGGTCCCACCATGACACAAGGTCCTGCTCTGTCACAAAGCTTTGCATGGTCCCACAAGGCCCTGCAGGGTCACAGTGTCCTCTGTGGTCCCACCAGGACCCAGACTGTCACAGTGCACTCCTTGCTTCCATTCAGCCCCACAGTGTCACAGTGGCCCCGTGGCTCTGTGGTGCTGTCGTGGTTTGAAGATCTCTGTCTCTGTTCTTGGACCTTCGGCCCCAGGGGAAAATGGGAAAATGGGGGGGACTGTGGTCCCAAAAAAGGAAAAAACTGAACTGTTGTTTTCTCCCCTCTTGGCAGGGCATTGTTGAAAGGAAAAATCCTAAAAGCAGTCTGTCCATCCATGCATTGGTGGTGAGAGCACTGTGCATGGAAAGGAGAAGGGTCACCATGGCAAACTTTTTTTCTCTGGGTGGTGCCATGTGTGACATGGAAACAAGGGATGTGGCAGCTGTGTTTTCTTGGGGGGGTCTGTGGCACAGGAGAGACTCCTGTTCCCTTGATGGGCTGAGTATTGATTGTCTGGAGGGTGGAAACCTGACTGGGGTCCAGATTGTGTCTCTCTGTGATTTGTTGGAGTTGAATGGTGGGAGGAGGAATGCTTTGCAAGGTTTTCATTTTGATCTTTGTGTGCTTTTTTTTTTTCCTTTTTCCTTTGTTTCTTTCTTTTGTAGTAGTAGCTTAATAAAGTTTTTTTCTGTTATTAAGCTTGGGCCTGCTTTGTTCTGTTCTCGATTCCATTTCACAGCATTAAATTGAGAGATTACATTTTCATGGGGGCACGGGCATTGTGTCAAACCATGACAGGTACCATGTTGTACACAGTGTCACCATGGGCCTCTTAGTGCCACCAGGCGCCTCAGTGTCACAATGGACCCTTGCTTCCCCAGGACCCTGCAGTGTCACAATCATCAGAGAATCCATCAGGCTGGAAAAGACCTTGGAGAGCACCAAGTCCAACCTGGGACCCAACACCACCTTGTCACCCAGACCATGGCACTGAGTGCCACAGCCAGTCTTTCCTTAAACACTTCCAGGGACAGAGACTCACCCACCACCCTGGGCAGCCCATTCCAATGCCCAATCCCCCTTTGTATGAAGAATATTTCCTGATGTCCAGCCTAAACATCCCCTGGTGCAGCTGAAGGCTGTGTCCTCTTGTCCTGTCTCTGCTCCCTGGGAAAAGAGCCTGACCCCAAAATGGCTGCACCTTCCTGTCAGGGAGTTGTGGAGAGTGATGGGGTGTCCCCTGAGTCCCCTCTTCCCCAGGATAAATAATCCCAGCTCCCTCAGCTGCTCCTCACAGGACTTGTGCTCCAGACCCCTCACCAGCCTTCTTGCCCTTCTCTGGACATGCTCCAGCCCCTCCATGTCCTTCCTAAACTGGGGGCCCAGAACTGGACACACCACTCGAGGTGCTGCTCAACCAGTGCTGAGCACAGGGGAAGAATCACAGCTCTGGTCCTGCTGGCCACACCATTCCTGATCCATAGGAGTGCCAGGGGTTGGATGACGGAAATGTGGGGAGGGAGTGGGGACAAAGTCTGATTGATTGTCAGCCATGAAGGGTCTTGATTTTCATATCTGTTCAGACTGCATTAAGAGGTGCGGGGGGTCAGTATCAATTGGGACATAACTGATCTCCATCTCTAAACAGGGAAAGAACACTGGATAAAAGTTCTCTCTGCATTGTTTTCAATATCATATATTCACTTTGAATACACTTCTGAAATCTGTCTAATTAACCACAGAAGAATTGAAGGTTTCAATTATTCCCAGGAGCTTTTCTTGCTGAGGCATTGTCCTGGTTTGTAAGATAAGCTTGTATTCTATTTGTCATCTGTTGGAAGTTGGGCAGGTTTGTTATCTCTCAAGAACAATGGTTTGCTGGAAGAGGTAATGGTTTGTTAATGGGCCATTGACTGATTCAATGCAGGGCTGGTAACGTAACACCATCCCATTGTGAGGTGCTCCACCCAGAGGGGGAAGCCAAGCACTCTTTTATTGGATAAAAGGGGTACCTTTTGGGGGACAGAGCAGCTCTCTTTTTGCGGGATTTCCCAGAGAAGCAGCTCCTTCGGCAGGACTCCGGAGAGAAGCGGCTGGAGCGCGGTGAGGCGGCGGCGGCGGAGTTCAGAGGCAGCCCCAGCGCAGAGGAAGACCGGCCCAACTGCCACCAGATCTTCAGAGAAAACTATACCCTTCTAAAGATCACCACTTCAGCTGAAATTCATCAGCCACTGCAAGAGGAGTAGCTATCATTTCAACCAGACTGCTACCAACACCCCGAATCCTCAGGTTGTGGACTTTTTCACTAGTTTTGTTTGTACCGATTGCATTTGCCTTCTTAAATTGTTATCTAGTTTTCTCCTAGTAAAGAATTGTTACTCCCATTCCCATATCTTTGCCTGAGAGCCTTTTAATTTAAAAATCCTGGTAATTCGGAGGGAGGGGGTTTACCTTCTCCATTACACAGGAGGCTTTTGCCCTCCTTCACAGACTCCTGTCTTGTCAAACCAAGACAGAGACTCAGAGAATTCTGCTTCCAGAGATCATTTCTGGTCACACTGTTCCTTGTAGAAAGGTGACAGCATTCCAGGCAGCCTGTACTGAGCAGGTGGCTCTTGAGTAGGTTTTGTTGTTTAGGAAACCTGCTCAGGCTTTTCCAGTCTTTCTTCCCCAACAGGAAAACTTCTCCTGGGCCTGTGTGCAGGCAGAGCCCTGAGGAGAGCAGGTGGGACACGGTGCAATGGGCTGGGACATGGAGCTGTAGAGCTCAGGGACAAGGTTCTGCTGCAGGGCACAGGGATGTCAGTGCCAGGTGGGAAATGTCAGACATGGTGAGGCTGGGGGTGAGGAGCAGCTTTCCAAACAGGATCAGCCCTCAGGGGGCTCATTCTTCTACATGCCCAGACCTCCTAATGAGACAGTGAGCATCAAGATCACCTGGGGAATGCCTCTAACAGCTCTTCTCTGAACTGGGAAACTAAGAATACTCACTTGATTGAAGAAAAAAGTCATGAGGTGCACTTTGAAATCCTCCTCCTTACAAGAACTCCAAACTGACTCCAATCAGGCACACAAGCCCTGGAGATTTGCAGACCATTGAATGAAGACAAAGAGCCCCTGAGGGCTTTCTGTATTTTGATTATCCCCAACATGGATTTGGGACTCAGTCCAGGACCCTCAGGCACTGAGAGAAGGCTGAAGAAGCTGCTCAAGGAGTCAGAAGCAAAACTCCAAGTCCCTTGGAGCATCACTGGGCCCCACTGAGGGCAGGGACTGCCAAAGGCTCCCAGGGACTGGTGAGAGCAGATCCTTGAGGCCAGGATTGCAGGGAGCCCAAGGCTCAGAGCAGGGAACTGCAATGCTGAGCAAGGCCTGGGCTGGCTGGGGGAAGCAGAAAGGCCAAGCCCTGAGCCCAGCCTGGCACAGCAGGGCCTGTCCCTCACGGGTGGCTCGGGGCTCTTTGTGGGGCAGGGGGATGTGAGGGGCAGCAAGGACAAATGTCACAAACCTGTGTGACCCGGCAGATCCTCATGGAACCAAGGGGCCATTGTGACACTGGGCTGCCACATGGAATCAAGGAGACCATTGTGAACTCAGAGACCCCAAGGAACCAAGGGTCCATGGTGACCTTGTGCAGCCGCAGTGTCACAGAGGAGCCGTTGCGACACAGCGAGGGCACACGGAGCCGAGGGACCATTGTGACACATCAGGGCTTTGTGGAACCATGAAGCCATTGTGATACTGCAGAAGCAAGGGGAACATTGTGACACTCCAGGGCCTGATGGAACCAAGGAGATCATTGTGACATTGTGGGGTCCCACAGAACCAAGGTAACATGGAACAGCTCAGGCTGCCTTGACCACCCAGGGGCCAAATCTCATCTGCCTATGAAACACTGGGACCATGTGCTTTTCTTTCTAATGAGAAAAAAACATTCACCTCAACTAGGCGCATATGGCCAAAATTGGGCATCTGACACCAGAATTCCCTATATCCAAGGATAGCTCCCAGATAAAAGCTGCCAGGACTGGCAAGTCTGGCTGGCCTTGGCTTCCTGAGGGCTGGCACTTATTTGCCTTTGAAACACTGGGGCTCTGTGCTTTCCTTCCTAATAAAATGGCCAAAATTGAGATTCCGCCTCCAAAATGCCATATGTCCAAGGATAGCCTCTAAACAAAAGGGGCCAGGAAAGCCAGATCTGTCTGGCTTGGCCTAAGGCAACCTCTCATCTTCTTCCAGAACACTTGGAGTTCACGCTTCTCTTACCCATAGGAAAAAAACCCATCCATCTTGACCAGGTGCCTATGGCAAAAACTGGGATTCCACCTCCAAAACAACATACAGCCAAGGATTTCTCCCAAGTGAAATGCCAGGAAAGACAATTCTGGCTGCCCTTGGACCCTTGGGGGCTGCCTCTCACCTGCCTTGAAACACTGGGGCTTGCTGCTTTCCTTCCTATGGAAATGAACTGTCCTTATGTATGAAGAAATGACCAAAAATGGAATTCAACCTCCAAAATTCCCTCTATCCAACGGTTGCTTTCAGGAAAAAGCTATCAGGACAGAGAGGTTTGGCTGCCTTAGGCCTTTGGTGGCTACCTTTCATCTGCCCCACAAACACCGGTGTTCTGTGCTTTTCTTCCCATGCAAAGAACAGACCTTCTCCTCCGGGTGTCCATGTCTGAAACTAGGATGCCACCTGTAAATATCCCTATATCCAAGGGTTGCTCCCAGACAAAATCTGCCAGTACTGTCATGTCTGGCTGGCCTTGGCCTCTGGTGGCTGCCCCTGCCACACTGGGGCTCGGTTCTTTCCTTCCCATGGAGATCACTGTGACACTGTGGGCACCTCATGGAACCAAGGGGATCATTGTGGCACCACTGGAGCCCATGGAACCAAGGGGCCATGGTGACACCACGGGGCTTCATGGACCCAGAGACCATTATGACTCTGTGGGGCCTGATGGAACCATGGAGACCATTCCGACCCTTCAGGGGCTCGTGTCCCCAAGGGGGCATTGTGACACCTCAGGGCCTCTTGGAAGCAAGGGACCATTGGGACACTGTGGGGCCCCATGGAATAGGAGAACATGGAACAGGTGAGGCTGGCTTGGCCTCCCAGGGGCCGCCTGATGGGTCTGGCTGATCTTGGAATGTCAAGGCCTTCCCCTCATCAGCTCCTGGAGCACTGGGGCTCAGTGCTCTTCTCTGTATGGAAATAACCGTCTGTTATTTCAGATGTGCATTGCCAAAATTGGTACCCTCCCTAAAAAATTTCCTATTTGTAAGGGTATCTCTTAGAACACAATCAGGCAGCTCTGGCTGGCTTTTGCCTCAGGTGGTCAACTCTCATCCACTCCTAAAACAGTGGGGCTCTGTTTCTTCATTCCTGTTAAAAAAACTGGTCTTCATGTCCAGGGTCCATGGCCAAAATTAGAAGCAGCCACCAAGCCTGGCCGGGCTCACAGATCCATCTGCAGCCCCAGGCAGATATTGACTCTGCCAGTGCTGCCATCCTCCCTCCAGTGAGAGAAAAGGACACAGGGCAGGCACACAGAGGAGCAGCATGAACACACCGAGGTCAGGGAAGAGGAAGTTGAGTCCCAGGTGGGAGGGATGAGGAGATGCCTTGATCTTGGGGCTGGAATCCTCTGCTAAAGCTGTGGAGAAAGATGTCATTGATACATCAGACTCCCTTTTTCCCTCTAAGGCATTGAAAAGAATGGGGAGATGACTTGCTCAGCAAAGGCCTCCATGCTAAAGTAAGCAAATGTTGAAGTAGCTGTGAACCCATGAGAAGTTTGAACCAAGAAAAGAGGGAAAAATGATGAGACCCTGTGTCCTCAGGGAGAGAAGAAGACCTCTCTTCCCAGAGATGATTTTAGAAATAGAAGGAGAGAACTTTTGCTTTTAACAGTTCTTCTTTAAACTAATACCCTATAAACTGACATGGCCCATAAACACAGCTGTGAGAAAGGCTGGGAGAAAATTGGAGGGACTTCACAATTGCAGATTTTTCTGAGCAGCTGCTATTTGTGGAAGCTAAAAGCCATGCAATAATTGTTTTCCTGTGGAGAGGCCTCCATAACATAAACAAGAGGAATTTCTCTCCCTAAGTGAACAGAAGAAAGACAATTCTAGAGATGGTAAACTGACTGAAAATATTTTTTTTTTTTCTCTTTACATTGTCAGGTTGTCAGGAGATAGGAAGTGTTCTGAAATTTTGTTCTGGTCCTTATTGCTCCTTCTTTTATTTACTCATAATAAACTTTGTGGGAACTCAAAATGTCTCTCAGACATTTTTAGAGGTTCCAGGCCGTGGTCAGACACAGTCTGGACCCCAGCAGGCAGCTGGATTTAGCTGTGATTTTGAGTTTGAACCATGGAATGAATTACCAACTTTGAAGGTGGAACAAGCAGTCACAAAGTGCTAGATAGTATAGTAAATGTAGTCACAAAGTAGAGGGAAATATTTTTTGGTAGTGTACAGGGGGGTTTTAGTGCATGTAGAGGGGGGTTTTTACTTTGTACATGGGGGTCAGAAATTCTAAGATGGAGGAAAGTGGGCTGAACCCATCCTTCTTCTTTCTTCTTCCTTACCTCCATGTTCTTGGTGATGTTGGCACTCACAGATTGGTTTAGAATAGAAAAACACTTGGTAACGTAGGTAATAGGTATTGGGGAATAATTGTAAACATGTTATATGTAATATATCTTATAAAAGATAGCAGCAGCCCTGGGCGGGGAGAGAGGAGAAGAAGACACCAGACAGTCAGGGTGTCAGGAGTGTGTGCGTCTCTGCCTGGGCCGCTGACCAAAGGGCCGCAGCCCTAGAACTTAATCTGTTAGATAATTAGCAATAAATCGTCTTGAGACCGAACAAGAAGAGGCTGCGGAGTTTTATTTGGGAACACAGGTTGGAGGAGAAGCTTTACCACCACACGAGACCCCAAACCAAACCCGGGGTTCTCACATCTGGCGTCCCTGGGCGCGCATCAGCAAGAAGACCGAAAAGAAACATCAAACAACCTCCAACCTGCATCAGCGGAGAAGAAAAAAAGAGAGAAGAGCAGAGCACACACTCGCCGCAAATTCCAAGACGAGAGGGAGCGGACAGCTCGAGATAAGAACCTGACCTTCACCGAAACAACTCGTCTCGGGTACTTTCCAGGGAGGAGACGACCCAGAAGCGCGCCTGGGATCTCTCACCTGTGACCTGCTGGACGGTGATCAGTGCCATCTCCGGACTGACCTCGAGCCGACACAGCTTTTGGTGAGAAAGGTCAAAATTAAGAACATGGGGGGGGAATTCTCCCAAGAGGAAAAAGAAATAGTATCTGCCTTCCAGGGCATCATCTCTGCCCATCCGGTAGAGATTGCTCAAAAAGAGCTGAAAGATTTATTATTATGGGTGCGGTGTAACTTCCCACACTCAGATCCAGATTTATTGTATGAGCCAAATTTTTGGCAGGAAATTAACAAGCAATTATATTATCAGGCTATAAAAAATAATAAGCTTGCCGCAAAACTTTTATCTTCAGCAAGAACAGTTTTAGAGTCACTCTCACAACGCGGCAGCTCAAGCCAGGCAGCTACGGCTCCTGGTGACAAACCGGTGGGGGACAGTCTGGCCAGCAGCTTGGGACAGCCCCTCTCAACACAGACACAGGACAGGCGGGATTGCTTTCTGTGGAAAATCAGGGAGATGATACCCCATCGCGTCCCGTGTCCCCGGGTTCTCACTGTTCCTCAGTTTCCCAAGAGTTCCCAAGCTCCTCTGACGCAGAAATTCCCCAGACGGAGGCAAGCGAGCCAGGCACAGCCGCAACCCTCAGTGGGAGGAAGGCATTGCCCAAGTCCAAACCCACGGTGGGGCGGCAGCGGCGGCGGCAGCTCCGGTGGGGGAGGGTGCGAACGTGAGTGCAGAGCAGGGGGAGGAGGGAGAGGAAAGTGCCTCCACATCTGCGCAGGCTGGGAGTTCAAAACAGCCCGCACGGAAGGCGAGGCCGGGGAGAGCGGCGGGGGCGGGACGGATCGGGGCGAAAGCGGGGGGTGCGAGTGCGGCGGTGGTACGCTCGGAGTGCCCGGGGACGCGTTCGGTGTCGAGAATCCGTGAGGCCGCAGAAGCGGCCGCCCAAAGGGTGCGGGAACTTGGCTCCCTGACCGCGGCAGCCAGGGCTGCTGAGGAAGCGGCAGAGGGACAGCGGGAGGCGTTCCTCGCTGCAGCTCAGGCGGCGGGCACGTGTGCGAAGGTCGAGCAAAACCCGACAGCCACGGGTGGAGGGGATTTCTCACATTTCGAACGCGCGGGACGGGCACACAGGGGGTGGAGCCGGCGTGCGCGGGCTGTGGGTGCTGGTATGGAGCCAGGAGACAGGCAAAGTGAGGCGGAGACATCAGGGGCGGAATGGGAACAGGAGGGTGGATACGTCAGCCTTGGGGGGGATGGCAGTGGCTCTGATTCGGAGGCAGTGAGGGGTGGAGCGAGGCCAAAGCATAGCCGGGGTCGGAGCAGGGGCATCCACACCCCCATGATGGCGCAGGCAGGGATGGGGCGTGGCCAGGATGTAAACATTCCTCAGGGCACGGTTCCATCATTGTTCCCATAGCAACAGACAGCCCAAGCCCACAGCCAATCTCTGTCAGCTTCAGACATGGCCAAATTAGAACAGTTGTTACAACAAGAGTCAGTTTCACGGACTGCAGGGGTTGCAAACGTGAATCGGTTATTAGGAGAAATGCTCAAAGGTTTATTGGGAATTAGTGCAGGATTTGCAAATGTAAATCAGTTGACAGAAGAGATGCTCAAATGTTTATCGGAAGTGCAGATTGAAGAGCAGAGTGCGGTTCCCACCTCAGCTGGTCAGGCGGCAGCGCCATCTAGCGGCGGAACCACAACATTGCAACAGGCGGCACAGAACTTGTCCGGTCAAGGCACTGCGCCACCCAGTGGTGGGACTGTGACATTGCAGGACTTTTTTCCAGTTTCTTATAAGAAAAACTCCAGGGTGAAAAAGGTCACATCTGCACGGCAGCAGGAACCTCCACTGACACCAGAACAGTGCGGGACTCAGGACACTTCTGCTGAGGTGCAGCAACGGGAGGAAACAATACACATCACTGCTTTGGAGGGTGTTCCAGCTTGGACAATTCCAAAATCAAGGTCTGCCAAACTTTCGGGGCAGGGAGAGTCAATTTTCATATCAAAGGGGGTTGTTGAATTTCTTTTACAATATTGAAGCACAGCCTTGGAGTCACAGCCAGAACTGTTGGTTCATCTTCCAAAAATTTTCCAAATAATGCAGGGCAGTCGTGTGTTCTCCTCCACAGCAGACGCTTCACTTTTCTCCAGAGACTTCCAGCCTTCATCTTCGCAGATGCTGCAGATGCCGTTGGTGTCGGTGAGTGCTGCTGCACCAGAACTGCAGCCACAGCAGATGACTCCACTCTACAGGCAAGTACCCACTGAATTTACAGCTTTGCAGAGCGCAAAAGTGGACTGGCAGGACATTCGAGCAGAGTTGGAGAAAGAGAAAGGTTTATTGCAGGGCTCAGGAAATATAATGATGCCGGTGAACTATGACGCTCAGGGCCAAAACCTGAGATGGGAACGCCTGGACCGTGGAGCAATCAAAGATTTAGCTAAGGCCATTCGGGACAATGGGTTGTCATCACCATATTTCAAGCAAATGTTTAAAAGTATTTTTGGAATGTATGACTTAACACCGTATGATCTTAAATATCTTGCGACATCAGTTCTTACAGACACCCAAGCTCTCGTGTGGCAGAAGGCGTGGAGGAGATCCCTGGAGGAGCTGAGAGCCAGATACCAGGGCGGGCCGAATGCGAACCTCACCATGGCGCAGCTTGCTGGTGATCCTCCTGAGGATGATCCAACTCAACAGGCGGTGAGGCTCCTGCGTCACGTGCTCAGCGACATCAAAGAGGCAGCACGGAGGGCAATTCTTCAGATTGCTCCAGCGGGGGTCCAGGACACCATCTACACCGAGATCAAACAGGGTCCTTTGGAGCCGTTTTCTTCATTTGTGGATCGTCTTTCTCAGGCGGTGGAGCGGCAGGTGACCGAGGAGGGAGCAAAACCACACCTGGTCAAAAGCCTTGCGTTCTCCAATGCCAATCCGGAGTGCAGATGGATCATCAGAATGATGCGCACCAGGCCACCTTGGCAGACATGATCGAGGCGTGCAGCAAGGTGGGGACACCACAACATGTTGCTTCCATCATGGAGGAACACTTGGGGGATCAAATTGAAAAACGTGTTAGGGAAGTTCTTGGAAATTATACAAAGGGCAACCCTAATGCAGAGAGACGGTGCTTTGGGTGTGGGGCACAAGGACATATTAAAAGGAACTGCCCACAACTTGCAAAGCCCAACAAACCACCAGACCTTTGCCCTCGATGCAGGAGAGGGAAACATCTCGCAAGTGAGTGTCACTCACAGACAGATATGGATGGGAAACTTCTTCCTATTCTGGGAAACGGGAAAAAGAGCGCGAATCAACGCCAGCTTGCTCAGACACAAATCCTGGCAGTGACACAGAACCAGCAGGGACAATCCTTGGGGAGCAACAAACAGAACCCCTCAGCAGAGCAATCTCCAAAATCCCCAGCGACCCAGACTTGGTACCACCCGGATTCCAATGCATCTTGGCAACCTCCAAATTGACGTGTCTTTTGGACAATAGCCATGCAGTGATACCTACAGGTGTCACAGGGACTTCTTGGAAAAGGCAGGATTTTTTAATAATGGCCAGGGACAGGAGCAGTATCCTTGGACTTGTTTATCCATCTTTGATTTCAGCAAACCGTAATGAGGAGTTGATGGTCACGGCAAAAGCCCTGCGACCACCTCTGACAATTCCACAAAACACACCGATTGCTCGAGCTATGGCTCTGCCATCTCATCCAGAAAGACAAGCCATGCCGGTGTTCAACAAACGGGACTCTTTTCCTGGTGATCAAGCAGAGGTGCATGCATTTTGGGTGAAACATTTGAGCCGAGATCGGCCCATTGTTACTTGTCAGTTGACTTGTAATGAAAAGACAATTGCTATTACAGGGATGCTTGACACAGGAGCGGATGTTACAGTTATTTCATACATTTTTTGGCCTCGGGAATGGGACTTGGTTGCACCTTTGGGTTCTCTCACAGGCATAGGGGGGAGTTCCCTGTGCATGCAAAGTGAGAACGCAATTGTTGTCACAGGTCCGGGAAAAAAGACAGCAGTTATCCGTCCTTTCATCGTGCAAAAGCCCATCACAGTATGGGGAAGAGACCTTTTGGCACAATGGGGACTGAAATTAGAATTGGATTTTTGACAGGGGTCACTGTGGCACTCGCCACTTTGAAACTGACCTGGAAAACAAATGATCCTGTTTGGGTGGATCAGTGGCCCCTGGAGCGGAAAAAATTGAGTGCATTGAAAAAGTTGGTCCAAGAACAGCTGCAGAAGGGACACATCAAACCAACAGACAGCCCATGGAATTCCCCAGTGTTTGTCATTCGCAAGAAAACTTCAGGGTCTTGGAGACTGCTTCATGATCTCAGGAAAATCAACGAGGTCATCGAGGACATGGGGCCACTGCAGCTTGGGCTTCCATCTCTCTCGATGATCCCGAGGGACTGGTCGCTTGTGATCATTGATCTCAAGGACTGTTTTTTCAGCATTCCACTTCATCCAGATGATGCTCCACGCTTTGCATTTTCTGTCCCAAGCATCAATAGAAAATAAACTTTGTAGAGATACCACTGGATGGTTCTTCCTCAGGGACAAAAATGGCACAAAGAGCTCTCAATGTGGAAAGGAAAATCCAAAGTACCATACAAAAGTTAAGAATCTTAAAGTATTCATGAGCTCCACTGACTGTCAGTACAAAGTTCTCAAGGGACTCATTAAAGCAGATAAATGGGGCCATGATTGCACAAACCTCTTACAGAGTCTGTAGCAAAAGGGAAACACCAAGTACCTTCAGATAACTGAAGTACCTTGAAGCATTAATGGGCCCCACTGAGTGCTGTTACTGACAAATCCTCTCCAGGGATTAATTACAGCAAAATATTGGAGGCCAGGATTGCAGAAACCTCTCAGAGACTCCAAGGCAAAAGCAAAAGCCAAAGCACTTTGAAAAAGGACATTGCAGTCCCTGGGAGCATGAAGGAGCCCCCAGGGCCATTCCTGACCAAGGCTCCCCAGGGACTCCTTCCAGCAGATCCTTGAGGCCACTGGGATGTGGGCATGGGGGGGATGCTGAGGGCAGGACCAGGGGCTGACAGTGCCCAGCCTGGCTGGGGCTGTGCCAGGAGGCCCCAGGGCCTCAGGACAAGGTGTCTCCTCACAGCCCTTGGTGGCACAGACCCTGCTGTGCCCCAGGGCACCAAGACTTGGCTTCTCTTTGTCCCCACCTGGCATCAGTGCCTCCAGTTCTCTGCTCTGCCTGGGGCCTGGGGACACTTTCTCAGTCGTGTCCCTCAGTGGGACCCATTAAAAGTCCAAGAAACTTTGGAGTTGGATTGTGACTTGGAGTTCTGGAGAGGTTTCTGCAGCTCCCTCTCAGGGCCTGATGCTCAGGGCCTGAGCACAAAGCCCCAGAGGGTCATTAAAGTCCTTGTGCTGTGTCTGTGCTGCTGAGCTGGGCCGGGCTCCTGGCACAGAGGGTGATCCTGGTAACCAAGCAGAGCTTCAAAAGCACATTTCTCTTGCTGAGCAGCTCTTCTGTCAGCCCAGCAGGGCTGGGACACTGCCTGCAGCCACCCGGGCACAGCACAGAGGCACAGAGAGCTTCAATCAGTCAGGGCTGGGAAGGGGCTGAGAAGTGCCTGGGGCAGAATCACTGCCAGCCCTTGGCACAGGAACCTCTGGCTGCAGGACAATGCAGCTGCAGCTCCTGGAGAGATCTCCTAAAGCTGGAACATGCCAATGCCCACAGCCCCTGTGAGTGCATTCTCTGCTCATCTCCTGTGCAGAGCAGCCAGGGGTGCCCAGGGCTGTCCTGCAGAGCAGGGTCCTGCAGCCCAGGGCGCTGTGCTGGGCCAGGGACTCTGCTGCCTGCCAGGGACAGCTCTCAGCCGGCCCTGGAGCTGCTCCCAGCGCTGGCCAGGAGCTGTGGGGGGAAGGAGCCACCCTGAGCAGGGCAGGTGCTGCTGCTGAGAGGGGCTGGCTGGGGCAGGGCTGCTCCCAGCTCCAGACCAGCCTGGGCACAGCTCCGGAGGACACTTCACAAAGAAGGGAAGCCTGGGTTTGCTGTAAAGATCAGGAGCTTTCCTGAGAGTGTTTTCTATTTCCTGCTTGGAGCAATATGGGAAAGTTGGGGTGATGAAAAAAACATTTTTGTTTTATACATTTTTCATATATTTGTACCTCTGTAAATTACTATTTTATAGTTATATATTATTATATAGTTATAAAATCATAATCCTTATTAACTATTAAACTCTAATTAACTCCATTGAAATACTATTATATAACTGTAATCCTTAAATAACTCTAGTACATTTCCTTACTTTTATTTTAGATTTTAGAAGAATAAACTGACTGCCTAAACACATTCCTGAAATACTGCATAGTCTTATTATCAGGAAGAGGACCTACAAGAACAACATTTTCGTTTTCGACCAAAATGTGAGCAGTCACAACAAAAAGTAAAGGCATAGAAGCCCTTGGACCTACTCCAATGGTTTGAGCCTGGGGAGTATAACTGGGGCAACTGAATCTCCTATTGGATGTTCCTATTAAATACCCTAATTAATTAACCGTAATAAATTGTTGAAATCAGGGACTGGATGTCCCCTGGGGACACTTGGAAGCTTCCAATAAAGGTCTGTTTTTTACTGTAGTCTTCTAACACTGTTGCAAGGGTTTTTATTTTTTTTTTTTTCTCTTTTGATTATAGACAACAGGGGGATGAGAGAAGCAGAGCAGGAATTGTAATCCCAGAATCACAGAACATTCTGAGTTGAAAGGGACACACAGGATCATCAAAGGAATGTTTGAACATTTACAGAGACTCCAGAACTGTGGCTTTGGGTGGTCAGTGTCTCTGCTGGGAGCCTCCCAAAGGGCCTTCAGCCACTCCTCAGCCCTGGGCAGCAGCAGCATCACCTCTGCAGGGCCCAGCAGGGCTCTCCTGAGCTGCCCTTGCCCAGCTGCACACAGAGCCTGCCCCAGCCAGGGCCCTGCACACAGGCAGGTTTCTGTAGGGCCGGGCCGAGGGCACACAGGGTGGGATGGGCTCTGTGAGCGCTGGCAGGGACAAGGCACCTCTCAGGAGGGGATGTCCAGGCCCAGGGAGATGATCAGGGAAGGAGAGGGGGCTGAGCAGAGCAGTGCTGGGGGAACAAGCCCATCCAGCCCCTCACCTTCCCTCAGCCACAGGGAATCCTTTGCCTCTCACATCTCTCAGTGGCAAATTCTGAGTGCAGCAGGAATGCTGGGGAGTTCTGACCTCAGAAGGCCAGCAATGATGTGTGGGTAGGAAAACAATTCCTTAAACCAACTCCTGACATCTGTTTTGTTTCCCTTAGAAGTATGAGTGCAGATGGTATCAAGCCTCTCTGCAATAGGAATTACTCCCCTAATAAATCCTGAATATCCAGCCTTGCCCCTCTGCTAAATGGCCACAAACACAGGGCAGCAGGACAAGGATGGCTCCTCGAGAGCCCCCACACACTGCCCTGGCTGCTTCTGGCACATTCAGCCAGCACAACCGGAGCTCAGGCAGGGACCTGGGTGAAGGTTTTCCCAGAGCAGGAACAAGGGTGGCTGAGTCCCAGCAGGACAGGCTGCAGGGAATGGCCCAGGATTGGCTCCAAGCAGCCTCTCCTGACTTGTCCCTGTCCTTTCTCCATGAACAGGTGCCAATGTGCAGCCACAGCAAATGTCCAACAGCAGCTCCATCAGCCACTTCCTCCTGCTGGCACTGGCAGACACGCGGCAGCTGCAGCTCCTGCACTTCTGCCTCTTCCTGGGAATCTCCCTGGCTGCCCTCCTGGGCAACGGCCTCATCATCAGCGCCGTAGCCTGCGGCCACCACCTGCACACGCCCATGTTCTTCTTCCTGCTCAGCCTGGCCCTCAGCGACCTGGGCTCCATCTGCACCACTGTCCCCAAAGCCATGCACAATTCCCTCTGGAACACCAGGAACATCTCCTACACAGGATGTGCTGCTCAGTTTTTTTTTTTCCTTTTCTGTGCTGCAACAGAACATTTCCTGCTGACCATCATGTGCTACGACCGCTACGTGTCCATCTGCAAACCCCTGCACTACAGGACCCTCCTGGGCAGCAGAGCTTGTGCCCACATGGCAGCAGCTGCCTGGGCCAGTGCCTTTCTCAATGCTCTGCAGCACACAGCCAATACATTTTCCCTGCCCCTGTGCCATGGCAATGCTCTGGGCCAGTTCTTCTGTGATATCCCACAGATCCTCAAGCTCTCCTGCTCCAATTCCCACCTCAAGGAACTTGGGCTTCTTGTGGTTAGTAGCAGTTTATCGTTTTGTTGTTTTGTGTTCATTGTTTTCTCCTATGTACAGATCGTCAGGGCTGTGCTGAGGATCCCTTCTGAGCAGGGACGGCACAAAGCCTTTTCCACCTGCCTCCCTCACCTGGCTGTAGTCTCTCTCTTTGTCAGCACTGCAGAATTTGCTCAACTGAAGCCTGCATCGATGTCCTCCCCATCCCTGGATCTGGCCCTGTCAGTTCTGCGCGAAGAAATCCTGCTCAGCGTGGGCAACTGAGCCCTTGAAGGACTTAGTGTCAGGTCAAGGCTTCCTTTCCCTCCCAAAGCCTTCCCTTGGCAGCCTTGGGCAGGGGATTCATCCTCCCTCCCTCCTCCTTCCCACAGACCTGCTTGGAACCACTCTGTGGGCACTTTCCATTCTCTGTGTCTGTCCTCAAGCGCAGTGCCAACCTGGGTCAGTCCTGGCCCTGTACTGAGCTCCCAGGAGCTGCTTTGCCCAGCGCAGCTTCAGACACTGCCCCCTTCTCACCATCCAAGGATCCTTGGTGAGCAGTGCGAGGCCTCAGTCAGGCTCCACATTCTTTTGGCCTGTGTGGAACAAAAGTGTGTGAAAGGCCACCCTGCTGCCACAGGGCCCAGAGGCCAAAGGCCTGTCCCAGCACTTGGGCAGCTGAAGTGGGAGGCAGGAGAGCTGGGAGCGGCTGCCCCAGTGCCTGAAGCCCAGCCAAGTTCCAGCGACTGCGTTCCCCAGCCCCACGCTGCCTGCACGGCTTCAGCTGCTGCCCCTCCTTACCAGCGAGGGATTATCCCTGAGCAAGAGGAGGGCCCTCAGAACCTGGTGGCGCATCTCTGTGCACTCACTCAGCAAGTGCCTCGACAAGAGATCCATGATGCTGTCACTGCATGCACCCAAGTCCAGGCAATGCAGGACCTGAAAGGCACAGGGCAGTGACAGGGGACCCGGCCGGCAGGAGCCCAGAACCGCACAGGGCGGGGACCAGGCAGCAGCACAGGGCGTGGGCACCGTCCCAGGCAGCTGCGGCTACGAGAGGGCAGAGAGCTGGGAGGCAGTGCCGGCCTTCAGACTCACCCCCACAAGGAATGCCAGGGCAGGGAAGTTCCAGTATGGCATCTCTTTGCGGAGCAACTGAAGGAGACAGCATGAGATGCTTTTGCACAAGCAGGTGGATTCATTGCGCATCTCCCTGGAAGGCAGAAAATGGCACTAAGATGTGGCAGCAGCTCTCTGGCCTCAGAGAGAAACAGACAACTTTCCCAGGCATTGCCTGAGAAAGTCTGAGAAGATCAGAGGAAAGAATGAAAATCATTCTTATCTTAACATGCTGCACCTGGTTTTGTGAACATATGGAATATGTTACGGAGATTTGTCTACCAAAGGGTGTTTTCTTAATTAACTAATGGTGATAGTGTTTAGACTAGAAAACCAATTAAATCTACCTATATCATAACTATCTATAAGAATAATGGGTTTCCTAATAAAGTTAATTATTGATCAGACTTCTGCAATACATGGAGTCAGTGATAATGATTACCCGGCTGGGGGCCTGCTCCTACGACACTAAGACCCTGAGCCGGGGTGGGGGGAAGCCCCTCCCAGGACAGACTGACACAGTTCTTGTCTTTACCCCCCACGCTGCAGGGGGACTTGGGCCCTTTGAGATGTGGCTGCTACTGGGCACCCTCCTCTCCCAGCCTTTCCCAGTCTGCTTGGCCATCCCTCATGCCTCTGGCCCACAGCCACAGGGACTGAGTGGAATACCCCAGACACAGAGCACAAATGCCGGGAGCAATGGGGAGAAGGGGGTCTCATCTAGCCAGCAGACCCACGGCATAATGGTGGGTGTCAGCACAGAGCAGCGTGTCCCAGCCACGCTTGCGTTCCATGGCCACCACCACATCCTCATAGTCTATTCGGCACAGCAGGGACTTCAGGGTCCTCACTGCAAACCTGAGTGCAGAGCAAAGCCCAGGTCACACTGGGAGCACTGGCTCCTGTCCTGGCTGTGTGTCAGGGACAGAAGGACTGGGATGGAGCACCTGTTGGGGCTGGTGGCAAGGCCGTGTCCTTCGTGGCATCCCTTCCAGAAGGTATCAACCGCCTCTGGCATCTCTTTGGTGCTGAAGAGCACTTGGAAGAGCAGATGCAAAAATAACTGTGGGAAATGCTCCATCACTATATCTGGGACACAGGGCTCCTGGAGGATCTTCCATATCACCACAGTTGCCTGCAAAGGACAAAGCCCCCTGAGACAGCGCTCAGTGCCGAGGTGTTTGTGTGGCAGAGCCCGAGCATGGGACGGAGAGGCCCAGAGAGCCACAGGGGGAGCACTGGGCCTGGTGGCCCTGCAGCTGTCCCTAGGCCAGCTTTCAGCCAAGCGCCTGAGGCAGGGAGATGCAGTGGAGGAAGGAGGATGGAGAACTGCTGGAGAGGTGGCCTTGGGGCCAGCAAAGTCCACTGGCAGAAACTCACAGCCAGGACAAAGACACCTTTTTTGCCCCCATCGGAGGTGCACGTGCTGTGCTCTGGCCAGCTCCCCAGCACATCCAGGAGTATCTGCTGTGCCAGCTCTGCAGTCCAGGGCGTGCACATGATGGTCTTCCACATGGCCATGGCAGCTCTGTGGGGTTAGAGATCTGTCTCAGGGGATCTCAGACACACACCGTGGCCTGGGCATCTCTAGGGGCCTGGGTTGACCGACGGCTCTGTCTTTTCACACTGCTCCTCTCCAGCAGCATTCAGACAGCCCAGCCCTGTGGGGACAGGCCCCTGTGGGGCAGCGAGGGAGAATGGCAGCAGGCTCGGGGGCTGACGTGCCAGGGCTGGGAAAGGGAGCAGCCAGAGGGCCCTGGGACTCTCTGTGGGTCAGACACCTGGGACAGGCTGTGCAGGGCGATGGGTTGGGGTGAGCCCTGAGCCCTCTGGGCAGGTGGGCCCCGTACCTGTCACAGGATGGGGCCACACGCAGGAGTGTCATTACTGCGTCATTTGGCTGCGCTTCTGTGAGATACAGCAGGGCGTTGTCCAGCCTATGCTCTGCAGAATCATTGGCCATGAGCCACTGGTGGATGTACCTCACCATGGCGGGCACCTGGAGAAGGCACAGGGAGACTTGGAAAGCTGCCAGAGGGAGCAGTGTTCCCAGGGTCCCCAGAGAAGTGCTTCCCTTCCCACCACACTGCGATGGCCTCAAAGGCTCACAGGGCCCAGCACTGTGGCTTGGGAAGCCATGTGACTCATGGGGGAATTGAAGCCTGGCCACAGCTGCCTACTTGCTCTGCTCTGGAAACACCCCTCTGCACAAGCAAATCCAGCAGGGCGGCACTGGTCTCATGTCCGAGGAGCTCTGAGTAGGCTCTGAGCCCAGGGCCCATGGCGCTGGTCTCTTCCTGCCAAATTCTCTTGATGAATTTGCAAACGAGCTGTAGGAGAAGGGCAAGAAGCCACAGAGTGCTGCAGGCGTGCTGCTGGGCTGAGCAGTGCCAGCAGGCCCAGCCCAGGTGGGGATGGCTGCAGGTACCTGCGCTGTTCTGCGGAAGCGGCCACGGGTGCGTTCCTGCTCTCGTGTGCGCTGCACGGCTGCACCTGGCAAAGAGCGAGCGCAGCCCGAGCTGAGGGGCTGCGGGAGAGGCCGGAGAACACAGCCCAGCCCTGCGCTGCCCAGGCAGGGAGAGCCCCAGGATGCCCCAGGGCATGGAGCACGGCCACTGCGGGGTGTCTGACCTGTAGTAGATAGGGACAGGCGAACGGAAGATTTTGGGATGTGATGGAAAGAAAGAGCCCCATCCCCCTCTCACCCTGCAACATGTTATCCATTACCCCAAAGAATGTAACCACACCTAACCCAGTAGTTTTCCACTCCTGACTAACCCTAGAGACCCTGCCAACCCCCCCTGACGTAGCAGAGTCCCCCAAGACTATTTAAACCCATGAGATAAGATAATAAAGGCTTTTCGACCGTCCACCACATTGGTGTCCTGCGTGTGTCGTTAGCCCGAGTGGACCAGGGAAGACTGGCTGCCGTGCTGTTCCTTGCAACCAGGTCGCCGTTGCCTCCCATGAAGGCAAGATATCTGGTGCTGAAACACGGAAAAAATTCGCTCGGGTAGCGGGTGTCACCTGGACAAGAGCAGCGGCCAGACCGGTGAGACCGTGTTCTCGGCGAGGGAGACGTCCCAGGACCCGCAGTCGTCATGGACGCAATCGCCAGGGTCGTAAGTGAGGTTCATAAGCAATGGGGAATTGAGTATAAGCCCAAAGACTTTTATCTTGCTATAGCAAGGCTGCTTGAGCTTGGGGCAATTGAACGCCCTGTGGAGGTTTTGCATCCAGAAATATGGGAAAAATGCACAGCCTTGCTGGCAGAGGACACGAAATCCTCAGGCAGCGGCAAATGCCTTAAGGCGTAGGGCAAAGTAGAGAAAGCCCTGCGCAGAGCAATAGAAGAGCAAGAGACATGGAGCGCAGCGCGTACGTGTTTATTAGTTACACCCAAGCTAGGCGTAGGAGCAGCAACGCAAACTACCCCTGAGGGTGATCTGCCCGGGAGCGGGGATCCGGGGGGGCCCAGCGCGTCACCCCCCTCCCCGGACCAGAGCCCAAATCCCCCCACGGAACCTTCCCAAAAATCCGTGGCTTCCCCATCCGCCCCACCGCCGCCGGTCAGTGACCCGCTGCCAGAAGTGCAGCGGCGCGCGGGGTTCTGTTGGCGGAGGCTGGCGGGGGAAGCCAGAGGTGCGGAGGCCGTGGCTTGGGAGGAGATCCTACCCACGCCGCCTCCATACCCCTTTGAAAATGGCGCCGGCAGCCAAGGGGAGGGGCGGGGCGCGGGCACTCTCGGCGCGAAGAGCCCAGAGGCGCGGAGTTTTGCTAATGCGCGTGTGCGGGAGAAAGAGGAGGAGAGCGGCAGAGGGCTCGGAGCCAATTGGCAGCCGCGCCTGATGCCGCTACCATGTAAGGGAGAAACCCACCCCTGCAGGAGGCAGGGCGAGCCCGGGGGGCGTCAGCAGTGCCACCCCCGGGGGGAGGAGCGGGGTCGGAGCCGGACAAAACGGCACCGAGCCCCGGAAGTGCGCTGGCATTCGACTTCCGACTCGGAGTCCGGCAGCAGCTCCGGCAGCTCAGAAGAGCTGCCGGGAGCCGGCTGGGACTCTGAGACGGAGGAAACAGAGCCAACGCAATTTAAAACAAAACCGAGTAAAGCTTTAAGCCGCACCGAAAAGCAGCCACAATACGAACCAGCCCAGTTTACCGACTGGGGAGAAATAAAAATAGCCTGCGCTGAATGGTCCCCAGCCGGCACGGCAGCCCGCCGCGGCGCCTCCACCCCAAACACGCCCGAGAAGAGCCTGTTGGGGCTGCAGGAAGTAGGGGCACCTCACCAAAGACTGCAGGTCCCAGCCCCAGGGAAACAGGAGAGAGAAGGGGTGTGCGGGCCGCACTCAGCCTCCTCCCGCCGCGAATGCAAGGCAGCCCATCTATGCCAACCCCCAGTGGGACGGGGTGCCCTTATACCCCATACCCCCACAGGAGGCAGCCAGCTTCGTACCCTCACCAGCGAATTTCGCAACACAGCCTGCGGTACCTTCGTACCCACTACCACCGCAAGCAGCGCCCGTGCCGCAGAGTCAGCAAGACTCGCCCCAGAACGGGACCCCTGGGTAGCCCTGCCCATGAAAATAGGAAAAGAGCCCCCGAAGGTGTGGGGGACGTGCTGCCTTTTTGGCAGTCAGGACCCCCACGTCATAGGGCTTCAGTTTTAGGCAGACACAGGAGCAGACTGCTCGATTTTTCCCCAAGCACTGTAGCCCCGACACTGGCAATGCAAAGAAGTCCCCCCAGTGAACGGAGTGAAAAAGCCGTCCCGAGCTTGGAAAAGCACCCAATTAGTAGCTATAACGCTTCATACAAAAAAGAAAAAAACACAACCCACCCCAAAACCTTGCCCCCAAAAGTCACTGACACCCCGGCTAGCCATACAGATGCCTTCCAGATAAGCTGCACAGCCAAGTCCGATCCAAACCCAAACTTTCATATACTAAAAGCTACCTTTCTAACCCTAAACGAAACCAAACCGAACCTGACTAACTCCTGTTAGCTTTGTTATAATGTTAAACCCCCTTTCTACGAAGGCATTGCTTTAAACACCCCCTTCAGTTACTCCACAGCCGATGCCCCCCACCAGTGCAGATGGGACACTCCTCGCAGAAGAATCACCCTGAGTCAAATCACAGGACAGGGCAAATGTTTTGGCAATGCAACTTTAGCAAAGCAAAAAAGCAACTTCTGCACTAAAGTTGTCAAGCCCAAAAGAAAGACCAATAAGTGGGTGGTCCCATCCGCATCTAGAATGTGGGTTTGCTAGCGATCCAGAGTGAGTCCTTGTGTGTTCCTTGCCAAATTTAATGACTCTATCGACTTCTGTGTCCAAGTTCTGATTGTTCCTAAGGTCCTGTACCACTCAGATAAAGAAGTGCACCACCTTTTCGAAGAACCTGACAAACTCCACAAAAGAGAAATAATCACAGGTATAACTATCGCAATGCTGCTCGGCCTGAGAGCAGCTAGCACAGCCACGAGTGTCTCAGCCATCGCAACCCAACAGCACGGACTCTCTCAGCTACAAATGACCATCAACGAAGACTTGTAGAAGATCAAGAAATCCATCTCCTATCTAGAAAAATCAGTCTCTTTGCTTTCAGAAATAATTTTACAGAATAAGCGAGGAATAGACCTCTTGTTCATGCAACAAGAAGGACTGTGTGCAGCTTTAAAAGAGGAATGCTGCTTTTATACAGATCATACAGGAGTCGTTAAAAACTCCATGGCAGAACTCCAAGATAGACTGGCTCAGAGAAAGAGAGACAGGGAAACCCAGCAGAGCTAGTTCGAATCCTGGTTCAATCAGTCACCTTGGCTCACCACTTTAATTTCCGCCCTGGTAGGTCCACTGGCAATACTGCTTTTAGCTGTTACCATAGGACCATGCCTGCTAAACAAGCTAGTCTCATTTGTTCGGGCCCGTCTAGAACGGGCGAACATTCTGTTCGTGGGCCAGCAACAAATGCTGTAAACCAAAAACTGCGAACACAGTCAGTTGCAAAAGCCTTCGAAACTCACCTTGCGAGAATTACTCAGGTTTACCAAACCCCTTTTTTCCTTACCAAGTTACAAGTTTGTACCTCACTCCAGTGCCTATATCTACAACTACCTCATTTTATTTATAAAAAGGAGGGGAGAGATGTAGTAGATAGGGACAGGCGAACGGAAGATTTTGGGATGTGACGGAAAGAAAGAGCCCCATCCCCCTCTCACCCTGCAACATGTTATCCATTACCCCAAAGAATGTAACCACACCTAACCCAGTAGTTTTCCACTCCTGACTAACCCTAGAGACCCTACCAACCCCCCCTGACGTAGCAGAGTCCCCCAAGACTATTTAAACCCATGAGATAAGATAATAAAGGCTTTTCGACCGTCCACCACATTGGTGTCCTGCGTGTGTCGTTAGCCCGAGTGGCCCAGGGGAGACTGGGCTGCCGTGCTGTTCCTTGAAACCAGGTCGCCATTGCCTCCCATGAAGGCAACACTGCCCGGGCCGCTCTTCCGTCCTGTCCATGGACATGTCACCAGAGGATGGGATGTGACGGGATGGGATGGGATGGGATGGGATGGGATGGGATGGGATGGGATGGGATTGGGCCAAGCTGGCTGAAGGCACCGGCCTTGCAGCCTGGCTCTGCCACTCACCCTCCTGTGGTGGATGGAACAGCACCACCTCTTCAGTCTCCTGTGCTGGGGCAGCTGCAGGGTCGCCTTCTTCCTCCTCCATCCAGGTCAGCTTGGGCACTCTCAGGGCTCCCTGCCCCATGTTACTGACTGGATTTCTGGCTACCCTCAGGAGAGATGCCTTGGAAAACTCTGGGCTACCAAGTCCCACGCTCTGCCCTCAAGGGCACCTGCAGAATTGAAGTCTCGGAAGGCCGCAGGTTACTGAGTCCTGTGGTCTGGCCTCGAGGTCAGCTGCAGGAATAATGCCTCAGAAAAGCTCTGGGTTGGACAGGAACGAGCGCGCTGTGCGGGGGCTCCTCACAGCACCGCTCTGTCCCGTCCTGTCCCTTCGCCTGCTCTGAGCACTGTGGCGTGCTCTTGCCACTTCCAGCTCCTATGCCAGCATGTGTCACAAAGGGCCCTTGGAAACCCAGCTCCATTCCATGCTGCACCGTGTCAGCAAGGGCCCTTGGACACCGGGCTCCATTCCATGCTGCATGTGTCACAAAGGGCCCTTGGAAATACTGCCCCTGCACTGGGGCTGCCCCCTGCCCACCCAAAGTGGCCCAGGTTGGAAGGAATCCCTGGCCTCAAGTGTCTGAGACAGCCCAACAATATCTTTAGGAAGGGCTCAGCCCATCAGCAAACGCTGCCCTGCTCTGCGGGCTCAGAGCAGCAGGAGCCCCCAGGGCTGCCGACGCAGCCACGCTGGGAAGGGCACAGGGCCTTCCACAGAAGCTGGCACGGCCTCCTCGGGACACATCCCGGCTCGTGGCCATCCCAAACCCGCAAGTGTGACACGGACAAGGAACTGTGGGCCAGGGTAGGAATGCTGCTCTGAGCCCTGGGGCCCGGGGAGCGCTGGCACCAGCAGGTGAGGCACAGTCCCTGCCCAAGCAGACCTGCCACCCCCGAAGCCCTGGCAGGGCTGGTGCCGTCTCCTGCCCCAGAGACCTGCACCCGGGGGCTTCTGTGCCAGAGGGAGCCAAAGCCCAGGGGCACTGGGGGCTGTGCTCCTGCCTGCAGGGGCTGTTGGCAGGAACACCTGGAGCAACTGCTGGCAACAATGAGTAGATGGCAAAATGGTTAACCCTGCCCCGGGATAGAGATCTAAGTGGCCATTAGAGTACAGCTCTCCCCTCTTGTTCCCTGCAGCAGAATCAGGACCATGAACAGAAACAGTCACAGATATTCTTTCTGGGCCCTATAAGCAAAGCTGTGCCAAACCACAGATGCTGCCTTCAAACAGACTCAAATTCCAGCCTAGACCTCTCACCTCCCAGACAACTCATTCTCCAACACACCTTCAACACCAACAGCCTGCAAACACCACACAGAAGCCCTCAACATCCCGCCAGGACCCCCAGCTGTCCCTGTCCCTGTCCCGGTCTCTGTCCCTGTCCCTGTCCCTGTCCCTGTCCCTGTCCCGGTCCCTGTCACTGTCCCTGTCCTTGTCCCTGTCCCACCCTCCCACAGATGCCCTGGTTCCCTGATATGCCATGGGATGGCACTCAGGAGGATCTGCTCCAAGGCCTTCCCCGGCAGCAAGCTCAGGCTGCCAGGCCTATGGATCCTGGATCATCCTTCCCACCGAGCCTTCCATTGGCATGGCTCTTCCATTGGCACATCTGCGCTCAGCTGGGACTACTCCGCTCACCCAGGGCTCCTGGTAAAGGATGGAGAGCAGCCTGGCAAGCTCTTTCTCCAGCTCCCTCTGTGCTCTTGGGGAAGGTAGAACCTTCCACAGGAAAGCAACTACTGCCACAAGGAGTGGGTGGCATCAGGCAGCTCTGGGGAAGCCCCTCAGGAATGCTGTATCCTGAGGGAACACTGTTGGCCTTGACCTGTTGGCACCTGCAAAAGCTTCAAATCAGCTGCCTCAGCTTCCAGGGCCTCTCTTGGCCAGAATCCTGACGTGGATGCAGGACGGCTGCCAGGCACTGCTGGGACCCAGCGGGACAGGACCGGCTGTCTCGTGTCCAGGCAGCAGCCCTGACACAGCCAGGGCCATCCCGAGAGCAGACAGACGCTCACGGGCCAGCAGAGAGGAGCAAGGAGCCCTGGGCTCCTCTCAGGGTACCTCAGCTGGGCTCGCTCCACAACACGCCCCCATTGGAAGGCCTGCTGATGCCCAGCTGCCAGAAATGCCTCCCTTGTGCTCTCCAAGATGCACAGGGAGAGCCAGTGAGCAGGACACCTTGGCAGGCAAACCTTCCAAGCCTTTTGTGAGGCCAGGCACACACCAAGATCAGCCAAGACTCTCCACCACACTGCCTGGCCCACCCATGCCAGCTCTGTGCTGGCCCTGGGCCACAGCAGCTCCCAGTAAGCAGGAGGCAAATCTTGCCAAGAGTTGAAACACAGCAGACAGGGAAGATGTGAAAAGTGAGTGTGTAAAGGCCTTTTAATTCACAGCTCCCACAGAGAGCTTTGGGGCTCACAGATGGACAGAGATGGTTCTGCTCACCCCTCTGTCCAAAGGGGGGTAACACACGCTGCTGCAGGTGCTTGGGTTGGTCTCTGCAGGTCCAGGTGGATGCCAAACCTGCTCTTCACAGGCTTCTCCCTTGCCCTGCCCCTCTGCCAGGTTCTCTAAAAACCCTACAGCCCTGCCTTTGCCCTGTCTTTTGGGGGTAAGAAATGGATTCTGGAGCTTTGTGAAACCAAGCCCCGTCTCGTTTGTTCCTGGCACCCGCAGCTGCACGCTCCCTGGACACCATGAACTCAACTTCTGGAGGATTTGTGGGTTCTGGGGGAATTTTGGGCAGTGTTCTCCATCTCTTTGCACTCCAAAAGCCAAGAGGGATGAATTTGTCACCACAAAACCACTCAATCCCACTAAAAACAACTGAATTTTTACCTATAAAGGCACAATCCCACCTCAAATTGCATGTTCTGACCTCAAAAAAACTCAATCCCACAGAAAGCTCACTTGATTCCACAGCTGCCAGGGTGAGATGGGGTTGGGAGGAGATTGGGAGAAGTGGGATCCCAGTTTGGAGTGGTGGGATGTATTTGATAGCAAAGAAAACTTTCAGAGTTACTGATTTATGTCCCCTTCATTTTCAGTCAGTTCTGTTTGTAGAGTGGCTCCTTCTCAGCTGATTAAATTCCTATAAAAATCATTTTTTTAAAATCAGCTGGCCCAAACAATCCAAAAACCAACATTCATATAAAACCACCCATCTGCAATTATATTTTTTAAAACTATTTAAATTTTTTTAGAGTGTTTAAGGGTGTTTTTAAAGTTTAATTGTTTGGTTAAATTGTATGAGACATTATAGTGGTGTTTGGTTTCGTGTTTAGTATATTTGTAGTATGAATTGTTTCACTAAGGTGTGTTCGATTGTATGTTTAGATTGGCCGGTGCTGCGAGAGGCGCTGGGCTCTGCCTGGCAACTGATGAGTCAGAGCCGTCCCGGGCGCTGATTGGCTGAAAATCGCCAGGCGGGACCAGCACCGAGTTTCTGCCCGGGAACTGAATCGTCATCAACGCCGCGCGCTCTGATTGGCCAGGATCTGCTTCGGGGCGGGGCCGGGAGGAACTGGGGACCCCCAGGAGCCCCCCGGGTTTGGGGGTTTCCATCCCCCCTCGGCCCCCGGGGCGGCCTTGGGGCCACCCCAACACCCCAAAATGGGGAGGGTCCCCGGAGCCGCTTGGAAGTCCCAAAAATGGGCTGGAAGCGGCAGGAGCCGCCCCAAGAAGGGATTGAAGGGTCCGGTCCGGGAATGGCTCCGATCCGGATTGGGGCGGGCTGGGATTGAGGGAGGGTCCGGTCAGCGGCTGCGGAGGGGCTGGGATTGGGGAGGGGTCCGGGATTGAGGGGATGGGTCCATTCCGGGACTGGGGCAGGATCGCTCCCTGGGGGTGGGCTCCATTATTGAGTCAGGGCCTCTCCCCTTCCCGATCCCAATCCCGTTCCCTGATCCTGTTCCCGATCCCATTCCCATTTCTGTTCCCGTTCCCGGGCCAGTTCCCGATCCCGATCTCATTCCCAACCCCATTACACTCCCACTCCGGATCCCGATCCCATTCCCGTTCCTGTTCTCGATCCCGATCCCACCGCTGTTTCCAGGGAATGGCTCCTATCCCAACCCCGACCCCAAACCCGGGGGGTCAAACATTGGGGTCAAACACCCCAAATCCCAACACTGGGAGGGGAGAGGTCAAACACCCCCAAACCCAAACTCTGGGATGTCAACCTCCCCCCTGCCCCAAACCCCAAATTTTAGGATCAAACCCCCCAAATCCCAGATCCTGGGGTGTCAAACACTCCCAAAATCCCAAACGTTGGTGTTAAACCCTCCTGACCCGAAATCCTGGGTTTCAAAATATTTGGGGTGTCCAACACCCCCAATTCCCAAGGTCTGGGGTCAAATACCACCAAATCCCAAATCCTGATGTGTCAAACACCCCCAGCCCCCAAAGTTTGGGGTTAAAACCCCCAATCCCCGACTCCTGGGGTTTGAAATACCTGGGTTGTCCAACCCTCCTCCTCTCCAAAGTTTGGGGTCAAACCCCTCAATTCCCAAACTTTGGGGTCAACCTCCTCAATCCCAAACCCTGGGGTGTCAAATCCCCCTGATCTCCCCCACTTTGGGGTTAAATCCCCCAAAATCAGTTGGTCAATCCCCCCAGTTTCCAAATTTTTGGGTCTAAACCCCCAAACCCCAAATCCTGGGGGTTGAAACACCTGGGTTGTCCAATCACCCTGATCCCAACGTTTGGGGGTGAAACCCCCTGATCCCCAAATCATGGGAAAAAAACCGCAAAATCCCAAAGCCTGGGGTGTTGAACTCCCCCAGTTCCCAAAGTTTGGGGTCAAAAACTCCCAAACCCCAAGGTGTCAAACCCCCCTAAACCCCAAATTTTAGGATCAATCCTCCCAGTCCCCAAAGTTGCGGGTCATGACCCCCCCATATCCACTCCAGTCCTGGGGGACACAGTGGGGTTTGTTTGGGGTTATTTGGGGTTTGTTTGGGGTTATTTGGAGTTTGTTTGGGGTTTTTGGGGGTTTGTTTGGGGTTTTTTGGGGTTTGTTTGGGGTTATTTGGGGTTTGTTTGGGGTTATTTGGGGCAGCTCCAGGTGCAATGTCTGCAGAAAGACCCTGGGTACAACACCGGGAAAAAAAGGGGAATGGGTGGGAATTGGGGGATTCAGGATGGGGAAAGATCCTGCGTGGGAAAAGGGGATTTATGGTGGACAGGGAAGGATTTGGGATGGGAAAAGGGGATTTGGGATGTGGAAAGGGGAACAAGGCGGGGAATTGGGGTGGAAAAGAGTGATTTTGGTATTGGAAAAGGGATTTGGGGACAGACAAAGGATGTGGGGAGAAAAAAGGAGAATTTGTCATGGGAAAAGGAGGATTTAGGTTGGGAAAAGAAGGATTTAGGGTCAAAAAGACATTAGGGATTAAAAGTGATTTTGGGGTTAAAAAAGGAGGATTTGGAATTAAAAAAAATGAGGATTTGGGATAGAAAAGGAGGATGTAGGACAAAAAAGGATTTAGGATAAAAAAGGGAGGATTTGGGCTGGGCTGAGCTGAACTTACCTGGGGGAGTGGGGGCGTGCAGGGGGTTTGGGGCAGGGTCAGGACCATTTTTGGGGCAGTTTTCTGAGATTTTGGAGTATTTTCTTGGGATTTGGCGGGAGGTCTATGGGATTTGGGTGCAGGTTTATGGGATTTAGGGTGTTTAGGGGTGGTTTTGAGGGAATTTTGGGTGTTTCTATGGGATTTGGGAGCACTTTTATGGGATTTCAGGGGTTTCTATGGGATTTTGGGGTGCTTTGAGGGATTTCAGGGTATTTCTATGGGATTTTTAGGTGGTCTGGAGGGACTGCAGGGTGTTTCCATGGGATTTTGGGGCAGCTTGAAGGCATTTGAGGTGTTTTGGGGCAGATTTATGGCATTCTGGTGCAGCTTTGAAGAATTTCAGGGTGGTTTGGAGGGATTTCAAGGCATTCCTCTGAGATTACAGGGTGGTTTGGAGGGATTTGGGGTGTTTGGGGGCAGATTTTGGTTATTTAGTGGTGGGTTTGAGGCAGTTTTTGAGGGGTATTTCAGGCCCATTTTGGGGGGGTTTGGGGTTATTTTGGTGGGGTTTGGGGTGTTCTGGGTCACTTTTTGGCGAAGGAGATCTCCATGGGTGGCTCTGGGTGATGCTGGAGCCCTGCAGGGCCTCGCGGGCGGCGCCCGCCTGCACCTCGGTGTCCAACTGCAGCGAGGCGATGTCGCGGCGCCCGGGCACCAGCGCAGCTCCTGGAACCCCGGGAACCTGGGATGGGAACGGGGCCAGGAGAGCCCGGAACACCCGGGAACCTCCCCCAGACACCCGGGAATGTTCCCCAGACACCCGGGAACCTTCCCCAAACACCCGGGAACCTTCCCCAGGCACCCGGGAATGTTCCCCAGACACCCGGGAATGTTCCCCAGACACCCGGGAACCTTCCCCAGACACCCGGGAACCTTCCCCAGACACCCGGGAATGTTCCCCAGACACCCGGGAACCTTCCCCAGACACCCAGGAATGTTCCCCAGACACCTGGGAACCTTCCCCAGACACCCAGGAATGTTCCCCAGACACCTGGGAACCTCCCCCAGACACCCCGGGAACTTCCCCCAGACACCCGGGAATGTTCCCCAGACACCCAGGAATGTTCCCCAGACACCCGGGTATATCCCCCAAAATCAAGAAATGCTCAAAAAAAAAAAAAATCCTAAACATTTCCCCCAGAAATTCAGAAATGTTCCCCAAAGAAATCCAGAAATGTTCCTCAAAAAACTCCTGAAATATTCTCAAAAAACTAGGAAATTTACCCAGAAAATCCAGAAACATTTCTCCCCAAATCCAAACCCAACCCTGTTCCCCATCCAGAATAATTTCCAAACAATACAGAAACATTCCCAAAAAATCCAGAAATTCCCCCTCAAAAAGTCCAAAAATCCCTCCCCAAAAAACCAGAAACTCCCCCACCAAAAAAATTCAGAAATTCCCCCCTAAAAAATCCAGAAATTCATCCCCAAAAATCCAGAAATTTCCCACCAAAACTCCAAACATTTCCTCCCTAAGAAGTCCAGAATTTCCTCCCACTCAAATTTGTTATTTTCCTCAAAAAACTCAGAAATTTCCTCCTAAAAATCCAGACATTCCCCCCCAAAATTCCAATATTGTCCAAAAAAAATCCAGCCCCAAGCCCCCTCAGCCTCTCACCCCCCAAGCCCCAAAATCCCGCAGTGCCCCAAAGCCCGGCCGGAATGCCGGAATGCCGGGATTGCCCCAGATCTCCCTGGCTGAGGAGCAGGGGGAGCATCAGCTCCTGAGGCTGCTCAGGGAGCTGGGCAGGAACAGGATGTGCTTCGGGGCTTTGCCACAGCTGGGGGACACGGGAGACAAACCCCAAAAGCTGCCCCAGAGCTGCCCAAAGTCACTCTGGATATGCAACACAAAATCTGCCCAAAATCCCAAGAGAAAACACCAAAATCCCAACAAAATCCTGAGAAAACCCACAAAAAAATACCCCACCGAAATATTAATAATTAAAAAAAACTCACAAAAATCTCCCCAAAATCCCCCACAAAAATATCACAAAAATCCCATAAAATCCCCCCAAAAACTACCCAAAATCCAGCAAAAATCTCCCAAAAAATACCCCCAAAACCCCACCAAAATCCAATAAAAATCACTCAAAAACCTCACAAAAAAATCCCACCAAAAATACCATTAAAATCCCATAAAAATTCCACCATAGAATTCTTGAAAATGCCAGAAAATCCACACAAAATACCAGGTAAATCTCCACAAAAATTCCACCCAAAAGCCCACAAAACTCCTCACAAAAATCACCCCAAGGCTCACAGAAATCCCTCAAAATCCCCCTAAATGCCACAGAAAAATCCCTCAAAAGGTCCCACTAAATTCCCATGAAAATCCCACAGAATCCACAAAGAAAAAACTGTACAAAAATGCCCCCAAAAATGCCCCAATCACACAAAATCCACACAAAATATCCCACCAAATCACCCAAAATATCCCACCGAAATTTCCCCAAAAACCCCCTAAAATCCACTCCAAATCCACTCCAAAAATCCGCACCAAAATCCCACCAAACCCCTCTCAAATCCCACAAAAAATGCCCCCAAGTCCCTTCACATCCCACCCAAAGCCCGAGGAAATGCACCCAAAAAATCCCCACGAAAACTTCCCTCAAAATCCCAGCCAAACCTCCCAGGAGCAGCCCAAGAATCCCGCAGAGATCGCTGCGAGTGCCCGAATCGCCCGGAACAATCGCCGAGCCATCCCCGCCCGGCCCCGCGCTCCGGCCCCGCTCTCTGTGGGGCCGGGGCCTCTCCCCCCTTGGCTCTGCGCTGGTCCCGTTCGCGCTCCGCTCCCGCTCCCGCCCCACCAGCGCTCCCTGCCCTGGGCCGCGCTGGCCGAGCCCGGCCGGGCGCGCTGGATCCGCTGGGACGGCGCATCCCGGCCCCGGCCCCGGCCCCGCGGGGCTCCCGGGGCAGCTCCGGCCGGGATGCGGCACTGCCGCGGGGCTTTGGGCTTTCCCGGCGCTGCCCGGCGGCTCCCGGGGATCTGCGGCTTCCCGGGATTCGGGGAGCTTCCAGAGGGGACCTGGGCTGGCTCCGGGGGGATTTGGGATCACTCCGGGGGGAGCTGGGGACGGCTCGGGGGGTTTGGAGTTGTTCCCGAGGATTTTGGGGGGATCTGGGAGAGGTTCCAGAGGGGATCTGGGGCTTTCTGAGGGGTCTGGGGGAATTCTGAGGGGATCTGGGGAGGATTTGGGGCTTTCTGAGGGATCTGGGGGAATTCTGAGGGATCTGGGAGAGTTCCAAGAGGGATTTTGGGGTTTTCCAAGGGATTTTCCGAGGTATTTGGGGAGGTTCCAGAAAGGATTTGGGGCAGTTCCAAAAGCAACTTGGGACGTTATTGAGGGATCTGGGGAAGTCCTAGAAGGAATTTGGGGAATTTCAGAGAAATTTTGGGGGAATTCAGAGGAATTGGGGATGTTCCAACAGCGATTTGGAGTCCTTCCCAGGGGACTGGGGGTGGACTGGCTGGATTTATGTTTCTTCACAGGATTTTGGGTTTTTTCCCCAAAATGTCCTGTTTTCTCAAGGATCTGTGGACTTTTCCCTGGATTTGGGTATCACTATGGGGTAGAAGGGGAAGCTTTGGTAGATTGAGTGTGAATTCTGGGGGGTTCCTGGCTGGATTTGGGTGTTTTCCATGGGATTTTGGGTGGGTTCTCAACTGCATTTTGGGATTTTTTTTCCCCAGAATTTCAGGATTTTTCCCAGAATTTGGGTATTTTCCCCAAGATTCTGTTCTCATCATGGGGTTGTCCCAGAAGGGGAAGCTTTGGGTGGTTATAGTGTGGATTTTAGAGATAATTGAGGCTGGATTTGGGGTTCTTCCAAGAATTTTGGCTTTTTTTTTTCCTGGAATTTCAGGATTGTTCCCAAAATTCCAGGACTCCTGCTCGGATTTCTCTCTCATGGTGGGCTTGTCATAGAAGGGGAAACTTTGGTGGATTTGGGTGAATTCAGGTGTTTCTGGTTGGATTTGGGGATACAGGTTCATTTGTGCAAGTGAAATATAATTATTATTACTAATAATAGCAGTTATATAAAAATATAACATGATCCTTTTTTTTGACATAATAAAAAATTGATAATGTGAAATAATGCTGACAATACTTATTTGTCAGCTTTGGCTGCCCACTGTGACACTGAATCCCCTACAGAAAAGGACTGGCCAAGAACCAAATGTCAGTGGTAAACTCTGCAAGATTGTGTACAACAAATACCAGAGGAATGCATGAAATTGGTTATTTTTATAGGGCTTGCTGATACTGTGGTGTGGAATGCTTTGTGGGTTACATGAGAAATACAGTGATTAGGAGTGCTGGGTTTTCATGTACCAGACAATCCACAAGCTGCAGGATTGGTTGAACTGGTGAAGGGTTTGTAAAAAGAGCAGTTAAAGAATGAGGAGATGGGAACCTGTGCCCATGGAGAACCCATCTCCAGATGTGCTCCATGCCCTTAACAATGGCCCCTGGGGAAATGGAAACCCCCTGGCTGTGCACGGCTGCTCCCAATGTGCAAATACAGCCCTGGGCAGTGAGACTGGGACTGCCTGGGAAATTGTTCTGGGTGTGATGGCCCTGGCAGGGCCAGCCCAGAGGCTGCAGGGCTGGACCTTCATCCACTGGAATTAGTCAGGATAAATCAGATAAATCAGAGAGTTAACAATACAGGAACAGGAATCCAGATTCCTCCAGGACACTTTGGTTTAGTAACTGCTCACTGGAGCTTGGCCTTGCAAAGTGCTCATGTCATGGGAGGAGGAACTGATGCAGATTATCAAGGGGAAAATGAAGTAATTTAGTTAAACAATAGTGAACAAGATTGGATTATTCAAACCCATGACAAGGTAGCACAATTATTGACATTGTCAGTGTTTAAAACAATTGGGAAAAAAGTAGATCCACCTCAAATCACTGCTTTTGGTGGAGATAAAGGGTTTGGATCCAGCAGTGCTAATAATGAGCCAGAGTGTGGGTTCAGAGGCCAAAAGGCCTCCCGAGGCAGCTGAAGAACAGCTCCTGGGAAGGACAGCAGTGTTTGAATCCTGAAACCTGGGCAGGAACGATGGGAATGTGTCCCTGCAGCCAAGTGCTCTGTGTGAGAACAGGTAGATATTACAGGAGATTGTTTTACACATCCTGCCAGACCAAATCCCCCTGTTTGCCCCAGTGAAAACTCGTGACCTGGACTCCATCTAGGATGGAGCCAGGGCCAGGCTCTTGTACTGCCCAGGGTGTATCCCTTGAAGGCCTTTTAATAAATACCTGCTTTATTCCTTTAACACTGCCTAGCTCTGTTCTAGGCAGCCTCTCAAGGCATCACCACCAAACCAAGGGAACACGGACCAGGTCTGGCTGGCTGGGCCTCCTGGGGACCTCCTGACCACCTTGGCATGTCAAGGGCAGCTTCTCACCTGCCCTGAAGCCCTGGGGCTCTGGGCTTTCCTTCCTATGGGAGAGAACTCTCCTTCTCCTCCATGGGCCATGGCCAAAACTGGGATTCCTCCTCCAAAACTCTGTACATCCAAGGATTGCTACCAAACGAAAGCTGCCAGGACAGACAGGTCTGGCTGCCTGCCCTTGGCCTCTTGGGAGCTGCCTCTCATCTGCTTTTGAAACACGGGGGCTTGGTGCTTTCCCTCCAGTGGAAATAACTGTCCTTTATCTCAAGGTGACTGTTGTCAAAATTGAGATTCCTCCTCCCAAATTCCATCTATCCAAGGATTCCTCCATGACAAATGATGCCAGGAAGAACAGGTCTGTTTGGCTCAGCCTCCCAGGAGCCACCCCTTTCTTCTTCTGCCTTTGAAACACTCGGGCTCTGTGCTTTCCTTCCTATGGAAAAAACTGTCCTCCAGGTGTCCATATCTGAAACTGGGATCCCACCTCTAAAATTCCCTATATCCAAGGGTTGCTGCCAGGCAAAATCTGCCCGTACCATCAAGTCTGGATGGCTTTGGTCTCTGGTGGCTGCCCCTGCCACACTGGGGCTTGGTTCTTTCCTTCCCATGGAGATCACTGTGACACTGTGGGCACCTCATGGAACCAAGGGGATCATTGTGGCACCACTGGAGCCCATGGAACCAAGGGGACATGGTGACACCGCGGGGCTTCATGGACCCAGAGACCATTATGACTCTGTGGGGCAGATGGAACCATGGAGACCATTCTGACCCTTCAGGGCCTGGGGTCACCAAAGGGGCATTGTGACACCTCAGGGCCTCCTGGAAGCAAGGGACCATTGGGACACTGTGGGGCCACATGGAAGCGAGGGAACATGGAACAGGTCTGGCTGGCTTGGCCTTCCAGTGGCCATCTGACAGGTCTGGCTGATGCTGGGATGTCAAGGGCTGCCCCTCATCAACTCCTGGTGCAATGGGGCTCCTTTGTTTCCTTTGTATGGAAAAGAACCATCCGTCTTTTCAGATGCCCATTGCCAAAACTGACACTCTGCCTAAAATCTTTCCTATATTCAAGGGTATCTCTAAGAACAAAATCTGGAAGCTCTGGCTGGCCTTTGCAGCTTGTGGTCACTTCTCATTTGCCCCAAAAGCAGTAGGGCTCTGTTCCTTCATTCCTATAGAAAAGAACTGGTCTTCATGTCCAGGGACCATGGCCAAAATTAGAATTGGCTACCGAGCCCGGCCGGGCTCACGGAACCATCTGCAGCCCCGGGAGATATTGACTCTGCCAGTGCTGCCATCCTCCCTCCCGTGAGAGAAAAGGACACAGGGCAGGCACACAGAGGAGCAACATGAACACACCGAGGGCAGGGAAGAGGAAGTTGATTCCCAGATGGGAGGGATGAGGAGATGCCTTGATCTTGGAGCTGAAATCCTCTGCTAAAGCTATGAAGAAGGATATCATGGATACATCAGACTATCTTTTTCCCTATAATGCATTGAAAAGTATGGGGAGATGACTTGTTTCAGCAAAGGCCTCCATGCTAAAGTAAGCAAATGTTGAAGTAGCTGTGATCCCATGAGAAGTTTGAACAGAGAAGGAGAGCAGAGTGATGAGACCCTGTGTCCTCAGGGAGAGAAGATCTCTGTTCCCAGAGATGATGATTTCAGAAATAGATGAAGAGAACCTTTGCTCTTAAACAGCTCATGTTTATACTAATATCCCATAAGCTGACATGGCCCATAAACACAACTGTGGGAAAAGCTGTGAAAAAATGGGAGGGACTTCATGACTGCAGATTTTTCCAGTCAGCTGTTATTCACGGAAATGAAAAGCCATGAGATAACAGTTTTCTTGTGGAGAAGTCTTCATAACATTAACAAGAGGAACTTCTCTCCCTAAGTGAAGTGAAGAAAGACTATTTTAGAGGTGGTAAACTGACTGAAAATTTTGGGTTTTGTCTCTTTACATTGTCAGGTGGTATGGAGAGAGGAAGTGTTCTGAAAGTTTTGTTCTAATTCTTATTACTCTTTCTTTGTTATTGTTAATACAATTTATTTATACCCTTTTAATATTTTTTGACTACTTTGCCTTTCTCCTAATCCTATGTCACAGCAGGAAATAGTAAGTATATTCTAGTGAGTGCACTGGTAATTAGCCACCACACTATTGAAGCATTGGCCGAGAAATCTCAAAATGATGACCCAAAATCACTACAGAAACTTAATGACAAGCTGCACGAGAGCAGAGAGAAATTGAGGCAGACCCGTGGTTTGTCAGGACATACTTGATCCTAATGAGCCCCGTGGTGCATTTGGAGCTGAGCCCTGGAACCTCAGGGCCTGAGAGGAGATTGCAAAAACTTTTCCCAGAGTCAAGGTCAGAAGAAAACCCCAAAGTGGTTGGGGTCTAAAGCATTAATGGGAACCACAAAGGTTCATCTATACCACAGTCTCTTCATGGAGTCCTTGGAGGAGAGAACTGGAGGCCAGGATGGCACAAAAACTTCTCAGAGACTCAAAATGGCACAAAGAACTGTCAATGTGGAAAGGAAAATCCAAAGTACCTTACCAAAGCTAAGAATCTCAAAGTATTAATGAGCCCTACTGAGTGGCTGTACAAAGCTCTCAAGGGACTCATTAAAGCAGATAATTGGGGCCATGATTGCACAAACCTCTCACAGAGTCTGTATAAAAAGGCAAACACCAAGTACCTTAATAAAACTGAAGTACCTTGAAGCATTAATGGGCCCCACTGAGTGTTGCTCCTGACAAAGCCTCTCCAGGGACTAATTACAGCAGATAATTGGAGGCCATGATTGCATAAACCTCTCAGAGACTCCAAGGCAAAAGCAAAAGCCAAAGTCCTTTGAAAAACCTGCAGTCTCTGGGAGCATGAAGGAGCCCCCAGGGCCATTCCTGACCAAGGCTCCCCAGGGACTCCTTCCAGCAGATCCTTGACCCCACTGGGATGTGGGCTAGGGGGGGATGCTGAGGGCAGGACCAGGGGCTGACAGTGCCCAGCCTGGCTGGGGCTGTGCCAGGAGGCCCCAGGGCCTCAGGACAAGGTGTCTCCTCACAGCCCTTGGTGGCACAGACCCTGCTGTGCCCCAGGGCACCAAGACTTGGCTTCTCTTTGTCCCCACCTGCCATCAGTGCCTCCAGTTCTCTGATCTGCCTGGGGCCTGGGGACACTTTCTCAGTCGTGTCCCTCAGTGGGACCCATTAAAAGTCCAAGAAACTTTGGAGTTGGATTCTGACTTGGAGTTCTGGAGAGGTTTCTGCAGCTCCCTCTCAGGGCCTGATGTTCAGGGCCTGAGCACAAAGCCCCAGAGGTTCATTAAAGTCCTTGTGCTGTGTCTGTGCTGCTGAGCTGGGCCGGGCTCCTGGCACAGAGGGTGATCCTGGTAACCAAGCAGAGCTTCAAAAGCACATTTCTCTTGCTGAGCAGCTCTTCTCCCAGCCCAGCAGGGCTGGGGCATTGCCTGCAGCCAGCCCGGGCACAGCACAGAGGCACAGAGAGCTTCAATCAGTCAGGGCTGGGAAGGGGCTGAGAAGTGCCTGGGGCAGAATCACTGCCAGCCCTTGGCACAGGAACCTCTGGCTGCAGGACAATGCAGCTGCAGCTCCTGGAGAGATCTCCTAAAGCTGGAACATGCCAATGCCCACAGAGCCTGTGAGTGCATTCTCTGCTCATCTCCTGTGCAGAGCAGCCAGGGGTGCCCAGGGCTGTCCTGCAGAGCAGGGTCCTGCAGCCCAGGGCGCTGTGCTGGGCCAGGGACTCTGCTGCCTGCCAGGGACAGCTCTCAGCCGGCCCTGGAGCTGCTCCCAGCGCTGGCCAGGAGCTGTGGGGGGAAGGAGCCACCCTGAGCAGGGCAGGTGCTGCTGCTGAGAGGGGCTGGCTGGGGCAGGGCTGCTCCCAGCTCCAGACCTGCCTGGGCACAGCTCCGGGGGACACTTCCCAAACAAGGTAAGCCTGGGATTGCTATAAATATCAGGAGCTTTCCTGAGAGTGTTTCTATTTCCTGCTTGGAGCAGGGTGGGAAGTTTGGGGTGATGACAAAAAGGTTTTTGCTTTTTATATATTTATCATATATTCACAGTTCTGTAAATTACTATGATATAGTTATAAAATTATAATCCTACGAAACTCTATTAAACTCTTAACTATTTGAAACTACTATTATATAGTTAATATAGTTATAATCCTTAATTAACTCTAGTACTTATCCTTACCTTTCTCTTAGATTTTAGAACAATAAGCTGACTATCTAAATACATTCCTTTAATACTATATAGTCATATTATAAGGAAAAGGACCTACAAGAAGAACATTTTGGTTTTTCAATGTGAGCAGTGATACCAAAAAGCTGGGCAAAGAAGTCCTTGGACCCACTCCAATGGGTTGAGCCAGGGAACTGTAATTGGGACAAGTGAATGTCCTTTCAAATGTCCTTGTTAAATATCCTAATTAATCAATGAATTAAGGAATTGCTGAAATCAGGGGTTGGGTGTGCCTCATCCCCACTGGGACACCTGGGATCTTCCAATAAAAGTCTGGTTTTTATTTTACTCCTCTAACAGTGTAAGGGGTTTTTTTTCTCTTTTGATTATAGACAAGAGGGGGATAAGAGAAGCAGAACAGGAATTGTAATCCCAGAATCACAGAACATTCTGAGCAGAACAGGAACACACAGGATCATCAGAGGAATGTTTGAACATTTACAGAGACTCCAGAACTGTGACTTTGGCTGGTCAGTGTCTCTGCTGGGAGCCTCCCAAAGGGCCTTCAGCCACTCCTCAGCCCTGGGCAGCAGCAGCATCACCTCTGCAGGGCCCAGCAGGGCTCTCCTGAGCTGCCCTTGCCCAGCTGCACACAGAGCCTGCCCCAGCCAGGGCCCTGCACACAGGCAGGTTTCTGTAGGGCCGGGCCGAGGGCACACAGGGTGGGATGGGCTCTGTGAGCGCTGGCAGGGACAAGGCACCTCTCAGGAGGGGATGTCCAGGCCCAGGGAGATGCTCAGGGAAGCAGAGGGGGCTGAACAGAGCAGTGCTGGAGGAACAAGCCCATCCTGCCCCTCAGCTTCCCTCAGCCACAGGGAATCCTTTGCCTCTCCCATGTCTCAGTGGGAAACTGAGTGCAGCAGGAATGCTGGGGATTTCTGACCTCAGAGAGACAGGAATGGTGAGTGGGTAAGAAAACAATTCCTAAAACCAACTCCTGCCATCTATTTCCTTTAGAAATAAAGTGAAATTCCTTTAGAAGTCTGAATGCAGATGGTACCAAGCCTTTCTGCATCGGGAGAGATTCCCCTGAAAAATCCTGAATATCCAGCCTTGTCCCCCTGCCACATGGCCAAAAACCCAGGGCAGCAGGGCAGGGATGGCTCCTTGAGAGCCCCCACACACAGTCCTTGCTGCTCCTGGCACACTCAGCCAGCACAACTGGAGCTCAGGCAGGGACCTGGGTGAAGGTTTTCCCAGAGCAGGAACAAGGGTGGGTGAGTCCCAGCAGGACAGGCTGCAGGGAATGGCCCAGGTTTGGCTCCAAGCAGCCTCTCCTGACTTGTCCCTGTCCTTTCTCCATGAACAGGTGCCCATGTGCAGCCACAGCAAATGTCCAACAGCAGCTCCATCAGCCACTTCCTCCTGCTGGCACTGGCAGACACGCGGCAGCTGCAGCTCCTGCACTTCTGCCTCTTCCTGGGCATCTCCCTGGCTGCCCTCCTGGGCAACGGCCTCATCATCAGCGCCGTAGCCTGCGGCCACCACCTGCACACGCCCATGTTCTTCTTGCTGCTCAACCTGGCCCTCAGCGACCTGGGCTCCATCTGCACCACTGTCCCCAAAGCCATGCACAATTCCCTCTGGGACACCAGGAACATCTCCTACTCAGGATGTGCTGCACAAGTTTTTTTTTTCCTTTTCTGTGCTGCAACAGAACATTTCCTGCTGACCATCATGTGCTACGACCGCTACGTGTCCATCTGCAAATCCCTGCACTACGGGACCCTGCTGGGCAGCAGAGCTTGTGCCCACATGGCAGCAGCTGCCTGGGCCAGTGCCTTTCTCACTGCTCTGCTGCACACAGCCAATACATTTTCCCTGCCCCTGTGCCATGGCAATGCCCTGGGCCAGTTCTTCTGTGATATCCCACAGATACTCAAGCTCTCCTGCTCCAATTCCCACCTCAGGGAACTTGGGCTTTTTGTGGTTATTAGCAGTTTATCATTTTGTTGTTTTGTGTTCATTGTTTTCTCCTATGTACAGATCATCAGGGCTGTGCTGAGGATCCCCTTTGAGCAGGGACGGCACAAAGCCTTTTCCACCTGCCTCCCTCACCTGGCTGTGGTCTCCCTATTTGTCAGCACTGCAGAATTTGCTCAGTTGAAGCCTGCCTCGATGTCCTCCCCATCCCTGGATCTGGCCCTGTCAGTTCTGCGCAATGAAATCCTGCTCAGCGTGGGCAACTGAGCCCTTGAAGGACTTAGTGTCAGGTCAAGGCTTGCTTTCCCTCCCAAAGCCTTCCCTTGGCAGCCTTGGGCAGGGGATTCATCCTCCCTCCCTGCTCCTTCCCACAGACCGGCTTGGAACCACTCTGTGGGCACTTTTCATTCTCTGTGTCTGTCCTGGCTCCGTCCTGAGCTCCCAGGAGCTCCCAGGCTGAGATGGCAACGCTCAGCCACACCAGGGCCCTGCCCATGCCAACAGCACCCCCACAAGAAGCAGCAGCAGCAGCAGCAGCAGCAGCAGCAGCAGCAGCTGCAGTCGCCTCTCAGCTGTTGGTGCCCCTGCACTGCAGCCCCTCCCGCTGGCACCAACGTTCCCTCGTGGCCTTGGAGACAGTCATGAATCCATCCATGGGGTCACAGAGACATGGAATCCCAGCGTTCCAGGTTCCTGGAATCCTAGAGTCATTGAATCTTGAGAAGCACACACAGAGGAGAAGGAGGAGGAGGAGGACGAGGACGAGGAAAAGGATGAGGAGGAGAAGGAGGAGGAGGACGAGGAGGAGGAGGACGAGGAGAAGGACAAGGAGGAGGAGGACGAGGAGGAGGAGGAAGAGGAGGAGGAGGACGAGGACGAGGAGGAGGAGTATGAGTAGGTGGAGGACGAGGAGGAGGAGGACGAGGAGGAGGAGGATGAGGACAAGGAGGACGAGGACGAGGAGGACGAGGAGGAGGAGGACAAGGAGGAGGAGGATGAGGAGGACGAGGAGGACGAAGAGGATGAGGAGGAGGACGAGGAGGACGAGGATGAGGACGAAGAAGAGGACAAGGAGGAGGACGAGGAGGAGGAGGACGACGAGGACGACGATGACGAAGAGGAGGTGGAAGATGAGGAGGAGGAATAGGAGGAGGAAGAGAGAAAACAAGGACAAGGAGGATGATTAGGATGAGGAGGAGGAGTACAACGAGGAGGAGGAGGAAGAGGAGGAGGAGGACGAGGATGAGGAGGAGGAGGACGACGACGAGGAGGAGGACAAGGACGAGGACGAGGAAGAGGACGAGGACAAGGACGAGGACGAGGAGGACAAAGAGGACGACGAGGAGGACGATGAGGAGCAGGATGAGGAGGAGGAGGAGGAGGAGGAGGAGGAGGAGGACGAGGACGAGGACGAGGTGGAGGACGAGGAGGAGGAGGAGGAGGAGGAGGACGAGGAGGACGAGGACAAGGACAAGGAGGAAGAGGAGGACAAGGAAGAGGAGGATGAGCAGGAGGAGGAGGACGAGGACGAGGACAAGGAGAAAGAAGAGGAGGAGGAGGACGAGGAGGAGGAGGAAGAGGAGGAGGAGGAGGAAGAGGAGGAGTAGGAGGAAGAGGAGTAGGAGGAGGGCGAGGAGGAGGACGAGGAGGACCAGGAGGACCAGGAGGACCAGGAGGACGACGAGGACGACGACGACGACGAAGAGGAGGTGGAAGATGAGGAGGAGGAATAGGAGGAGGAAGAGAGAGAACAAGGACAAGGAGGATGATTAGGATGAGGAGGAGGAGTACAACGAGGAGGAGGAGGAGAAGAAGGATGAGGACGAGGATGAGGAGGAGAAGGATGAGGATGAGGAAAAGGATGAAGATGCAGAGGACAAGGAGGACGAGGCGGAGGAGGTGGAGAAGGAAGTTGAACAGGAGGAGGAGGAGGACACGGAGGAGAATAAAGAGGAGGAGGACAATGATGAGGAGGACCAGGAGGAGAAGGATGAGGAGGATGAGGATGAGCAGGATGGGGAGGACGAGAAGGAGGAAGAGGAGGAAGATGAGGAGGAGGAGAAGGAGGAGAATGAGGATGAGGAGGACAATGAGGCGGATGAGGAGTATAAGGATGCGGAGGATAAGTAGGAGGAGGATGAGGATGGGGAGGAGGAAAAGGACGAGGACGAGGACAAGGACGAGGAAGAGGACGAGGACGAGGATGAGGAGGACAAGGACGACGATGAGGAGGACGATGAGCAGGATGAGGAGGAGGAGGAGGAGGAGGACGAGTACGAGGACGAGGTGGAGGGCGAGGAGGAGGACCAGGAGGAGGATGAGGAGGACGATGAGCAGGAGGAGGAGGAGGAGGAGGAGGAGGAGGAGGAGGAAGAGGAGGAGGAGGAGGAAGAGGAGGAGGAGGAGGAGGAAGAGGACTAGGAGGAGGGCGAGGAGGAGGACCAGGAGGACCAGGAGGACCAGGAGGACCAGGTGGACCAGGAGGACCAGGAGGACGACGAGGACGACGACGACGACGAAGAGGAGGTGGAAGATGAGGAGGAGGAATAGGAGGAGGAAGAGAGACGAGAAGGACAAGGAGGATGATGAGGATGAGGAGGAGGAGGACAACGAGGAGGAGTAGGAGGAGAAGAAGGATGAGGACAAGGACGAGGAGGAGAAGGATGAAGATGAGGAAAAGGATGAAGATGCAGAGGACAAGGAGGACAAGGAGGTCAAGGAGGAGGAGGAGGAGGAGGAGGAGGAGGAGGACAAGGACGAGGACGAGGACAAGGACGAGGACGAGGAGGAAGACAAGGACAAGGACGAGGACGAGGAGGACAAGGAGGAGGACGAGGAGGACGATGAGGAGGAGGATGAGGAGGAGGAGGAGGAAGAGGACGAGGACGAGGAGGAGGACAAGGAGGACGAGGAGGACGAGGAGGACGAGGAGGACGACGAGAAGGACGACGACGACGAGGAAGAGGAGGTGGAAGATGAGGAGGAGGAATAGGAGGAGGAAGAGAGGGAACGAGGACAAGGAGGATGATGAGGAGTTGGAGGAGAACGAGGAGGAAGAGGAGAATGAGGATGAGGAGGAGGAGGAGGAGGAGGACAATGGCAAGGAGGATGAGGAGGAGGAGGAGAAAGAGGAGGAGCAGGAGGAGGAAGAGGAGGAGGAGGAGGATGACAAGGACTAGGGCAAGCACAAGGAAGATGAGGAGGAGGAGGACAAGGCAGAGGAGGAGGCAGAGAAGCATGAAGAGGAGGAATAGGAGGAGGAAGAGAGAGGACGAGGACAAGGAGGATGATGAGGACGAGGAGGAGGAGGACAGCGAGAAGGAGGAGGAGGAGGATAAGAAGGATGAGGACGAGGACAAGGAGGAGAAGGATGAGGATGAGGAAAAGGATGAAGATGCAGAGGACAAGGAGGACGAGGAGGAGGAGGAGGAGGAGGAGGAGGTGGAGAAGGAAGTTGAACAGGAGGAGGAGGAGGACTAGGAGGAGAATAAAGTGGAGGAGGACTAGGATGAGGAGGACCAGGAGGAGAAGGACGAGGAGGATGAGGATGAAGAGGATGGGAAGGACGAGAAGGAGGAAGAGAAGGAAGATGAGGAGGAGGAGAAGGAGGAGAATGAGGATGAGGAGGATGACGAGGATAAGGATGCAGAGGATAAGGAGGAGGAGGATGTGGAGGAGGACAAGGATGAGGAAAAGGACGAGGATGAGCAGGACAAGGAGGACGAGGAGGACAAGGACGACAAGGAGGAGGAGGACGAAGAAGACGAGGAGGAGGAGGAGGAATATGAGGATAAAGAGGATGAGAATGAGGATGTGGAGGAGGACAAGAAGGAGGAGGACGACAAAGATGAGGAGGAGGATGATGAATAGGAGGATAAAGAGGATGAGAATGAGGATGTGGAGGAGGACAATGAGGAGGACGACGACAAAAACGAGGACGAGGAGGAGGAGGAGGATGAGGAGGACCAGGAGGATGAGGAGGACGAGGATGAGGAGGATGATGAGAAGGAGGAGGAGGAAGAGGAGGAGGAGGAGGAGGACGAGGAGGACGACGACGACGACGACGAAGAGGATGTGGAAGATGAGGAGGAGGAATAGGAAGAGGAAGAGAGAGAACAAGGACAAGGAGAATGATGAGGATGAGGAGGAGGAGGAAAACGAGGAGGAGGAGGAGAAGAAGGATGAGGACGAGAACGAGGAGAAGAAGGATGAAGATGAGGAAAAGGATGAAGATGCAGAGGACAAGTAGGACGAGGAGGTTGAGGAGGAGGAGGACGATGAGGAGGACGAGGAGGAGGAGGAGGACGAGGAGGAGGACGAGGAGGAGGAGGAAGAGGAGGAGGAGGAGGAAGAGGAGGAAGGGGAGGACAAGGACGAGGAGGACCAGGAGGACGAGGAGGACCAGGAGGACTAGGAGGACGAGGAGGAGGACGAGGAGGAGGACGAGCAGGACGACGACGAGGAAGTCCTCCTTGTCCTCTGCATCTTCATCCTTTTCCTCATCCTCATCCTTTTCCTCCTCCTTGTCCTCCTCCTCCTCCTCCTCCTCATCCTCCTCCTCCTTATCCTCCGCATCCTTATCCTCCTCATCCTCCTCATTGTCTTCCTCATCCTCATTCTGCTCCTTCTCCACCTCCTCATCTTCCCCCTCTTCTTCCTCCTCGTCCTCCCCATCCTGCTCATCCTCATCCTCCTCGTCCTTCTCCTCCTGGTCCTCCTCATCCTTGTCCTCTTCCTCTTTATTCTCCTCCTTCTCCTCCTCCTCCTCCTCGTCGTCCTTTTCCTCTGCATCTTCATCCTTTTCCTCATCCTCATCCTTCTCCTCCTCGTCCTCATCCTCATCATCCTCCTTGTCCTTGTCCTCTCTCTTCCTCCTCCTATTCCTCCTCTTCTTGCTTCTCTGCCTCCTCCTCTTCCTTGCCCTACTCCTCCTCCTCAATTTCCTTGTGCTTGCCCTAGTCCTTTTCGTCTTCCTCCTCCTCCTCTTCCTCCTCCTGCTCCTCCTCTTTCTCCTCCCCATCCTCATCCTCTTTGTCATTGTCCTCCTCCTCCTCCTCCTCCTAATCCTCATTCTCCTCTTCCTCCTCGTTCTCCTCCTCCTCCTCATCATCCTCCTTGTCCTCGTTCCCTCTTTTCCTCCTCCTATTCCTCCTCCTCATATTCCACCTCCTCTTCGTCATCATCGTCGTCGTAGTCCTCCTCCTCCTCCTCCTCGTAATCCTCCTCGTCCTCCTCGTCCTCCTCGTCGTCCTCCTCATCCTCCTTCTCCTCCTCCTCCTCCTCCTCGTCCTCCTTATCCTCCTTGTCCTCCTCATCCTCCTCTTCCTCCTTGTCCTTGTCCTGGTCCTTATCCTCCTCCTCCTGCTCCTCGTCCTCGTCCTCGTCTTAGTCATCCTCCTCCTCCTCCTCCTCCTCCTCCTTGTCCTCCTCCACATCCTCATTTTCATCCTCTTTATCCTCCTATTCCTGTCCTCCTCCTCGTCTTCCTCGTCCTCCTCCTCCTTGTCCTCCTCGTCGTCCTTGTCCTCCTCCTCTTCCTCCTCGTCTTCCTCGTCCTCCTTGTCCTCTGCATCTTCATCCTTTCCCTCATCTTCATCCTTCTCCTCCTCGTCCTCGTCCTCATCCTTCTTCTCCTCCTACTCCTCCTCGCTGTCCTCCTCCTCCTCATCCTCATCATCCTCCTTGTCCTTGTCCTCTCTCTTCCTCCTCCTATTCCTCCTCTTCCTGCTTCTCTGTCTCATCCTCTTCCTCGTCCTCCTCCTCCTCCTCATCTTCCTTGTGCTTGCCCTAGTCCTTGTCATCCTCCTCCTCCTCCTCTTCCTCCTCCTGCTCCTCCTCTTTCTCCTCCCCCTCCTCATCCTCCTTGTCATTGTCCTCCTCCTCCTCCTCATCCTCATCCTCATTCTCCTCTTCCTCCTCATTCTCCTCCTCCTCCTCATCATCCTCCTTGTCCTTGTCCTATCTCTTCCTCCTACTATTCCTCCTCCTCATCTTCCACCTGCTCTTCGTCGTCATCGTCGTCGTCGTCGTCCTCGTCCTCCTCCTCGTCCTCCTCCTTGTCCTCGTCCTCCTCCTTCTCCTCCTCCTCATCCTCCTGGTCCTCCTCGTCCTCCTCCTCATCCTCCTCCTCGTCCTCCTCCTCGTCCTCCTTGTCCTCTGCATCTTCATCCTTTTCCTCATCCTCATCCTTCTCCTCCTCCTCCACCTCCTCATTCTCATCCTCTTTATCCTCCTATTCCTCCTTCTCCTACTCGTCTTCCTCGTCCTCCTCCTCCTTGTCCTCCACATCCTTATTCTCTTCATCCTCCTCCTCATTGTCCTCCTCATCCTTATTCTCCTCATTCTCCTCCTCCTCATCCTCCTCCTTCTCCTCTTCCTCCTCCTCCTCATCAACCTCCTTGTCCTTGTTCTCTCTCTTCCTCCTCCTATTCCTCCTCCTCATCTTCCCCCTCCTCTTCATCGTCGTGGTCGTCGTGCTCCACCTCGTCCTCCTCCTCGTCCTCCTCGTCCTCCTTGTCCTCTGCATCTTCATCCTTTTCCTCATCCTCATCCTTCTCCTCCTCGTCCTCGTCCTCATCCTTATGCTCCTCCTCCTCCTCCTCGTTATCCTCCTCCACCTCATCCTCATCATTGTCCTTGTCCTTGTCCTCTCTCTTCCTCCTCCTATTCCTCCTTTTCCTGCTTCTCTGCCTCCTCCTCTTCCTTGTCCTCCTCCTCCTCCTCATCTTCCTTGTGCTTGCCCTAGTCCTTGTCATCCTCCTCCTCCTCCTCTTCCTCCTCCTGCTCCTCCTCTTTCTCCTCCCCCTCCTCATCCTCCTTGTCATTGTCCTGCTCCTCCTCCTCCTCTTCCTCATCCTCATTCTCCTCTTCCTCCTCATTCTCCTCCTCCTCCTCATCATCCTCTTTGTCCTCGTTCTCTCTCTTCCTCCTCCTATTCCTCCTCCTCATCTTCCACCTCCTCTTCGTCATCATCGTCCTCCTCCTCCTCGTCCTCGTCCTCCTCCTCGTCCTCCTCCTCCACCTCGTCCTCCTTCTCATCCTCCTCCTCATCCTCCCTGTCCTCCTCCTCATCCTCTTCGTCCTCCTCCTCCTCCTCGTCCTCCTCCTCTTCCTCCTCCCTCTCCTCCTTCTCCTCCTCCTCCTCTTCCTCCTCCTCTTCCTCCTCCTCCTCCTCTTTATACTACTCCTCCTCCTCCTCCTTATCCTCCTCCTCCTTATCCTCCTCCTCTTCGTCCTCCTCCTCCTCCTCCTCGCCCTCCTCCTCCTCCTCTTTGTGTGGTTCTCAATATTCAATGACTCTAAGATTCCAGGAACCTGGAACTCTGGGATTCCATGTCTCTGTGACCCCATGGATGGATTCAGGACTGTCTCCAAGGCCACAATGGAATGTTGGTGCCAGCGGGATGGGCTGCAGTGCAGGGGCACCAACAGCTGAGAGGCGACTGAGCTGCTGCAGCTGCTGCTGCTGCTGCTGCTGCTGCTGCTGCTGCTGCTGCTGCTGCTGCTGCTGCTGCTGCTTGTGGGGGTGCTGTTGGCAGGGGCAGGGCTCTGGTGTGGCTGAGCATTGCCATCTCAGCCTGCGAGCTCCTGGGAGTTCAGTACAGGGCCAGGACTGACCCAGGTTGGCACTGCACTTGAGGACAGACACAGAGAATGGAAAGTGCCCACAGAGTGGTTCCGAGCAGGTCTGTGGGATGAAGGAGGGAGGGAGGATGAATTCCCTGCCCAAGGCTGCCAAGGGAAGGCTTTGGGAGGGAAAGCAAGCCTTGACCTGACACTAAGTCCTTCAAGGGCTCAGTTGCCCACGCTGAGCAGGATTTCATCGCGCAGAACTGACAGGGCCAGATCCAGGGATGGGGAGGACATCGAGGCAGGCTTCAGGTGAGCAAATTCTGCAGTGCTGACAAAGAGAGAGACTACAGCCAGGTGAGGGAGGCAGGTGGAAAAGGCTTTGTGCCATCCCTGCTCAAAGGGGATCCTCAGCACAGCCCTGATGATCTGTACATAGGAGAAAACAATGAACACAAAACAACAAAATGATAAACTGCTAGTAACCACAAGAAGCCCAAGTTCCCTGAGGTGGGAATTGGAGCAGGAGAGCTTGAGTATCTGTGGGATATCACAGAAGAACTGGCCCAGGACATTGCCATGGCACAGGGGCAGGGAAAATATATTGGCTGTGTGCATCAGAGCATTGAGAAAGGCACTGGCCCAGGCAGCTGCTGCCATGTGGGCACAAGCTCTGCTGCCCAGGAGGGTCCCGTAGTGCAGGGGTTTGCAGATGGACACGTAGCAGTCGTAGCACATGATGGTCAGGAGGGAATACTCTGCTCCAAGGAAGAACAGAAGTAAAAAGAGCTGTGCAGCACATCCTGAGTAGGAGATGTTCCTGGTGTCCCAGAGGGAATTGTGCATGGCTTTGGGGACAGTGGTGCAGATGGAGCCCAGGTCGCTGAGGGCCAGGTTGAGCAGGAAGAAGAACATGGGCGTGTGCAGGTGGTGGCCGCAGGCTATGGCGCTGATGATGAGGCTGTTGCCCAGGAGGGCAGCCAGGGAGATGCCCAGGAAGAGGCAGAAGTGCAGGAGCTGCAGCTGCCGCGTGTCTGCCAGTGCCAGCAGGAGGAAGTGGCTGATGGAGCTGCTGTTGGACATTTGCTGTGGCTGCACATGGGCACCTGTTCATGGCGAAAGGACAGGGACAAGTCAGGAGAGGCTGCTTGGAGCCAAACCTGGGCCATTCCCTGCAGCCTGTCCTGCTGGGACTCACCCACCCTTGTTCCTACTCTGGGAAAACCTTCACCCAGGTCCCTGCCTGAGCTCCAGTTGTGCTGGCTGAGTGTGCCAGGAGCAATCAGGGCTGTGTGTGGGGGCTCTCAAGGAGCCATCCCTGCCCTGCTGCCCTAGGTTTGTGGCCATTTGGCAGAGGGACAAGGGTGGATATTCAGGATTTTTCAGGGGAATCACTCCTACTGCAGAAAGGCTTGCTACCATCTGCACTCCCAGGTCAAAAGGATGGAAGGAGATGGTTTTAGGAACTGTGTTCCTACCCACACACCATTTATGGCTCTCTGAGGTCAGAAATCCCCAGCTTTCCTGCTGCACTCAGAGTTTGCCACTGAGAGATGTGAGGCAAAGGATTCCCTGTGGCTGAGGGAAGGTGAGGGGCTGGATGGGCTTGTTCCCCCAGCACTGCTCTGCTCAGCCCCCTCTGCTTCCCTGAGCATCTCCCTGGGCCTGGACATCCCCTCCTGAGAGGTGCCTTGTCCCTGCCAGTGCTCACAGAGCCCATCCCACCCTGTGTGCCCTCGGCCCGGCCCTACAGAAACCTGCCTGTGTGCAGGGCCCTGGCTGGGGCAGGCTCTGTGTGCAGCTGGGCAAGGGCAGCTCAGGAGAGCCCTGCTGGGCCCTGCAGAGGTGATGCTGCTGCTGCCCAGGGCTGAGGAGTGGCTGAAGGCCCTTTGGGAGGCTCCCAGCAGAGACACTGACCAGCCAAAGTCACAATTCTGGAGTCTCTGTACATGTTCAAACATTCCTTTGATGATTCTGTGTGTTCCTGTTCTGCTCAGAATGTTCTGTGATTCTGGGATTACAATTCCTGTTCTGCTTCTCTCATCCCCCTGTTGTCTATAATCAAAAGAGAAAAAAAAGAACCCTTGCAACAGTGTTAGAACAGTGAAGTTAAAACCAGACCTTTATAGGAAGCTTCCAGGTGTCCCAGTGGGGATGGGGCACACCCAGCCCCTGATTTCAACAATTTGTTAATGTTGATTATTTAGGATATTTAACAGGAACATCCAATGGGAGATTCAGTACCCAGTTACACACCAGACAGGAATCTGCAAAGGAGGGCTAAAGCCTCCTGTGCAATGGAGAACGGCAAACCCCCCTCCCTCTGAATTACCAGGATCTTTAAATTAAAAGGCTCTCAGGCAAAGATGTGGGAATGGGGGTAACAATTCTTTACTAGGAGAAAACTAGACAACAATTTAAAAAGGCAAATGCAATCGGTACAAACAAAACCAGTGAAAAAGTCCAGAACCTGAGGATTCGGGGTGCCAGTAGCAGTCCTGCTGGGTTGATTGCTCCCCTTGCAGTGGTTGATGAATTGCAGCTGCAGTGGTGATCTTTTGAAGGGTATAGTTTTCCTCTGGAGATCTGGTGGCAGTGGGGACGGTCTTCCTCTGCACCGGGGTTGCCTCCGAGCTCCGCCGCCGCCGCCTCCCCGGCTGTTTCGCTGCGAGATCCCGCGAAGAAGAGAGAGGGAGCTGCTTCTCTGGCAATCCCCCAAAGTAAAGAGCTGCTCTGTCCCCAAAAAGGTACCCCCTTATATCCAATAAAAGAGTGCTTGGCTTCCCCCCTCTGGGTGGAACATCTCACAATAGGATGGTGTTATGTTACCAGCCCTGCATTGAATCAGTCAATGGCCCATTAGCAAACCATTACCTCTTAGGAGCAAAACCAGTTCTTGGAAAAGATAACAAAACCTGCCCAACAGGTTTGCCTTCAACAGATGGCAAATAGAATACAAGCTTATCTTACAACCCAGGACAGATGGACAAATCCTGGCTTGGGGGAAAAACAAAGGGTGAGCACCTTGGTCCTGCTGCCCAAGTCCAGCTCGAGAAGTCACCACCCTGTTCACAGTTGGATGGGCCCAGACTCTGCTCATCTCCAGAGTCCCCCACTCCTCCAGGCTGCTGGGATCCCCCAGCTCCAGGATTGGCCATTGCTGCTCTCCCCACTCCGATGCCAATTGGAACCCCAAAACCAATGTCCCCCCCAAACTGTTACCACTGCCCCAGCCGGTACAGAGATCGCTACAGGAACCCTTCACAAGTCTCCAAAGGGGCATCTGCGTCTCACCTTTGGGGCAATGCAAGATCCAAATATCCCTTTCCCTGCAAAAAAAAACTCCCAGAAATCCCCCAATGCATTTGGGGTGAGCTCCCCCTCCCCACTTACCTGCAGGATCTGGGGGAGTAAATGCTGCCCTGACCAGGGGAGCTGCAGACTCAGCAGAAGGGCAGGCAAACCATGTGGATCTGCTGCGGTTCCTCCTCTTCCTCCTCCTGTTCCTGTTCCTTCTTTTCCCTAACCTCCTCCTCATCTCTCTCTCCTCTTCCTATTCCTCCTCCTCCCTGACCACCCCAGATCCCCCTTTCCTACCCACCTCTCCCCCATGGCTGCAGCACCAGTGTTTGGATAGAGGGAACCTCCCATGAGCCCCCCAGGTATGGGCAGGGGGCTTGGGGACCCACCCAGTGCAGATCCATTCCCCCCTCCCAGAGCCTCACGGAAATCACTCCAGGGATCAAGCGATGGGGACACTAAGGGATCCCCATGGAACCACCCATTTTTGATCCCATCCCCACCCTTCCCTCCCCACTCCCATTGTTCCCCCAACCCAAAGACCCCTCCCAACTCAATCTGAGGGTCCCATTCCTCTCCTGGTCAGAATCCTCTTTTCCCCTGCTCTCCCACCCCTTCCCCATTGTGCCTCCAGCTCTACCTCTCACCCCGGGCTTGGATTTGGGGATCCAGGCCCCTCCTGTTCAGTTTGAGGATCACATCCCCCCTTTCCCTCAATTCAGGCAGCTCCTGGAAGCTTTTTCCTGGGAGGAATCCCTGAGTTTTGGGACTTTTAGGATGTAGCTTAGGAGGAGAACAGCTCTGTCGGGCTTTCCCCTCCCTGTTGTGGCCCCTCAGCTGTCCCCGACACCCTGGGGGTGTTGGGATTTCCCTCCTAGGGACAAGGATGTTCATCCCCTTCCAGGAGCCCAGTGCCCAGCTGGGGCTCCAGGTCAGGGGTCCTTGAGCAGCTGCCCCAGAACCTCCACCAGGTTCTCCCAGTGCAGCCGGAGCCGCTCGGCCTGGGCTCCCCAAAGGCCTCAGCAAGGTCCAAGTCCTGCCCAGGAACCCTCAACTCCCTCAAACCCAGCATCCCCCTCATCCCCTGCAAGTTCCTCCCATGGCACCGGCCATGGCCATGTCCCCACTTGTCACTGGCCATGTCCCACCATGTCCTCACCCATGGCTGTCTCCCCACCATGTTTCCATCCCTGTCACTGTCCCCCATGTCTCCATCCATGCCTGTGTCTCCCCATGTCCCTAGGGATGGCCCTGTCCCCCTCCATGTCCATGCGTGCCCATGTCACTCTCCATGTCTAATGCTTTTTCTCTTTTTGAGCCTGGTCTTATAAGCTCTCAGAGATAAGCATTATACCCTTGATAGCTCAGCTACCTCAGGTGGCATAAAACAAGCAGGATGGCTCATGTGACAGTGTTGGGAATAAAAAGTTTTAATAAAAGGCAAAAATAAAAAAGCTTTTTACAGAGAAAAGCCAAGTCAGGGCAAGAGGTTCTTGCTCTTACTAAAACACTTCACAAAAGCAATTAACTTATTTTGTTCTCTTCTTTTCTAGGGAATTGCTTAGGTGGGACTTTTTGGCTCCTGTCCAATTAGCTACCCTTAAGTTTGAGGTGAAGTCCCCAAGGTCCTATGAGGTGTCTTTCAACCAAATTGAGGAGAGAAACACCTGGCCTTTTGTCCTTTTTAAGGGAACAAAAGGTTAACTTGTTTACTCTGTCAACAGAGGGCACATTCTTACACGTGTCCCACCATGTCTGTGTCCTACCATGACCACATCCACTAACTTAGTTCAATGTCTATTTTTACTTCAATATTGGATATTTTCAAGGGATAAAGAGAAATGAAAACAAAATCAAGGCCAAAAGAAAAAGACTTCCATGTCCATGCCGGCTGAGGATCCACGTGCTTGGGTGGAGGGAAGAACCTTTTTGGTGGAGTTTCTACCCCATTGTCTCCAAAATCTTGGTCTTTTCCCCAGTTTTTCCACCATCTGGCTGCAGAAGACACCCTTGGGCAATAGGAAATCAAAATCGTGGAATCCCTGAAGTTGGAAAAGACCTTGTCCTGGTTCAGAGCAAATTTGGGAGAGAACCTCCAAAGGGATTCCTCTGGAAAGCAGATTCAATTGGCTCCTCCCCCAGCCAGTTTGGGAAAAGTATCTCCTTGGAGAACAGTGGAAAAAACTGTTTTTTAAAGAATAAAACCTAAACAATATTAAACAATAAAACCTCTTGCTGCTCTAAAAGATAGACAAACTCAGGAAGTCCCTCCGTGGGTTGTAGCTCAGCTCACTCAGTCTCTTATCAGTCCCTCCGGTGCTGGAAATGCCACAGTCCAGGCCTGGCCCGCTGGGCCACAGGTGTGAGCTGCCGGTGCTCTTCTGGGTGTTCAGGCCAGAGCAGGTTTAAACAGGTCCAAAGAAAAGGGAAAAACAGCCACAGTCCAGGGAACTTCTCTGCCACAGCTAGCTAAAACTAATTAACAGCAAAGGAGAGCTCTGTACCTCTGTCTGTCCATCTGCAGACAACCTGGCCCAGGAGCAGGAATGTGGAGGAGTGCAGTTTCTGAAAACAAACTCTACCCTTCTCTCCCTCCTTTGCTCTCGGAACAAGTCTTAAAGGTGCAAAAATTATAATTCACCATAAACACAACAAACAACTGGAGATACAAGCATCATATAGTCAACCTAGGACATACCTCCAAGACCATTCAGTATTCCTTGATGCCACCAGAATATAGGATTGAGTGCAAAAGATTTTATGGAGTTGGAAGTCATTAAATCTGCTCTCCCCAAGGAATTCCCATTGTTGGTCTGTGCCCCAGTGGATGTTCCTGCCACTGGCTTTATCTAGGTGCCCACAGGGAACGAGGAAGATGTGGAGCCTCCCAGCCAAGTGTCTTCCCAACACAGATAACCAGGCCCATAGATCACCAAGACTGCCCAATGAAGGTCACTGAGGATCATCCAACGTGGATCCTCCCATGGAGGATGGAGCTGGAGCAGCACATGAAGCTCTTCCTGCACTCAGGGCACTTACAGGGCTTCAACCCATTAGTGGCGCCTCCGTTGGTGTTTGATCAAGGCTGATCTCTGTGAGAAGCTCTTCCCACACTTCCCACACTCGTAGAGCCTCTCCCCGGTGTGGATGTGCCGGTGCACGGTGAGGTGGGAGTTGTGCTTGAAGCCCTTCCCGCAGTCGGGGCAGCGGTAGGGCCTCTCCTCGGTGTGACTCCGCTGATGTACGAGGAGACTGGAGCTGATCCGAAACCTCTTCCCACACTGGGGACACTCGTAGGGCTTCTCCCCGCTGTGGATGCGCTGGTGCTTTCTCAGGTCTGAGCACCACCCATAGCTCTTCCCACATTCCAAGCAGGTGTAGGGCCGTTCCCCAGTGTGGATCACCTGGTGCCGAATCAGGGCTGAGCTTTCTCTGAAACTCTTCCCACATTCCCCACACTTGTAGGGCTTTTCCCCAGTATGGATCTTTTTGTGTTCCGTAAGCTGGGAGTTGAGGCTGAAACTCATCCCACACACCCCACACTCGTAGGGCTTTTCTCCAGTGTGGATCCTCTTGTGTCTCCTCAGGCCAGAGCTGTGCCTGAAGCTCTTCCCACACACCCCACACTCATAGGGTTTTTCCCCAGTGTGGATCCTCTGGTGTTGCATCAGGTAGCCCTTCTGGCTGAAGCTCACCCCACATTTCCCACACTCAAAGGGCTTTTCCCCAGTGTGGATCCTCTGATGTTGGATCAGAATGGAGTTCTGGTTGAAGCTCCTCCCACACTCCCCACACTCAAAGGGCCTCTCCCCGGTGTGGAATCTCTGGTGAAGTCTCAGGCTGGAGCTCCAGCGGAAACGCTTTCCACATTCCTCACACTCGTAGGGCCGTTCCCCAGTGTGGATCACCTGGTGCTGGATCAGATCCAAGCTCCGCCTGAAACCCTTCCCACATTCCAAGCACTTGTGGGGCTTCTCCCTGCCACGAGGCTTCTCCACCAGCTCTGAGCTCTGGCTGGATCTCTGCCCGCCTTCCTGGTTCAGGGGGGCTCTTTCCTCCCTGCAGCTCCCTGGGCTGGGTTTGCTGCCACTCCTTGTGCGGGATCTCCAGGGCTTTTCCTCCTCCTCCATTTCCTCCATTTTCATTCCTCCCCGGGAATGAAAAATCCTGGTCTGGGGGAAAAAAAAAAGAACAGAGCATCTTGGACTGGGAGTTCCTCCTGTCCCCACTTCATCTCACCAAGTCATTGGGCATTGTGTGTCTATAAGAACCTCCAAAACACCAAGGTTCAGCATAAAAATCCTCGAAACTTTAAGACACAGATCAAAACCTCCCCAAACATCAAGATTCAGTAAAAAATTCCTCCAAAACATAAAGATTCAGCCCCTAAAAAAAATAAAGCACCAACATTTAACCCAATAAAGCTGAGAAATGCCATGACTCACCCCTGTGAAAATCGTGGAACCCCTCAACAGTCACCTGCTGCATGTGGGGTGGCAATGCTCCTGGGGCTAAGGGGAGGCTATAGATACAAGGAGGGATGGAACCTTGTGGTGATCCTTGTTTCTGCTCCTCCTCCTCCTGTGTTCTATTCTTCCTCACACTCCTCTTCCTCTTCCTATTCCTCCTTCTCCTGCACAATCCCACCCTCTCCTGCCACCTGCATCCTTTGACCATTTTGTTCCTCAAGCCTGCTTCTCCTTCCCTTCTCCTCCTGGCCCCAGGCCCAGCACCCACTGCCGGCTCCCTCTTCCCCCCAGCCCCACAGCATCCCAGCGCAGGGGCAGGGATGGAGCTGGGGCAGGTCGGGCTGGGGCAGCGCTGGGCTCTCGGCCGCTCCCGCCCGCACTCGGTCCCCACTGCAGCCGCTCCCGCCAGGACAGCGCGGGGGAGCCCGGCCTTGGCGCTGCCCCACTCCCACCTCCCCAAATTCCCCTCGCGGGGCCATGGGGCCGAGGGGGGGCGCAGGTGGGTCCAGGTGGGGAACGCGGGGAGCTGCGAGTCTGCCTGGCAACTGGTGAGTCATCAGCGCCGCGGGCTCTGATTGGCTGAGCTCGGCCCGAGCCCTGGGGCTGCAGCACAGAGGGGACACCCTGCTCCAGGGGGGATGTCCCACAAACGGGGGACCCCATGGAAGGAACAACAGGAAAGTGTCTTTACAAACAGATGCTCTGAATCTGCTCGGACATAGGGCCAGGGAGCTGTAAAAAAGGAAATGACAGGAGACACCATCAGTTTCAGAAAATGTTATCAATAGATGACACAAACTGCTGTTCAGCCAAGGTCCTTCCCTATTCATGAACTTCCAGAAGAACAACAAAGACTTAACAGAGCCATGAATATCGTTTGCTATATAACAGCAGGGAACATATCAAGGTGGGTATGTAGTAGGTGGACTGGGAAGTCTGTACCTGTCAAGTGCTTCAGCCAGTGGGGAGAGCAGAGGGAGATGTGGCCAAGAAAGTTCAGATGAAAAAGAGACTGTGTCCTCCAACAATTGGAGATATCCCGTGGGGAATGTCCCATGGCCTCTCCCATTTTTAGGAATGAAATTCCATTTACAGGACTCCTCTGTCTGCTCTGTGGACAGAATCCTCTGGTGATGTCAATTTTTCCGCACACCCTGAGGCTCATCCCGAATTCCTTCCACCCTCCGGGGCGGCGGGCAGCAAGTGCAGCTGAAGGTGCCTCACCCACTTTGGGTGATCGGCTCCCTTGGCTGGCGGCAGCACCAGGGATTGATTGGGGACCCGGGAGTGACCAGGAGACAGACGAGTGACACATCAGGGGGGTCTGTGAAGAGTCAGCAGGGAGAGAGCACTGAAAATCTCATCAGTGAGTGCCCTGGGATCTTTGGGGAGTGAACATGGCAGGGCACCCATGGAGGGGAGAAAAGGGAAAGACAGGGAGGGGGCCTGGCCAAAGGGATGATGATCCCAAAATGTCTCTGAAGGGTCCCTTGGGAGAATGTTGAGGTAGTTTGCACATTTCCCCAGAGGTAATTAAGGACATGGACACCCAGGGTGGCAACAAGGAAAGTGGAGAAGGCATTTAGACAACAGGGGATGGATGGTGTTCGTGTCCTGGGAAGGAATCAGGTGAAGGGGAGTGTGCAGCAATATGGTTCAGGCAAGAAGCAGCAGGAGGAATCTGTGTGGTAAGAAAAAGGATGAGGGAAAAAAGGAGGAAGAGAAAAATACTCTGGATTGGGATGTTTTTCCACAGAGTCTTAACCTCACAATTTGCCAGCTAATATTTTGAATTCCCAGTTTCCCAGACAGGAAAAGCAGGAGGTCAGGATGCCAGGGGTTTCTCTGCGGTGGCAGCGGCAGCACCGGGCGCAGAGGTGCGGCACCGGGAGCACGGGCTGGGGCCTGTGGGGAGCTGCGGGGCCGGGCCGGGGCTGTGGGGCAGCCGGGGCTCAGCGCCGGGCGCTGCCTGACCCCACCAGCCCCGGGCAGGGCCGGCAGTGGCCCCCGGCCCCCAGGAGGCTGCGGGACGCCCCGGCCGCTGCCCGGCCCCGGGGAGCTGCCGGCCCTGCCCGCCGGGGGGGCCGCCTTTGGACACTGCGGCAGGACAGGCACCGGCTCTGCCACACGGGCTGGGCAGGGACCCTGAGCACAACGGGGAACACAAAGGAACAGCTGGGAAATGCAGAGTGCACATGAAGGATCAGGATTTGCTGTTCAGGATTTGCTTTGGGTCCTGCAGAAAGGAAAGGTTTTGCAGAAAGCTCAGCAGCTCTCAGAGGATGAGCACCCACAGGCAGTGACCGGGGCTGCAGGAGTGGCACAAGAAGCCCTGCAGCACTTGGGCACAAGGGCACAGCAGCTGAAGGCAAGAAGGGATGAGCAAAAGGCCAAGCTGAAAGCAAAGGCCATGGCAGAGTTCCCACAGCCCCTGAGGGATCAACCCCAGGGCCCAAGGGTGCCCCAGCACCCAGGGGATGACGGGGTCGGCCACAAGCACCTGGCAGAGGCATTGCCCTCCTGGCCAGGGCAGAGCCCACCCAAACAGCCCCTGGGAAGGAGTCAGGGCTCCAGCTGCAGCCCACAAGGACACTGCAAGCACAGACAGCAGCACCCTCAGCAGGAGCAAGTCCACCCCTGCATGGACATGGATTGGCAGGGCTCTCTGAGCTCCCATCCCACCGGGGACCCACCACACTGGAGCCCTGGAGAACGCTCAGTCTTCGTCTGAAAATGAAGAAAATGTCTTTGTGGATGGCTCTTCAAGGGCAGCAGAAGGGAAAAGAGTTCCAAGACACGCTGTTGTTGAGGAAAGGGAATCAGACAAAGCGCAGGTTACCCCCATGGTCAGCTCAACCAGCACAGCTGTGTGTGCTTGTAAGAGCCTGGCACTGAAATGCCCTGAGCAGGAAGGCTTCAATATCTTCTGGTGACACCATCTCACCTAACAGGGGGGCAAAAAGCAATTCTGATTGCTGGGCAACCACTGGATCACTTATTAAGGTATTTCTAAAAGACATAATTCCAACAAAAGGGATTGTGGAAGCAACAGACTCAGACAGCAGAACTCATTTCAAAGGAAAGATCCTCCAGGGAGTTATGGCAGCTTTAGGAATACAATGGGACCTCCATACCCCTGGCACCCCCAGAGCTCAGGCTGGGTACAAAGAATGAATGGGGAAAGAAAGAAACACCTTTGGAAGCTGGGGATGGAGACCAAGATGCCATGGGTACAGCTTTTGCCATTGGCTTGGGCAAGAAGAAGAGCCAGACCCAGGGCAGATATTCAATTATTTCCCCTTGGAATTGATCTTGGGAATTCCTAACCCTGGGAATTCTCCACCAAGCGCAGGGTGGAGATAAGGGATGCACATTTAAAGCAGTCTGTGGCCAGAATCCTGTCTCTGGTGCAATCTCTCCCCCAGGAAGCTGGGCTGGCACAGAGCCTGCCTTGGCACTTTGCTGCTGCCAACATCCAAGCAGGACATGGGCTCTGCCTAAGGAGTGCAAAGCAGCACCACTGCTGGCCAAGTGGCGTGGCCCATGCCATGTCTGGAGTCCAGGTGCTGATCATCGGGTGCTGACCATCGCATAAACGGCCCAAGATGGATATCATGGAAATCCTCAGACAAATGCATGTGAATGCAGCGTTCCCGTAAAATCTCATCAGGGATTCACCTACTCCGGACACTGAATTATTCCTCCTCATCACCAAAAAAGAAAATCTTATTAACCTATGGACTCTGAATAGAAGAAAAGACTGATTGCTGAAATCTTGGCCTCAGGCGGAATTTTCCCTATAAAAACCGCTTGTGCCAGGATGGAGGTGTGTGGACATAGGGGAAAACCTCTCCTGAGGCTGACTCCTTGTTACACACCCAGGGCTGATTCCCAGGCTCGGCACTGTCTTTTTCTATGGCTGGTGAGATAGAATTTGACCGCTAATAATTTTTTTTTTTTTTTTAAACTGGCTGAATAAATTCTCATTTATAAAAATCCCTCTGCCCACTCCAACATCTGCTGTCACTGTCTGTGCTGTACAGGGTGTATCAGAGCACTGGGGTTTTTGCTCCAACAAGTTCAGGGAAATCAGCTGGAATTCAAGTATTTGATGATGCAATTAGAAAACAGTGATCAATTGATGCAGCCCCAGATTGAGAGAGCACCCAAAAATGGGGAAAAGTTGAACGGCTACCAGAACAAATCCTACAACACCATGGACCAGCCCCTGGGAACCCCAACAAATTTGTTAAAAATGCATGTTATATGGCTCTATGCAGATAGTTACTATATGTATTATGTTATATAGATTAATTGTGCTGTGTAACATTTTAATAGTATGGTAAATGTAGCTTTGTGGATAAAATGAAGCAATAGTTGTTCAAAGAGAAACTATGTATAGGGGGGGGGGGGTTTAAGGAATGAGATACTCGCTTCAAGGAACACCTAAATTTTCCAGAGAAGAGCAATTTATGGTTTTCTTATTAGAAGAAGCTAATTTCATTACTTCATGCTAACACTGGAAGACCCCGTGGGAATTAAAGGAAACAGCTGACATACAACAGACAAGAGTTTCATGCTTTAAATAGAATGTATGCATAACCATGAAGGATATACAAATATGCAATAGTGTATTGTTTTAAGGGTGATTCCTTTGTTAACAAGGTATACTCATCTTGCCTTAAGTGCCCAAGAGCATCTGGACCTCAGTAATTCTTTACTTTTTATTATCTTGTAATTCTCCAAACTCTAAATTTTTTATTACTCTAGTCGTATTCCTATGTTTTTCAACATTTTATTATTATTAAACTTTTAAATTTTAAAAACCAAATGATTGGCATTTTTCACAAAATCCTATAAGGAGACAGAGAACCCATTTATCACTACAATGGCATCATTAGATTACAAGCTGTCCTCAGAATAAGAACCAACCAGACAGCTCCAGCTCCTGACCTTCCTGCCGACCAAGCCACTGAAAGAGGAACACAACATTTCAGCAGGGGATGGGATCAGATGGTCTCTTAGCAGAAAAAGCAGGAGTTTGTGGAAAACTAAATTACTCAAACTGCTCTTGGCAAGGAGATGAAAAAGGAAAAGTGCTGAAAAAGATAAGAAAGGAAATAGGAGAGTAGTTTATGTATTGGTGCAAACATGGAAAGGATGGGAATGGGACACGGTTTCCTGGCTCCCCAGCACACCAGGGGTTAAAGGAATGCTGCTTCTCCTCTTCTGTGCTGCAGCAACTCTCATCTTTTTACCATGCTCCACACCTTGGCAGTGCAGCTCATCCAGCAGCTGAGCCAGGGCATGCAGGTGGCAGCCAGGCCTCCTGATCCACAAACGCTACAAAAGGACAGGGAATGAGGGCACCGAGAATAATCCCAAAACCAAAGAGGACCCGGGAAGGACAAAACAGAGTCAAGGAGTGAATCTGCCTGGAGATCGGGTCGGGCACTTGTAGATAAGGAAGTAACGGGAGAAACCATCAGTTCCAATAAATGTTAGAAATTGACCCAGACAGCTGCTCAAAGTCCCGCTACATTCCTGAACTTCGAGGAGAAGAACAAAGACTTAACAGAGCCATGAATATCGGCTGTTATACAAAAGGAGGGTGCACATTAACGAGGACAGGCTCCAGGCGCATCGGGAAGTCGGAACCTTCCAAGGAACTCAGCCGGTGGGCAAAGGCAGAGGGAGATCGGCCGGGAAAATGAGGATAAAAAGGAGGCTGCGGACTACAGCCACGGCAGAGAGCGCACGGCAAATGCCCCACGGCCTCTGCCCCTGCTCGGCAATAAAGTCACTTTGACAGGACTCCTCGCTCTCCCCCGGGCACACGAACCTCCGGCGACGGGAATTTCCCCGCCCGCTCCCGGCCGCGGGGCAGCCCCTCTGTCCTACCCACAGCAGCCGGGCCGAGCCAGCGCTGCTCCGGCAGCGGCTCCTGCCCGGCCCCGGCGGGAAGGAGACCGCGGGCAGCCGCTCCCGCAGCGCCCTCAGCCCGGGGCCGGCACGGGCCGGACACGGCACCGGCGAGCCGCCGGAGCCCCCTGCCGCCCCCTCCGCCCGCAGCCAGCCCCGAGCCCCCGCAGAGCCCAGCGCGGCTCCCACCTGCGCCGGGGCCGCCTCCGAGCTCCGCCGCCGCCGCCTCACCGCGCTCCGGCCGCTGCCGCCGCTGCCGGGCCCGCACAGCCGCTCGGCCAATGGCGGCGCTGCGCGGCCACGGCCGCCCTCAGCCCGCCGCCGGGGCCGCGCCGCGCCCCGCTCCCACCAATCAGCGCGCCGCAACCGCGACTGACGGCACCGGCGGCCAATGGCAGCGAGCTCGGGGCGGGCTCTGCGCACGGCCCCGCCTCGCCCCGCGCTCTCGGCGCCCCCGGGCTGCGTGAGGGGAAAGCCGGAGATGAGGAACAGCCCCGGCACGGGCCCGGGCCGAGCCGGGATTGAGCTGCCCACACAAACAAACTTCTCCGCGCCTCCCGCCACGGCTTTCCCGGCCCTGCGCCTCCCGTGCCTCCGCCTCTGCGGGAATCCCAGGAGCCTCACTTCTTCTGCCCCTCGTTAGTGCATCAGTGCTTTTCTTTGATTTCCCCCAAAAAGGGAAACCCGCCCGAAGCCCTGTGGGTGGGTGGGGCAGGGGAGAGATTTCTGTCAGAAAACTCCAAAGACTCGGAGCAGGAGAAGGAGAAGTCAGTGCAGAGCCTTAAATGCAGCTTTCCCCACGCCTCCCTGCTCCCAGCTGCACCTCCTCCCCCGGCAGGGCAGGAGACAGGGAATGGGGCCATGCTCAGCTCATCCCCCGGGGCTTCTCCCTCTGCTCAGGGACAGGAGTCGTTCCCTGCTGCACCCTGCGCTCTCTCCCGGCCGAGACTTCTCCAGGAACTTCTCGGAGCGGAGTCCATCCCCTGGGCACAGCCCCCTCCGAGTGCTGCAGCGTGAGTCACTGTGCCACGGGCTCAGTCCTGCCAGGACAGGCTGCTCCAGCGGGGCCCCTCTGCCCGCGGGCTCACAGCTCCTCTCAGGCATCGCCGAGCTGCAGCCCGGCTCCTCCAGGGGCTGCAGGGGATCTCTGCATCCCCATGGACCTGCAGGGGATCCCTGCATCCCCACGGACCTGCAGGGGGATCTCTGCATCCCCATGGACCTGCAGGGGGATCTCTGCATCCCCATGGACCTGCAGGGGGATCTCTGCAGCCCCATGGACCTGCAGGGGATCTCTGCATCCCCATGGATCTGCAGGGGATCTCTGCCTCCCCATGGACCTGCAGGGGGATCTCCGCATCCCCAGGGACCTGCAGGAGATCTCTGCATCCCCATGGATCTGCAGGGGATCTCTGCATCCCCATGGATCTGCAGGGGATCTCCGCATCCCCATGGACCTGCAGGGGTATCTCTGCAGCCCCATTGTAATATATGTTATGGAATAATTCGTGCTTATGTAAAATATACATCAAGTCAGTTGTGCTTGTACAAAAAGATTCTTAAAGTTTTAAATGACCAGTGGCTGCATCCCGGGCTGGAGAAACCATAGATGGCAGAGAAAGAAAGACCTAATTTCCAAATGAAAAAAGGTAGCTCGGTGCAGAGATGGGCTCTTTCCGGGGACAATCCAGGAGACACCCAATGTTTAACCCCTGGTCTGCCGGGGAGCCAGGAAACCAGGCACACGGGCATTCCGCCCTGGAAGCTTCTGAGGAGGCTGCTGGGCTGTGCTTCAGCAGAGGAGATGGAATGTGGCTTACCACTCTGCCCTTCTCTAAAAACGGAGAATGGGTCAGGAGGTTTGGGCTCTGAGCACACAGCAGCCTGGCCCAGGCACAGGCCGTGGTGGGACAGGGGCACAGGAGCCTTCTGTGACTGACCGTGGCTCTCTGGTTTCTCTCTGCAGGCTGCCAGCTCCTCATGCCATGGAAACGGCCCCACTCGGCTGCCAGTCTGGGAGGGCTGGAGGGCTGTGGGTATTCATTTGCTATCAAAAATAAATTGTGGTTTTTTGACATTGTCATCATCAGAACATTTCTTTCATCCTTTTCCAAGCTTTTGGCCCCACTTCCTCCAGGGTAATATTTTTGTGTCCTTCCTCAGCCACTTGATGGCATTTGGCAGGGGGGGGTTAGCAATGTGAAAAGTTCAACAACAGCTCCAGTTGCCAACTGCAGCAGCCCCTTCAGGAGCCCTGAGCTACCAGCGAGGTCCACGTGTGCCTTGCAAAAGGGAGTGGTTTGCAGAGATGGGGTTGTTGCCCTGCTGCAAAAGCTGGGAGCAGATCAGAAGTGGCAAAATGCCATTTTGGCTCAACCCCCACCCAGGTTCTTTATCTTTTCCCTCTGTGATAGGCAGACAGGGCTGGATCCAGTAAGGTTCAAGTTCTGGGTGCTCCCTGGCACCAAAGGGATCAAGTAAACTCTTGTATGCAGTGACTGCAATAGAGCTACTGAAGGAAAAAAGGGAATGTCATGAGATGGGGAATCCTTCTTGTCTCCTTTGTCTCCCCAGGAGCCCCTTGGGAAGGGAAATGCCCACACGGGTTTATCTGACTCCTTCCAAGTGTGGGCCAGGGCCAAAAGTGAAGATGATAAAAAAAGTTGCAGACTTCCCATTCTTTAGGAATCCATTAAGCACAGGAAAACGGCATGGATTCATTTGTCATGTGTGCATGCGAAAGGCAGAAAGGTCAGAACGAGGAAGACTTATTTTACTTCTTCATTTTGGAGATCCCTCCCCAAAATGGACCCCTGAGTCATTTCAGGGAACAGAACCACACATGCTTAATTGCCTTTTTGCCAATTAGCATGTGAAGCGGATCAGAGGAAGTGACAGGGATATGAATATGCATTCATATTTTGTGTATTCAAGACTTCTGTAAATAAAAAAGCTTTGTAATACCTGTGATTTTTGCAGTGTGCATTAGGGAATTATCCCACGTAATGCCCGGCTGTCTCAATAAACATACACTTTCTAACTTTAAACTCTTAGAGAGATTTTGTCTGTCTCAGTTGGATATCGATATTAGATTGATATTCATATTTTAGTAAATCATTGTCTTAAAGAAGTCCTAGTATGTGAATTAACATGTCTTTTCTTAATATTCGAGTAATTATTCTTGCATTGCTTCAAGATAAACTGGTATGATTCAAAGAATATCCACTGAGGTATACACAGAGCTTGGATTTTTCATAAGCAAATTGCAGTTGTAAAGTTTTTTCACTGAATTCTGCCATTTGTCATCATTTTAAAAGTCAGCTATTAAAGTCAATAACAAAATTTCTAACTTCTAACAAAGAGAAAAAAGTATATGGTTTGCACTAGATAAAATATAAATACAGAAAATGTCTCCCCACCAAGTTCCTTGCCCTGATCAAAACATCTCCCAATCAAGTTCTTCACCCTGAACCTGGCTGGTAAAGAAAAATGTTATCAGTAAACCTGGATGAAACTTTGCATAAGTTAATAGTATTCAAAATCCATGTTCTGTTCCTGTTATTATTTATTATACAAAGAAAAAAGGGGAAAGGGGTTGGATTGAGGGTACACCCTCCTCCCCTCTGAGTCTGTTCTCATGTTTTACAATAAATCCTACAACAGTACGATACAGCTGCCTAAAATATGGACACTGGAAACCACAGACAGCATTACAAATGATCACCTGCCTAATGGACAATTCATAGAAGGATTTGATTTGTTTACAAATTATTTCTCAAGTTTACAAACAGTTTTTCTGTTTACAGGCTGTTTTGTGGGAGTTGGGTTTTTCACTGAAGGATCAAGTGCTGAAAAGTTGTTTTTTTAAAATTGGGTTTTTCTGTAAGGGTTAAATGGGCTCAGGGTTAAATAACTTTCTGCTCTTAGACATAAGTTGAATTTGTAACCAAGAATCATTATGCCTGTGGCCTGAGTTCTCCCCTAACAGTTCCTGGAGGGGAATGCTGCAGCTCCAGTGTAAATTAGATGCACACTGTCCTCTGTCCCCATGTTTGCAAAGGGCCCTTGCAGATGGGTGACAGAGAACAATACACAGAATTTTATACAGAAAAGAACGGTGAGGTGTTACCATGATTGACAGGGGGAACTCTGCTTGGGCGGGGACTGTGCCTCACCTGCTGCTGTCAGCGCTGCCCGGGCCCCAGGGCTCAGAGCAGCATTCCTGCCCTGGCCCACACGTTCCTGGTCTGTGTCCCATGGCCGTGCTCAGGATGGCCACCATGTGGGACGTGTCCCGAGGAGGCCGTGCCAGCTTCTGTGGAGGCCCCGTGCCCTTCCCGCCGCGGCTGCGTCGGCAGCTGCGGGGGCTCCTGCTGCTCTGAGCCCGCAGAGCAGGGCAGCGTTTGCTGATGGGCTGAGCCCTTCCTAAAGATCCTGTTGGGCTGTCTGACACACCTGGGGCAAGGCATTCCTTCCACCCTGGGCCACTCTGGGGGCTGGGGGTGGCCCCAGGGCAGGTGGCAGTGCGTGCAAGGGCCCTTGGTGACACGGTGCAGCATGGTCACCGTGGAATGGAACGGGACAGGGATTCCAAGGGCCCTTGGTGACACGGTGCAGCATGGTCACCGTGGAATGGAACGGGACAGGGATTCCAAGGGCCCTTGGTGACACGGTGCAGCATGGTCACCGTGGAATGGAACGGGGCAGGGATTCCAAGGGCCCTTGGTGACACGCTCTGGCAGAGGTGTTGGCAGTTACAAGTTACAGTTACACTCCACAGTGCTCGGTGCACATGACGAGAGAGGACGCGAGAGAGCGGTGCTGTGAGGAGCCCTCGCACAGCCACTCGTTCCTTGCTGACCCAGAGCTTTCCAGAGGTATTACTCCTGCAGGTGAGCTCGTGGCCAGACCAGAGCACTTGGTGACCCCTGGCCTTCCCGAGGCATCTCTTCTGCAGCTGCCCTCGAGGGCAGACTGTGGCATTTGCTTTTCACTGTCCTTGTCAGGAGTCTCCTGTCCTTGTGGCTGGAGCCCCCAGGACCAGAGTGCAGGACTTGCCGTCCTGTAGCCTTCCCAAGTCTTCACTCTTGCAGGTGCCCTCAAGGCACGACTGCAGCACTTGCTGACTTGGACCTTTTCCTTTTCACCTTCTGCAAGCAGCCATGAATCCAGGCAGTGATGTAGAGCACAGACCTGCGAGCGTGCCCAAGCTGGCCTGGGGGAAGGAGGAGAAAGAAGGCCCTGGAGCTGCCGCAGCACAGCAGCCTGAAGAGCTGGAGCAGTTCCAGCCACGGCAGAAGGGTGAGTGGCAGAGCTGGGCCACAGGGCTGGTGCCTGCAGCCAGCTTGGCCCCATGCCATGCCATGCCATGCCATGCCATGCCATGCCATGCCATGCCATGCCATGCCATGCCATGCCATGCCATGCCATGCCATGCCATGCCATCCCCTGGGGCCATGCCCATGGACAGGATGGAATAGGGGCCGGCCAGACACCCCACAGCCGTGCTCCGTGCCCTGGGCCGTCGTGGGGCTGTCCCTGCCTGGGCAGCGCAGGGCTGGGCTGTGTTCTCCGGCCTCTCCCGCAGCCCCTCAGCTCGGGCTGCGCTCGCTCTTTGCCAGGTGCAGCCGTGCAGCGCACACGAGAGCAGGAACGCACCCGTGGCCGCTTCCGCAGAACAGCGCAGGTACCTGCAGCCATCCCCACCTGGGCTGGGCCTGCTGGCACTGCTCAGCCCAGCACTGTGCTCGGAGCACTCCATGCAGCATCCCGGGCTTCTTGCCCTTCTGCTGCAGATGGTTTGCAAATTCATGAAGAAGATTCGGGAGGAAGAGAGCAGCGCCATGGGCACCGTGTTCAGAGTCTACTCTCCCATCTTCAAAACCAAGACCAGCGCTGCCCTGCTGGATATGCTTGTGGAGGAGGGTCCTTCCAGCCCAAAGCAAGTAAGCAGCCTGTGGCCTGGCTATTCTCCTCCCAGCAATTGCTTGGCCTCCCAAGCCACACCTGCTGCTCCCTGGAAGCCTTTGAGGCCATGGCAGTGTGGTGGCAAGGGAAGCACTTCTCTGGGGCAGCTGGGCACATTCCTTCCTCTGGCAGCTTTCCAAGTCTCCCCTGCCTTTTCCAGGTGCCGGCCATGGTGAGGTTCATCCACCAGTGGCTCGTGGCCAATGAGTTTCCTGAATACAATCTGTACAGGCCCCTTCTGGATCTGACAGAGGCACAGCCCTCTGACGTGGTGATGGCTCTCCTGCGTGTGGCCCCATTGTGTGACAGGTACGGGGCCCACCTGCCCAGAGGGCTCAGGGCTCAGCAGCCCTTCCCCCTGCACAGCCTGTCCCATGTGTCTGACACAGAGAATTCCAGGGCCCTCTGGCTGCTCCCTTTGCCAGCCCTGGCCCCTGCCAGGGCTGCCATGCTTCCCCCCTGCCCCTCAGGGGCCAGTGCCCACAGGGCTGGGCTGCCTGCGTGCTGCCAGTGAGGGGCAGTGGGCAGAGGCAGGGCTGGCAGAGCAGCTCAGCTCCCCGCTGCCACCCAGGCCACGCTGCTGTTTCCCAGACTCCTCTGAGACAGAGTTCTGACCCCACAGAGCTGCTCTGGCCATGTGGAAGAGCATCATGTGCTCGCTGAGGACTGCAGAGCCGGCCATGCTCGTGCTCCTCGATGTGCTGGGGAGCTGGCCAGAGCACAGCACGTGCACCTCCGATGGGGACCACACGGCTGTCCTTGCCCTGGCTGTGAGTTTCTGCCTTTGCTGGCCCCAAGGCCACCTCTCCAACAGCTCTCCATCCTCCCTCCCCCACGGCGTCTCCCTGCCTCAGGCGCTGGGCTGAAACCTGGCCTCGGGGCAGCTCCAGGGCCACCAGGCCCGGTGCTCCCCCTGTGTCTCTCCGGGCATCTCCCTCCTGTGCTCGGGCCCTGCCACACGGACACCTCGGCACTGAGCGCTGTCTCAGGCTGCTCTGTCCTTTGCAGGCAACCGTGGTGATGTGGAAGATCCTCCAGCTGCCCTGTGTGCCACATGTAGTGACCGTGAATTTCCCCGGCCTCTTTGTGCATCTGCTCTTCCAAGTGCTCTTCAGCACTCTGGATGTGCCAGAGGAGGTCGATACCTTCTGGAAGGGATGCCAGCAGCAACACGGCCTTGCCACCAGCCCCAGCAGGTGCTCCATGCCAGTCCTCCTGTCCCTGCCATGTGCCCAGGGCAGGGGCCAGTGCTCCCAGTGTAACCTCAGCTTTGCTCTGTGCACAGCTTTACAGAGCAGACCCTGAAGGCCCTGCTCTGCCGACTGCACTATGAGGATGTGGTGGTGGCCATGGAAGACAAGCGTGGCTGGGACACCCTGCTCTGTGCTGACACCCACCACTGTGCTGTGGGCGTGCTGGCCAGGTGAGACCCCCTGCTCCCCAGCTGTCCCCGGCATGTGTGCCCTGTGCCCGAGGTGCCCCACACAGTCCCTGTGGCCGTGGGCCAGAAGGCCTTGTCACCAAGGGACGGCCAAGGAGGCTGCAAAAGGCTGGGAGAGGAGCGTGCCCAAGAGCAGCAACCTCCCAGAGGGCTCAGCTGCCCCTTGCAGGGTGGTGGAGAAAGGCCAGACCTCTGTGAGGCAGTCCTGGGAGAGGTTTGCCCCCGCTGGCTGAGGGCTTTGACTCGTGTTTCCTCCTGTCAGAGAAATGCACCGCGCATCCGAAGCCGCGTGTTCCAGGATTGCGTTCCACCTGCTCAGGCTGCTCAGCAAGGACACGCCGTGCCGGGATTTGGCCGCCCTGGCGTTCCTTGTGGAGGTGAGCCTGAAGGCCGGCGCTGCCTCGCTGAGCTGCCTCCCGGCTCTCTGCCCTCTCTTGGCCGCAGTGCCTGGGACGGAGCCCGCGCCCTGTGCTGTTTCCCGGGTCCGGCCCTGGGCGGTTCTGGGCTCCTGCCGGCCGCTCCCCCGTCACCGGCCTGTGCCTTTCAGATCCTGGAGCACCTGAACTTGAGTGAGTGCCGGGACAGCGTCCTGCAGTTCCTGTCCAAGCACCTGCAGGGCGAGTGCAGGGGGAGGCGTCGCTTGGCACTCCGAGGCCTCGTGGCGCTCGGCACCACCAGTGTCTCGGTGAGAAGAGCGCAGGGGCTGAAGCCGTGCTGCCAGCGTGGGGCTGGGGAAGGCAGTCCCTGGGGCTTGGCTGGCCTTGGGGCACTGGGGCAGCTGCTGCCAGCTCTCCTGCCTCCTGCTGCAGCTGCCCCAGGGCTTTGGCACAGGCCTGTGGCCCCTGGGCCCTGTGGCAGCAGGATGGTGTTTCACACACTTGTGTTCCACAAATAGATGGCCATAAGGATGTGGAGCCTGCATGAGAGGCTCGTGGAACTCCTGAAGGAAGATGACAGCACCATGCTCAGGATGACCACGGTTCTCCTCAGAGCTTTATTTTTCTGCAATGGTGCCCCAATAACCAGCACCATCGCCCTGCAGCTGGCTGAGGCACTCCTGCCACTCTTTGACAATGTAAGGGTCTGCGCCTCCAGCCACGGCCAGCGGGTGCTGCCCGCACACTTTGTGCCCTGTGCACTCACAGGCTGTGCCCAGGTGGGCCTGAAGCAGCTGACGCTGAGGTCTTTCTTCCTTCCTTTCCTACAGGAGGACAGCCAGGTGCAGTTGTGCTCCCTGTTTGTCTTCAAGGAGATGCTGGATTTTTTTCCGGAAGAGGAGAGAAAGGTCATGAAGGCACACGTGCGCCAGAGCCTGCTGCCACTCTCCATGCACTGCCATGATGAGAACCAGCGAGTGGCAGAGGTGAGGACTCGGCAGCTGCCGCTGGCCCCTGGCAGGGGCTGGGCTGGCCCTGCCCTGGCGCCTCGCAGGCTGCAGCTCCTGCTGGCCTTGGCACAGGGACGGGGTCCTGCGCCCTGGACTGTGGGGCCATCTCCGCGTCTCTGCTGCTCTCCAGGCTTCTCAGGAAACGCTGCTCTGTGCGGCCGAGTTCCTGAAGAGGAGGGATCTTGGACAGATGGTTCAGAACCAGAAGCTGTGGCAGTTCCCCGAGTGCCTGGTAAGGAGGGCCGGGAAGCCGCAGCCCCAGCCTGGAGCAGCCCCTGAGCGCGGTGCTCGGTGTGCGGGCTGGCAGCTGTGCCCCTGCCCGCTGCTGCAGCCCGAGGCCGCGCGGGCTCTGCTCCAGGCTCCTGCGGCCCCAGCCGGGTGCCCATGGAGCCCCGGCCCGGGGGGCTGCGGGGCCAACCCTTCCCTCCTGTCGCTCTCTCCAGCTGGCAGAGGACAGCAGCAGCGTGGCCGAGCACCTGCGCCGGGCCCTGCCCTACCTGCAGAGCCCACAGGAGCCCCTGCGAGAGGCGGCCGTCAGGTTCATGGGTGAGCCACGAGCCGGGCCAGGAGGGCGTGTGGGCACAGGGCTGGCGGCGCCGCTGGCAGGGAGCTGTGCCCTGGGCCTGACAGGCTCTGTGTTCCCAGGGACGGCCGGGCGGCACCTGAGGGGGAGGAAGGAAGAGCTCCAGCTCCTCTCTGAGGGTGAGTGAGGGCAGCGGGCTGCCAGCGGGGGCTGCCAGGGGAGCTGCGAGCCCTGCCCCGGTTGTGGAGGGCTCTGCTCCCTGTGCGGACCAGGGCCGGCGTGGGCAGAGCACACAGAGCTTTCAGGGCACCTGGGGGATTCGTGGCCAGCAGCTTCGGGCTGATCCAGCTGGTCCCTGGTCCCTCTGGCCATGGCCAGAGCCGGCTGGGATGGCCCTGGCACAGAGTCCCCTCGGGTCCCCTCAGATGTGGGAACTGACCATGGCTCTGTTCCTCTCTCTTTCAGCCCTTGAAGGCTTGGAAAATGACAACAGCGTCACCGTGGCAAGCCTGGCAGTTCAAGCATTGTATATCCTCCAGGAAGCAGAGAGTGCTCCATATTCCACCTTTGACAACCTGCGTGATCGGCTCTGCAGGGCATGGAGGAGACGGCCTCGTCTGTCGGGGCTCGGCTGGCTGCGCTGCTGGAGCTCTGCAGAGAGTTGATTCCAGAGGCTCTGTCTGCTGGAGCCACCCCAGCCAGCAGGAATGTTTCATTTCTTTAAGATTGTTCTTTTCTTTATTTTTGTTTTTCTTTAGCGTATAAATATAGGATGTGTTGCTATAGTCAGACTCCCAGGATCTTTCTTTGGCTGCCCAGGCTCTGCAGGGCTGAGGGGAAGAGGGAGAAAAGGGTTCCTGGGCTCAGCAAGCTGCCAAGGCATGCAGGGTTGCAGGGAAAATGGCCAGAAGCCCCTTGGCCTTTGGTGGCTCTGATGAAGCCTTTGTGCTGCCCACAGAGTAGATGGGCAGGGGCTGGAGCTGTGGGGATCACTGTGAGAGCGGTGCCTGGAGATGGCCACAAGCCCTGTCCCAGGCAGGAAGCGCCATCCGTGTCCTCCTGCCCGTGTGTTGCTGGCTGGATTGCTGAGGGCTCCCAGGTGCCTCTTGGTGGGGCTCCTCTGGAGCTCCTGTGGGGCTGCGGCGCTGCTGCCGGGCAGGCTGGCCGGGCTGGGGAGACCCTGAGGGGACGGGGCCACGAAGGGATGAGGGGCTGTGGGAGTCCTGACAGGACAAGGCAGTGGGAAGGCACGAGGGGGACGTGTGAGGGGGTGGGTAACGTTGGCTCAGGGAGGAAAGTGGGTTGGAGCCAAAGAGACCACTCTCCCCGATGTTCATGTGGCAAACAGAGAACGTTTATTCTCAAGCCCTTCCTTCTAAAGGGCCTTTGAAAACCCGGTCTGGATGATTTCACTGCTCTGATCTCTGTGCCCCTTCAGATTCTGGCCTGGGCAATGCCTGCAGCCTTGGGAGAGATGTGATGGGCCCGGCCCCTGTCAGTCAAAGCAGGGCTGGTACATTCACCCCGTACAAGCCAGCCTGCACGGTGACACGGCAACAGAGTGAGAGGCACAGCTCCGGGAGCTCCCCGTGAACCTCAGCTCTGGGACCACTGTCTGCCCCAAGCTTCAGGGGCTGCAGTGGGAGCCCAGCTGGGCTCTGCCCTGGGGCCATCCTGCAGGGACAGCTGCAAACAGGGAGCATTCCCTGCCACAAAGAGCCAGGCCAGGGCTGCAGGGCAGCTGCTCCAGCCCCGACTGCACTGCTGAGTGCTGTGCTCTGGGGCTGGGGCTCCCTGCACAGGGGACTGCACTGGTGTGCCAGAGGGCTGGCTGCCCCAGCTCCAGCCCCAGCCCAGGGCACAGTGGGTGCTGAAGGCTGTCAGAAGGGATGGGAGCTGGACCCCCTCACACCCCCACTCAAATCAACCTGGCTCCAGCATTAATCCCATCCCGGCTGCAATAGGGGAAGCCCCGGTGCTGCACCTTGGCTGGGCCATGAGATGCCCAGGAGCATCCCCTGGCAGGGCTCACCTGCAAACTGGGTGTAGGCTGTGTCTTGGAGGAAAGTGCCACAGCCAAAGTCGATCAGTGTCAGCTGCCCGGTGGCCAGGTCGAGCAGGATGTTCCCTGGTTTGATGTCCCTGTGCAGGACCCCGCAGCTGGGGCAGCGCCGCACGGCCTCCAGCACCTGGAGGAGCAGCCCCCGCGCCTCCTCCTCCGGCAGGAACCCCCGCTCCGCCAGGAAACCCGACAGGTCCTGGCACCGCTCCGGATGCTCCAGCACCAGCACAAAGCTGTCGGGGAGCTGAAGCCACTCCAGGAGCTGAATGACACCAGCACAGCCAGAGGAGACCTTGTCCAGCAGCGCGATCTCCAGGGCTGCGCTGGTGCCGTGGGGCTGCGGGAGGAGCACGATGCCGTCAGTGGGGCTGATGCCGTGCCGGGGGTCGGGAACCCCTCAGCCAGCCCGGGATGCTCTGCGCCCTGCGCTGGCCCCACGCCCGCTCTCCCTCCAGGCGTCCTGGCAGCTCCCACCCTGCCGGGCCCCGGCTCATCCCCGCCCGGCACGGCCCGGCTTCTGCCGCTGGCCCCGCTCACTCACCAGCTTGCCCCAGTGCCAGATGCTTTCGCTGCTTTCGCTGCTTTCGCTGCTTTCGCTGCCGCTGCCACTGCAGCTGAAGCTCCATGTCCGTGTGTCCCCGTGTCCGTGTGTCTGTATCCATGTGTCTCCGTGTCCGTGTGTCCCCGTGTCCGTGTGTGCATGTCCGTGTGTCCCCATGTCCGTGTGTCCCCGTGTCCGTGTGTCCCTGTGTCCATGTGTCCGTGCCCGTGTGTCCCCGTGTCCGTGTGTCCACGTGTCTGTGTGTCCCGTGTCCGTGTGTCCCTGTGTCCATGTGTCCCCGTGTCCATGTGTCCCCATGTCCGTGTGTCCATGTCCGTGTGTCCCCGTGTCCGTGTGTTCCGTGTCCGTGTGTCCCCGTGTCCGTGTGTCCCCGTGTCCGTGTATCCGCTGCCCGCTCGCCCCCGCGCCCAGCCCCGCGCTCCCCGGGGCAGCCCCTGAGCCTGTCCAAACACGGGAACTTTGCCGTGTCCAGCCCAGACCCAGAGCCTGGACTCCTGCCCAGGAGCACAGGAATCCCCTCAGTCACGGCTGTTCATTGTCCCTGCTGAGGGTCAAACACTCTTGGAGCACATTCCCTCAATGCTGAATTTGTACCTGACCCAAGAACTGCACTTAGTCCCCAGCACTCATTTCCAAAAAAAAAAACAAAACAAACAAACAAACAGGGAAAGGCAAACTTTGTGTAGCTCATGGTATTTTACACTGTCTAAAATTCGCCAAGTTGTGGATCTTAGAAGTGAGATCCATTTGCAATTAATGGGAAGGAGAAGTAGTGAAAGATAGAAAAGGGTAGCATAAAAATAAACAGAGAAAAACATCTTGGATTGTTTCTTTCCATTTTCATTTCATTTCTTAAAAGCTGTTTCAGTTTTCCTAGAATCTTCTACACAGTCCTGTTTGCTGTTTCCAAGAACCTTTGCTGGAGAACGAGGAAGCTTTGAGCAGTTTCTGTCACAAGATGTGCCACCAGCTGCAGCTTCTCTTGCCTTTCCACACCGTGTGTGCAGCTCGACTCTTGCAGAAAAGCGGGACAAATAGTTGAAGAACTTTACAACTTGTTCTTTCTTTTCCTTGTGGGCTGGGCAGTTGTGCCATTGGTGAGATTTTCACTGTTATTGTTCTACCCTAAGAAACCATGATGGGCTCCCAGGAATTGTCAGGGAATGCAAGCCTGACTGAATGCAGAGAAAGAATCTCCAGAGCCTGCAGCCAGAAATGGGGAGCTGTGTGATAATCATTCCAACATCCCCATGGACAGCTGAAAGTGATGTAGAAGATGAAAATGGGCTAACAGAGGGAGTTTGTTTCTGTGTTCATTTTAGAAGCTTCCACATCTCATGCACTGATATATATCAAGAGTTCAATCAGTTCATGAAAAGCACCAGAACAATCTGGACCTTTCAGGAGATGACTGTAAGAATCTGAAAAGGAGAAATGCAGGCAATGACTTGGTGAACTTTGTCTGAAAGAAGGGTCACTTTTCCCAAATAATTTCTAATCCATCTCCTCTGCATTTGTCTTTCTGAAAAAGGCCATTTTCATCCCAGATTCCCCATGAAATGGGAACCCTGATCTTGTGGAAGTGCCTGAAAGATGCCCTGTTCCTCTGCAGGGACACTCGGGCTGAGACAGGAGCCAGAGCCCTCTCTGGGGAAGCCTCCTCCGAGCTGGAATTTGTGCCGTGCTGGGAGAGGAGGAGGAGGGGAGAAGGCTGGCGCTGTGTGGCAGGAGCAGGAGGTTTGGGCCGCAGGACATTCCGTCTGCGCCGCTGCCCCGCAATGGGCAGGAACACTGTGGGGAAGGCTGGGGGACACTGGAGCGGGATATGGATGGCACTGGGGAGAACTGGGAGGGCCTGGGAATGAACTCAGGTGTATTGGGAGGGACTGGGCTGTACTGGGAGGGACTGGAGGGGCACTGGGGCTGTACTGGGCTGTACTGGAGATGAACTGGGCTGGGCTGGGAGGGACTGGAGGGGTTGAATGGCTGTTCCCACCCGCACTGCCTCCCATTGGCCGAGGCTCCCGCCTATCACGATTCCAACCAATCAGCGCGTGGTATCACGGCCTTGGGGGCGGGGCCTAAGGCCTGCGCCATCTTTTCTTTTGCCTACAACTCCCGTCATGCTCTGCGGCCCCATAGAGCCCCATTAAAGCCGGGACTACAACGCCCGTCATGCCCCGCGCTCCACAGAACCCCGGTACCGCCCCCATCTGTCCCAGCAGTGTCCCCCAGACCCTCCGGGACCCCCAAGTGCCCTCAGCGCCCATTCGGGACCCCCAAAATTTTACTGGCAAAGTACAAAAGAACAAGGAACTTTTGAAAAGTATTTAATACAAATCCAATCCAACTTAAATCACTTGTCATAGCAGTAACTTCATTCCCTCAGCCCATTTAACCTGGAAACCCCTAAACACTGCAGTTGTTCAGGTGCCCAAAACTGTTCCATATAAAGAGCATTAGAAGGAGAGGAAAGAGAGCGAGGCAGGAAGACAGAAGCTCCACAGAAAGACACACATGTGGCTCCCAGCTCCTGGGGCTCCAGTGTGGGTGAGACACAAACCCCAGGAGAAGGCAGAGTCCATACCAGGGGCTGGCCTTGTGCTCCTTGGTTTTAAGCCCCTGGGCCTTCGTGGGCCTCCCCCCAGCTGGGACTTCTGATATCTCAGGTGTTCAGAGCTGGGTCAGCGCTGTCCCATCTGTGTGACTGATTGACGGCTCAGCCCAAGGTGTCTGGGGACATTGATCTCATCCAGCCTCTGACAGCGACCACGGTGACACTGGGGAACCTCATGGAGCCTCATGGAGCCATGGGTCAGTTGTGACAAGGCAGGTCCAAGGACACCCTGGTGACACTGGGGAACCTCATGGAACCATGGGTCAGTTGTGACAAGGCAGGTCCAAGGACACCCTGGTGACACTGGGGAACCTCATGGAGCCATGGGTCAGTTGTGACAAGGCAGGTCCAAGGACACCCTGGTGACACTGGGGAACCTCATGGAGCCATGGGTCAGTTGTGACAAGGCAGGTCCAAGGACACCCTGGTGACACTGGGGAACCTCATAGAGCCATGGATCAGTTGTGACACTGTGGGGACCTCGTGGAATCAGAGGAGACCATTGCGAAGCTCCCATGGATCCAAGGGCCCAGGGTGACACTGTGGAGCCCAGAGTGTCATGGAGGAGCCATTTTAACACTGTGTGTCCCCATGGAAGCAAGGGAACATGGGACAGGCTGATGCCTTAAGTTTTAGCTTCCATATTTTCCCGATTCTGTGCTGTATCAGTCTGTAACTCTGAACTTCATACAGAGTGTCAGCAAGTTCTCTTACAGTGTAGTCAGACAAAACAATCCTTTTCCTGCCCGAGAACCATAGACACCGCTGCAGCTTCGGGCCCAAAAATTGAAAACACCAGCGAATTGAGGAGAGCAGACTGGGAGGGTGGGGCTGCATAACCTGAAGGTATAATTGGACAATTAACCCCAATATGGAAATGAACCAAATCTTACAAAAGTGTGAAAATGCGTGACCTGCCGTCCATCCTGGATGTACCCTCAGCCAGGCCCTTGTACTGCCCAGGTGAATCCTTTGAAGGCCTTTTTAATAAATCCCCACTTTACTCCTGTAACACTGTCCAGCCTCTGCTCTAGGTGGCCTCTCAAGGCATCAAGGCCTGGCTGGCTGGGCCACCTGGGGGCCACCTGACAGGTCCAGCTGACCTTGGCATGTCCAGGGCTGCTGCTCATCTGCCCCTGGAGCACTGTGGCTCGGTGCTCTCCTTCCTGTGGAAAGAACTGTCCTTCTCTTCCAGGTGCCCATGGCCAAAATTTCGATTCCTCTTCTTAGTTTGCTTCTATGCAAAGATTGTTCCCAGATGAAATCTGCCAGGACAGACAGACCTGGCTGGCTTGGCCACCCAGGGGCCACCTCTCATCTTCCTGTGAAACACTGGGACGCTGTGCTTTTCTTTCTTATGGGAAAAAAGCACCTTTCACATCCAGGCACCCATGGCCAAAGTTGGGAATCCGCCTCCAGGATTCCCTATATCCATGGATTTCTCCGAGGTGAAAGCTTCCAGGAGAGACAAGTCTGGCTGGCCTTGGTTTCCAAAGAGCTGATTCTTATCTGCCTTTGAAACACTGGGGCTTTGTGCTTTCCTTTCTGATGAAAAGAACTCTTCTTCCTGCCCAGGTGCCCATGGCCAGAACTGAAGTTCCACCTTCAAAATTCTGAATATCCAAGGATTTCCCCCAAATGAAAGGTCCAGGAGAGACAGGTCTGGCTCTCTTGGCCTATGGTGACCACCTCTCATCTTCTTCCAAAACACCTGGGCTCCACGCTTCTCTTTCCTATGGGAAAAACCATCCATCTTGACCAGATGCCCATGGCCAAAGTTTGGAATCCTCCTCCAGAATTCCCTAGGTCCAAGGATTTCTCAGTGACAAAAGCTGCCAGGACAAACAGGTCTGGCTGGCCCGGCCTCCCAGGAGCCTTCTCTCTCTGCTTCTGCCCCTGCAACACGGGGGCTCTGGGCTTTCCTTCCTATGGAAAAGAACCATCCTTCTTAACAATGCAGAAATGGCCAAAATTGGGGTTCCACCTCCCAAATTCCCTATATCCAAGGGTTTCTTTCAGACAAAAAAAATACCAGAACAGAGAGGTCTGGCTGCCCTTGGCCTCTGATGGTCACCTTTCATCTGCCCCTGAAACACCGGTGTTCCGTCCTTGCCTTCCTATGGAAAAGAACCGTCCTTCACCTCCAGGCAGCCAGGTCTGAAACTGGGGGTCCACCTCTAAAATTCCCTATATCCAAGGACAAAATCTGCCAGCACCATCTGATCTGGCTGCCCTTGGCCTCTGGTGGCTGTGGCTCATCTGCCCCTGCAGCACTGGGGCTGGGTTGTTCCCTTCCTGTGGAGACCATGGTGGCACAGTGAGGACCTGGAGGAACCATGAAGTCCATTGTGACACTTTGGGGCCACGGTGACACCGTGGGGCTCCATGGAACCCAGAGACCACCATGACTCTGTGGGGCCTTGTGGAACCGTGGAGACCATTCCGACCCTTCAGGGCCTGGTGTCACCAAGGGGGCATTGTGACACCTCAGGGCCTCCTGGAAGCAAGGGACCATTGGGACACTGTGAGGCTCCATGGAATGAGGGGAACAGGGAACAGGTCTGGCAGGCTTGGCCTCCCAGGGACCACTTGACAGGTCTGGCTGATCTTGGAATATCAAGGGCTGCTTCTCATCTGCCCATGAACCACTGGGGCTCCGTGCTTTCCTTGCTATGGAAAAGAACTGTCCCTTTTTTCAGACACCCATGGACAAAATTGGTACTTCCCCTAAAAAATTTCCTGTATGCAAGGGTATCTGCCAGAAAAAAACCTGCCAGCTCTGGCTGGCCTTGGCCTCTGATGGTCGCATCTCAGTTGCCTCAGAAGCACTGGGGCTCTGTTCCTTTCTTCCTGCAGAAAAGAACTGACCCTCTTGTCCAGGAGCCATGGCAGGAACTGGAATGTGGCCACCAAAATTCCATCTATCCTTGCATTGCTCCCAGACAAAAGCTGCCAGGAAGGACAGTTCTGCCTGGCCTTGGCCTCTGGTGATATGAGCAGAAGGTTTTCCTTTGCAAACACCTTGGACAGGACCCAGAGATCTCCCGAGCTGGGTTTTGCAGGCCTCAGGAACATAACCCATGTATGGAGGCTGATGTGCCTGGGCTCAGTTGTGAAGAGACTGAGGACAGATCAGGAGTGGCCTGGCAGGGCTTGAAAGGTGGATGTGGAAATGGTGGAGCTTTTCTCCATAGTGGGAATCAGGCAGGGAGAGAAATTATGCCCCAAATGCAGCTGGGGAAGGACAGACTGGACACAGGAGGAGAAAGGAATTTCCCTCCCAGGGCAGGGCTGTGGTGCAGCACGTCCCCAGCAGGAGCCTGGAGCAGCCCAAGGCTTTGTGTGGCCAGGCAGGGGCAGCAGGAGGCAGAGCTGCCAGCAAAGGAAGGGCCAGCGAGGTGGGGCAGCCGGGGGTGACGACAGCCTGCAGGGACAGAGGCGCAGGGCAGGGACACCGTGGGACAGCCTGGGCTGCAGAGGGCTCAGGGATGTGCAGCAGCTGCAAGGCCCTGACAGAGCCAACCTGTGCAGCCCTTTGGCCATGGCTGCTGGCCCTGGGCCTGAGGCCACCAGGGGACAAGTGACCCTTGCAGCCCTGGGGCCTCAGTGCCTCCTTGTCCCTGCTCAGCAGCCTGGCAGGGGCCGCCCCATGGTCCTGCCCTTGGCACTGCACATCCCCTCATGCCAGTGCCCATCCCGGGAAGAGCCCTGAGCAATGAGGGAGGGACAGAATCTGCCTTGCCAGGGGCTGGGGCTCAGGCCTGGGCCCTTTGCATTCCTGAAACACATCCAGGTTTGCTCAGCACCAGAGCCACCTTCCCCTTGCTTGTCCCTTGCTGTCATCTCTGCTCCAGCATTATGCTCTACTTGGGGACTTTCTCAGTCGTGTCCCTCAGTGGGACCCATTAAAAGTCCAAGAAACTTCAGTGTTTCAATCACACTTTGAGTTCTTGAGAAGTTTTTTGAGCACACTCTCTGGGAATGAGACTAATGAAAACAACAGCAGCCCCTGAGACGGTCATTAAAGTCCTTGTGCTGTGTCTGTGCTGCTGAGCTGGGCCGGGCTCCTGGCACAGAGGGTGATCCTGGTAACCAAGCAGAGCTTCAAAAGCACATTTCTCTTGCTGAGCAGCTCTTCTGCCAGCCCAGCAGGGCTGGGGCACTGCCTGCAGCCAGCCCGGGCACAGCACAGAGGCACAGAGAGCTTCAATCAGTCAGGGCTGGGAAGGGGCTGAGAAGTGCCCAGGGCAGAATCACTGCCAGCCCTTGGCACAGGAACCTCTGGCTGCAGGACAATGCAGCTGCAGCTCCTGGAGAGATCTCCTAAAGCTGGAACATCCCAATGCCCACAGATCCTGTGAGTACTGAGTATTTCTGGTGCAGGGGAGGTGAAATGCTCATGAAGCTCTGACATACTGAGGGCTTCTGATTAGTCATAGAATATTTCCAAGACAAGGATTTTGATAAAAATGTGGAAATTTCCTAAGAATTTGTAGTCAGCTGTGTACTATTGAAGAGTGGCAGGGAAAGAAGGATAAATATTAAAGGTTGATTATGAATATTGACAAGTGCATGAGACGTCTGAACTGTTACTTTTAGTGATCAGTAGGTTCACAGGAGATCCCTAATGTGCTTTCAGCCACTCTGCACATGGACAGCACCAGCATCACCTCTGCTGGAGCCATCAGGCTCAGTCTGAGCTGTCCTTTCTCCCAGCTGCAAACAGAACCTGCCCCCAGCCAGTGCCCTGCAAACAGGCAGGGTTCTGTCAGGCCAAGGAGAGTGCACAGAGATTTGGGGTGTGGGAATGCTGGAAGGGAGAGATCAGGCACAGGGAAACACTTGCAGGAGGAAAATCTCCCGGAAGCAGAGAGAAGATCAGGGAAGGAGAGAAAACAAAACCCAGAAATGCTGTGGCAGGGAGAGTTTAGAGATGTCCAGAGGATCCCCTCCAGTGCAGCCCCTCCCTCTGCACAAGCCCCCTCCCTCCTGTGCCCCAGCCAAGCCTCTGCCCTCAGGGCCGGGGCTCCAAGGCGTGCAGCCCCTCCTGTGCAGGCAGAGCTGCAGCAGAGCCGTGGGGCAGCTCTGCAGCCCCGGGCCCAGTTCCCTCTGCAGAGCACAGGGCTGGGAGCAGCTGCCCGGCACTGGGGGCTCTGGCAGGGGCACAGCTGGCTCAGGGTGACACAGCTGTCCCCAGTGCCCGGCTCTGGGCAATGCTGGCAGTGCAGCCAGGGAAGGAGCTGCACCTCCCTTCATCCAGTGCCATCAGAGGGACACTTGGAAGTGTCCCTGAGATTTCAGTCCAAGCTGGGAGCTTCAATGCAGAGTGCAAAGCTGTCCTAGAGAATCTCTGATTTATGAGATTGATGGGGAAAGGCAGAGGTGTTGTGACACTGAAAATGCTGCTGGGTTGGTGAAATGAGCAAGGTCAGTCCTTGGCTACAAATGTGGAGCTGGGCTCTGGTGGATCCATCTGCTCTTACCTGTACCTGAGGGTTTGTAAGAGAAACATGGGAGTGTGACCATCCTTCATGTGAGAAAAATGAAAGCCAAGAGAAGCTCCAAACAGAATGAATAATCATCTCCTCTCAGTCTCCACTCATCATCTTTCCTCAGAAAACTCACTGTATTCATCAATGGGATGGAGATATGCTGAGGGTTTCTGATATCCAGGAATACCAGGAGAAACATGGAGGCAGCATAAAAAGAAAACCACAAAACTCTCAAATACAGAAGTGTATACATCTGTGTTGCAGAGGAGGGTGTATGGGAAATGGCGTTAACTTTAATTACAGGCATCTCCTCTAACTCTTCACTGTCCCTTTCTCCATGAACAGGTGCCCATGTGCAGCCTCAGGAAATGTCCAACAGCAGCTCCATCAGCCACTTCCTCCTGCTGGCACTGGCAGACACGCGGCAGCTGCAGCTCCTGCACTTCTGCCTCTTCCTGGGCATCTCTCTGGCTGCCCTCCTGGGCAACGGCCTCATCATCAGCGCCGTAGCCTGCGGCCACCACCTGCACACGCCCATGTTCTTCTTCCTGCTCAACCTGGCCCTCAGTGACCTGGGCTCCATCTGCACCACTGTCCCCAAAGCCATGCACAATTCCCTCTGGGACATGAGGAACATCTCCTACTCAGGATGTGCTGCACAGCTCTTTTTCTTCATGTTCTTCATTTCAGCAGAGTATTTCCTGCTGACCATCATGTGCTACGACCGCTACGTGTCCATCTGCAAACCCCTGCACTACGGGACCCTCCTGGGCAGCAGAGCTTGTGCCCACATGGCAGCAGCTGCCTGGGCCAGTGCCTTTCTCAATGCTCTGCGGCACACAGCCAATACATTTTCCATGACCCTGTGCCATGGCAATGCTCTGGGCCAGTTCTTCGGTGATATCCCACAGATCCTCAAGCTATCCTGCTCCAATTCCCACCTCAGGGAACTTGGGCTTCTTGTGGTTACTAGCAGTTTATCATTTTGTTGTTTTGTGTTCATTGTTTTCTCCTATGTACAGATCGTCAGGGCTGTGCTGAGGATCCCTTCTGAGGAGGGATGGCACAAAGCCTTTTCCACCTGCCTCCCTCACCTGGCTGTAGTCTCACTCTTTGTCAGCACTGCAGAATTTGCTCAACTGAAGCCCGCATCAATGTCCTCCCCATCCCTGCATCTGGCCCTGTCAGTTCTGCGCGAAGAAATCCTGCTCAGCGTGGGCAACTGAGCCCTTGAAGGACTTAGTGTCAGGTCAAGGCTTGCTTTCCCTCCCAAAGCCTTCCCTTGGCAGCCTTGGGCAGGGGATTCATCCTCCCTCCCTCCTCCTTCCCACAGACTTGCTCAGAACCACTCCATGGGCACTTTCCATTCTCTGTGTCCGTCCTCAAGTGCAGTGCCAACCTGGGTCAGTCCTGGCCCTGTCTTGAGCTCCCAGGAGCTCACAGGCTGAGATGGCAACGCTCAGCCACACCAGGGCCCTGCCCCTGCCAGCAGCACCCCCACAAGGAGCAGTTGCAGCAGCAGCAGCAGCAGCAGCAGCAGCAGCAGAAGCAGCAGCAGCAGCAGCAGTGGGGCTGTCCTGCAGCTGGGAGCCAGGCTGAGCTGGGAGATGGGGCAGGAGAGAGGGGGAAAGGGGCACTGACTTCCCCCTCACCTGCCTCGGTGTCCCAGGGCATCTTCCTTTTCCTTGCAACCTTCTCCTCCATCTGGCGAATGTTTGGGTATGGGAAATCCTGTTTTGGGAGGTAAACAAGGGATGAGCACAGTGAGTTTGTTACTGGTTGGAAGGCAAACCAGGGGGACAGTCTAAGCCAGAAGGACAATTGAATAAGATAATTAAGATCAAGGCAATGATGCAGAAACACTGGTTTAAACTCACAGAGTCAGGATATAACCTGACACCCCGCTGGTCAGGGTGGTGGTAGCAGTCTGATGAAATGGTGGCTGCAGTCCAGCTGGAGTGATGAACGTGATTCTGTCAAAGCAGTGATCCTGTAGAAGGGTCTGGTCTTCCTCTGAAGGTCCAGTGGTGCTTATGGAGCTCTTGTCCTCTGGGAATCCAGTAGGCAAGGTGATCGTGGTGTTGCAAGGGTGAGATTATATCCAGGCAGGAATACTTGGTTCCTCCCCCTGGGCGGAGCATCCCACAATGGGATGTTGTAATTTTATCAGTGCTGCAGTGACACTCAATGGCCCATTAACAGAAGATGGCCCCTGGAGGGCGTTATCAGGGCTGAGCCATGGAAGAGATAAAGAACACTGCCCCACTGTTGATAACAGTTTATGGAGATGGGGACTGAAAACACTTTTGGTTACATCTGACACTGAAACCTGAAACAGTGAGGCAATCCCTGCTCGGGGTGGGGGGTGAACACCACCCCCCTTACCCAAACTGGCTCAGGTATAAAACCCCCACCCTGGGAAGGCCACGAACACAGGGGACAATGTCACACTTGCCCTGCACCAGGGGAGATCTCTGTCCCTGTCACTCCCTTGCTTTCTCCCCTTTTCTCTTCCTTTCCATCTCTCTCTACCTCACATTTACTGGTCAGTAAAATTCACTTTGGATTTGGTGTTGTTAGCACCTTATTTGGGGCAGGGGCATCTCTCTAACAATTTTATTAACGAAACTGCAATATTACTTTGCACAGTGAGTTCAGGGCACTGTTGGCTGACCCCAAGTGTCTTTGACAACAGCCTGGTTCCCTCCTCTGCAGAGGTTCTGCTTCTTTCCGAAGGAACTCTTGGAAACTTTGATGCAGCTTCCTCTGAGCAACTTTTGGGAGAACTTATGAGGAAAGTGGAAGCTGTGGGTGGCCAGGGTAAAGAAAATATTTTGTTTTCCTGCTTTGAAAAGTCTGTTAAAATCACTGGAGGAAAGGGAACAAATGATACCAGCAAGACTGACAAGGATCATTCACCCCAAGGTGAGAAACACAAGGCTACTAAAGTCCTACAAGAAGCCCAGCTCAAGTTATTCCGAAATAACTCCTGAATTCACAAGATTGGGGGGAGAAGCATTATTTTCTTCATCCCTGTCACCTTTGTGACAGCCACACAGACTGTTCCCTTCCTTTTAATAATCTGTATTGGGACAAATTTCAATGTTTTGTTTTTTGGAACCTGCCAGCATCTGAGCTGGAGCTGTGCTGGAACTGATGAAATTTCGAATTACCACAGAATTGCTTCTGTTGTTGGTCTATTAATATTTGGGTTTGTTTGTGTTTCCATCAGAAGTGACTTGTGGGAAGAGCAAAACTTCCTCAAGGCATTTTATAGAGGGTTAAATTTGATTTCTGCTGAATTTGTTTTGTCCAGTGCTCAGGGGATGCTCAAGGGGTCTTGGGTTTTGGTTTGGCTCTAATTTTCTTCTGATTTGTCTTTATCATTTAAAAACACCTGAAAAATTACTAAAAAGAGTATTGACCAGAGATGTCAAAAGTCCCACCATTTAAGAGGTATTTGAGGTGGAATTTACAGTTTGGTAACATATTCTGGAGGATTTGTGGGTTCTTGGGGGTTATCTGGGAGTATTCTCCATATTTTTGCGCTCTAAAAGCCAAGGTGGATTTGTCTGTCACACGAAAATGACTCAATCCCACCTCAAAATGGCTGGTTCCCACCTCACTCCCATGCCAAAATTACTCAATTCCTCAGCCTCCAGGATGAGATGGGGTTGGAAGGTGATTGGGAGAAGTGAGATCCAAATTTGAGGGTGTGGGATCAGGATTGTGTGGGGACGGGTGGGTGTCATTTATTTTGATAATAAATAAAACTTTCAGGATTACTGATTTCTGTCCCATTCATTTTCTGTCAGTTCTGGTTTGCTTTTCAGAGTGCCGCCTTCTCAGCTGATTGTGTTTGTGTCCTCCTGTCCCTGACTGAAAAGCAAGATGTGTTCTATTTGCCATCTGTATGGCAGTTGTCCTGTGTTAAGTGGGCAGTTTTTCCTTATCTCTTCCACAATCAATCCTCCCTCAGGGGAGACATCTGCTGATAATGGGCTATTGAATGTCACTGCATGACTGATAAGAACTGTAACACCCCATTGTGAGATGTTCCGCCCAGAGGGAGGAGCCAAGCATTCCTACCTGCATCTAGTCTTGAGATTCTGGCCCACCAACACAGCTTTTTCTGGGCTGGATTTCTCAGAGGAACAGCTGCCTCTTCCTCTTCAGAAGAAGACACCCATTCCTACAGGATCACTTCTCCAACAGAACCACACCTAACACTCCTGGAGGACTGCACCCACAGTTCCCATTGGACTCCAGCCAACACCCTGTCCAACAGGGAGTCACATTGTATTCTCACTCTGTCATTGTTGTTTTAGTTTACTGCATTGTTTATTTTATAGTTCTATTTTCTTCCCTAATAAAAAACTGTTATTCCTGCTCCCATATTTTTTTACCTGACAGGCCCCCTTAATTTCAAATTTATAACAATTCTGAAAGATTCTACATTTTTCCATTTCAGGGGAGGCTTCTGCCTTCCTTAGAAGACACCTGTCTTTCCAAACTAAAACACCTCCTTTCTCTCCTGCCTTCCTTTGCCTGCTCTGTTTCTCTCTCAGTGTCTCCTTTGACCCAGGGCAGCTCCCACCAAAGACCCTGTCCTGATTTCATTCCCAATCCATGAGCTACGACAACCATGGGTGAAGTTAGGAAGGCTGGCAGTGAAATGTCACTGTAGGATCCTGCTCTACTTGGCTTTTGGCTCCTTCATAAGAGCTTTTCCTTCAAGGGCAGGAACATCTTTTCCGGCTGGGAACTGGAATTCCAGCCCCTGGGAGTGTGTGCCATGGATCCCAGAGGGGCATTCCTGAGGCTCCCAGGGTGCTGCTCCTGCCGTGCCTCCCAAGGAGCTGTGCAGGACAGGGGACAAGGTGCAGCAGCTGTGTTGGTGCTGCAGTGCCACAACAGCCCCTGGTTCCAGGAGTTTCCACACTGCCAACAGTAGTTCCTGGGTTCCATGATGCCCTGCTGTGTCCCCATGGATATTTGGTGTCATGAAGTTCTTCAGTGTCACAATTACTTACCTCGCTCCATGAGCTTCCACAGTATCCAAATGGCCTCCTTGGATGGGCAGTGTCACCATGGACCATTGGCTCCATGCAGCCCCGCTGGGTCACCTTGGACTCCTTGGTTCCATGAGGTTCTGGGGGTGTCTCCATGGTCTCCTTGGATCCACAGTGTCACAATGGACAACTGAATCCACGTGGCCCTGCTGTGTCACCATGGCCCCTTGGTTCCATGGGACCCCAGGGTCACAATTGACTCCTTGCTTCCATGTCATGCCCTCAGTGCCAAAATGGCCCCTTCATTCCATGGGGAACACAAAAGATTTATAGAAACATTGAGCAAATCCTGCTTAACACAGCTGGGAACATCTGTTTGCATTCCAAAGAGAGGTAAAAGGTGAGGATGGCACCAGCAGCTTCCATCTGCAACAGAGATCCAGGGAAAGGGCTGGGATAGAGAATTCAGCTGGGAGACTCAGAGAATTCTGCTTCCAGAGATCATTTCTGGTCACACTGTCCCTTGTAGAAAGGTGACACCACTCCAGGCAGCCTGTACTGAGCAGGTGGCTCCTGAGTGGGGTTTGTTGTTCAGGAAACCTGCTCAGGCTTTTGCATTCTTTCTTTCCCAACAGGAAAACTTCTCCTGGGCCTGTGTGCAGGCAGAGCCCTGAGGAGAGTAGGTGGGACACGGTGCAATGGGCTGGGACATGGAGCTGCAGAGCTCAGGGACAAGGTTCTGCTGCAGGGCATAGGGATGTCAGTGCCAGGTGGGCGATGTCAGACATGGTGAGGCTGGGGGTGAGGAGCAGCTTGTCCAAACAGGGTCAGCCCTCAGGGGGCTCATTCTTCTTCATGCCGAGACCTCCTAAGGAGAACTTCAGTGTCAAGATCACCTGGGGAATGCTTCTATCCGCTCTTCTCCAAACTGGGAAATAAAAAACCCCACTAATTTGATTGAAGAATAAAAGGTCATGACGTGCACTTGGAAATCTTCCTCCTTAACAGAACTCCAGACTGACTCCAATCAGCTGCACAAGCCCTGGAGACTTGCAGACAATTGAATGAAGACAAAGCACCCCTGAGGGCTTTCTGTATTTTGATGATCCCCACGGTGGATTTGGGGCTGAGTCCAGAACACTCAGACACTGAGAGAAGGCTGAAGAAGCTGCTCAAGGAGTCAGAAGCAAAACTCCAAGTCCCTTGGAGCATCACTGGGCCCCACTGAGGGCAGGGACTGCCAAAGGCTCTCAGGTTGTGGGAACTCAAAATGTCTCTCAGACATTTTTAGAGGTTCCAGGCCTTGGTCAGAGACAGTCTAGACCCCAGCAGGCAGCTGGAAACAGCTGTGATTTTTAGTTTGAACCATGGAATGAATTACCAACCTTTGAGGTGGAACAAGCAGTCACAAAGGGTTAAATAGTATAGTAAAAGTAGTTAGAAAGCAGAGGGGAAATTTATTTTAGTATTGTACAGGGGGGTTTTAACACTTGTACAGGGGGGTTTTTACTTTGTACATGGGGGTCAGAAGTTCTAAGATGGAGGAAAGTGGGCTGATCCTGTTCTTCCTCCTTCTTCTTCCTTGCCTCCATGTTCTTGTTGATGTTGGCACTCACAGGTTGTTTTAGAGTAGAAAAGCACTTTGTAATATAGGTAGTAGGTATCGGGGAATAACTGTAAACATGTTATAGGTAATATATCTTATAAAAAATAGCAGCAGCCCTGGGCGGGGGAGAGAAGAAGAAGACACCAGACAGTCAGGGTGTCAGGAGTGTGTGCTTCTCTGCATGGGCTGCTGACCAAAGGGCTGCAGTCCAAGAACCTAATCTGTTAGATAACTAGCAATAAATCGTCTTGAGACTGAACAAGAAGAGGCTGCGGAGTTTTTCTTTGGGAACACAGGTTGGAGGAGAAGCTTTACCACATATGAGACCCCAAACCAAACCCGGGGTTCTCACATCTGGCATCCCTGAGTGTGGGCACCAGCAAGAAGACCGAAAAGAAACATCAAACAACCTCCAACCTGCATCAGCGGAGAAAAAAAAGAGAAGAGCAGAGCACACACTTGCCGTAAATTCCAAGAGAGGGAGCGGTCAGCTCGAGATAAGAACCTGACCTTCAGTGAAACAACTCGTCTCAGGGACTTTCCAGGGAGGAGATGACCCAGAAGCGTGCCTGGGATCTCTCACCTGTGACCTGCTGGACGGTGATCAGTGCCATCTCCGGACTGACCTCAAGCTGACACAGCTTTTGGTGAGAACGGTCAAAATTAAGAACATGGAGGGGGGAATTCTCCCAAGAGGAAAAAGAAATAGTATCTGCCTTCCAGGGCATCATCTCTGCCCATCCGGTGGAGATTGCTCAAAAGGAGCTGAAAGATTTATTATTATGGGTGAGGTGTAACTTCCCACACTCATATCCAGATTTATTGTATGAGCCAAATTTTTGGCAGGAAATTAATAAGCAATTATATTATCAGGCTATAAAAAAATAATAAGCTTGCCGCAAAACTTTTATCTTCAGCAAGAACAGTTTTAGAGTCACTCTCACAACACGGCAGCTCAAGCCAGGCAGCTACGGCTCCTGGTGACAAACAGAGTGGGGGACAGTCCAGCCAGCAGCTTGGGACAGCCCCTCTCACCACAGACACAGGACAGGCAGGATTGCTTCCTGTGGAACATCAGGGAGATGATACCCCATCGCGTCCCGTGTCCCCAGGCTCTCACTGTTCCTCAGTTTCCCAAGAGTCCCTAAGCTCCTCCGACGCAGAAATTCCCCAGATGGAGGCAAGCAAGCCAGGCACAGCCGCGACCCTCAGTGGGAGGAAGGCATTGCCCGAGTCCAAACCCACGGTGGGGCGGCAGCGGCGGTGGCAGCAGCTCCAGTGGGGGAAGGTGCGAACGTGAGTGCAGAGCAGGGGGAGGAGGGAGAGGAAAGCGCCTCCACATCTGCGCAGGCTGGGAGTTCAAAACAGCCCGCGCAGAAAGCGAGGCCGGGGAGAGCGGATGGGGCAGGACGGATCGGGGCGAAAGCGGGGGGTGCGAGTGTGGCGGTGGTACGCTCGGAGCGCCCGGGGACGCGTTCGGTGTCGAGAATCCGTGAGGCCGCAGAAGTGGCCACCCAAAGGGCGCAGGAACTTGACTTCCTGACCGCGGCAGCCAGGGCTGCTGAGGAAGCGGCAGAGGGACAGCGGGAGGCGTTCCTCGCTGCAGCTCAGACAGCGGGCATGCACGCGAAGGTTGAGCAAAACCCGACAGCCACGGGTGGAGGGAATTTCTCACATTTCGAACGCGCGGGACGGGCACACAGGGGCAGAGCCGGCGCGTGCAGGCTGTGGGTGCTGGCACGGAGCCAGGAGACGGGCAAAGCGAGACGGAAACATCAGGGCTGGAATGGGAACAGGAGGGTGGATACAGCAGCCTTGGGGGGGATGGCAGTGGCTCTGATTCGGAGGCGGTGCGGGGCGGAGCGAGGCCAAAGCATAGCCTGGGTCGGAGCATGGGCATCCACACCCCCATGATGGCGCAGGCAGGGATGGAGGGTGGCCAGGATGTAAACATTCCTCAGGGCACCGTTCCGTCACAGTTCCCATGGCAACAGACAGCCCAAGCCCACAGTCAAACCCTGTCTGCTTCTGACATGGCCAAGTTAGAACAGTTATTGCAACAAGAGTCAGTTTCACCGACTGCATGGATCGCAAATGTGAATCAGTTATTAGGAGAAATGCTCAAAGGTTTATTGGGAATTAGTGCGGGATTTGCGAATGTAAATCAGTTGACAGAAGAGATGCTAAAATGTTTATCGAAGTGCAGATTGAAGAGCAGAGTGCGGTTCTGACCTCAGCTGGTCAGGCGGCAGCGCCATCTAGCGGCGGAACTACAACATTGCAACAGGCGGCACAGAACTTGTCCGGTCAAGGCACTGCGCCACCCAGTGGTGGGACTGTGACATTGCAGGACTTTTTTCCAGTTTCTTGTAAGAAAAACTCCAGGGTGAAAAAGGTCACATCTGCACGGCAGCAGGAACCTCCACTGACACCGGAACAGTGCAGGACTCAGGACACTTCTGCTGAGGTGCAGCAACGGGAGGAAACGATATGCATCACCGCTTTGGAGGGTGTCCCAGCTTGGACAATTCCAAAATCAAGGTCTGCCAAACTTTTGGGGCAGGGAGAGTCAATTTTAATATCAAAGGGGGTTGTTGAATTTCTTTTACAATATTTAAGCACAGCCTTGGAGTCACAGCCAGAACTGTTGGTTCATCTTCCAAAAATTTTCCAAATAATGCAAGGCAGTCGTGTGTTCTCCTCCACAGCAGATGCTTCACTTTTCTCCAGAGACTTCCAGCCTTCATCTTCGCAGATGCTGCAGACGCCGTTGGTATCAGTGAGTGCTGCTGCACCAGAACTGCAGCCACAGCAGATGACTCCACTCTACAGGCAAGTACCCACTGAATTTACAGCTTTGCAGAGCGCAAAAGTGGACTGGCAGGACATTCAAGCAGAGTTGGAGAAAGAGAAAGGTTTATTGCAGGGCTCAGGAAATATAACAATGCTGGTGAACTATGATGCTCAGGGCCAAAACCCGAGATGGGAACACCTGGACCGTGGAGCAATCAAAGATTTAGCAAAGGCCATTCGGGACAATGGGTTGTCATCACCATATTTCAAGCAAATGTTAAAAAGTATTTTTGGAATGTATGACTTAACACCATATGATCTTAAACATCTTGCGACATCAGTTCTTACAGACACCCAAGCTCTCGTGTGGCAGAAGGCGTGGATGAGATCCCTGGAGGAGCTGAGAGCCAGATACCAGGGCGGGCCAAATGCAAACCTTACCATGGTGCAGCTTGCTGGTGATCCTCCTGAGGACGATCCAACTCAACAGGCAGTGAGGCTCCCGCGTCGTGCTCAGCGACATCAAAGAGGCAGCACGGAGGGCAATTCTTCAGATTGCTCCAGCGGGGGTCCAGGACACCATCTACACCGAGATCAAACAGGGTCCTTTGGAGCTGTTTTCTTCATTCGTGGATCGTCTTTCTCAGGCGGTGGAGCGGCAGGTGAGCGAGGAGGGAGCGAAACCACACCTGGTCAAAAGCCTTGCGTTCTCCAATGCCAATCCGGAGTGCAGACGGATCATCAGCATGATGCCGCACCAGGCCACCTTGGCAGACATGATCGAGGCGTGCAGCAAGGTGGGGACACCACAACATGTTGCTTCCATCATGGAGGAACACTTGGGGGATCGAATTGAAAAACGTGTTAGGGAAGCTCTTGCAAATTATACAAAGGGCAACCCTAATGCAGAGAGACGGTGCTTTGGGTGTGGGGCACAAGGACATATTAAAAGGAATTGCCCACAACTTTCAAAGCCCAACAAGCCACCAGACCTTTGTCCTTGATGCAGGAGAGGGAAACATCTCACAAGTGAGTGTCACTCACAAACAGATGTGGATGGGAAACTTCTTCCTATTCCGGGAAACGGGAAAAAGAGCGCGAATCAACGCCAGCGCGCTCAGACACAAATCCTGTCAGTGACACAGAACCAGCAGGGACAATCCTCAGGGAGCAACAAACAAAACCCCTCAGCAGAGCAATCTCCAAAATCCCCAGCGACCCAGACTTGGTACCACCCGGATTCCAATGCGTCTTGGCAACCTCCAAATTGACGTGTCTTTTGGACAATAGCCATGCAGTGATACCTACAGGTGTCACAGGGACTTCTTGGAAAAGGCAGGATTTTTTAATAATGGCCAGGGACAGGAGCAGTATCCTTGGACTTGTTGTTTATCCATCTTTGATTTCAGCAAACCGTAATGAGGAGTTGATGGTCACGGCAAAAGCCTTGCGACCACCTCTGACAATTCCATAAAACACACCGATTGCTCGAGCTATGGCTCTGCCATCTCATCCAGAAAGGCAAGCCATGCCGGTGTTCAACAAACAGGACTCTTTTCCTGGTGATCAAGCAGAAGTGCATGCATCTTGGGTGAAACATTTGAGCCGGGATCGGCCCATTGTTACTTGTCAGTTGACTTGTAACGAGAAGACAATTGCTATTACAGGGATGCTCGACACAGGAGCGGATGTTACAGTTATTTCATACATTTTTTGGCCTCGGGAATGGGGCTTGGTTGCACCTTTGGGTTCTCTCACAGGCATAGGGGGGAGTTCCCTGTGCATGCAGAGTGAGAACGCAATTGTTGTCACAGGTCCGGGAAAAAAGACAGCAGTTATCCGTCCTTTCATCGTGCAAAAGCCCATCACAGTATGGGGAAGGGACCTTTTGGCACAATGGGGACTGAAATTAGAATTGGATTTTTGACAGGGGTCACTGTGGCACTCGCCACTTTGAAACTGACATGGAAAACAAATGATCCTGTTTGGGTGGATCAGTGGCCCCTGGAGCGGAAAAAATTGAGTGCATTGAAAAAGTTGGTCCAGGAACAGCTGCAGAAGGGACACATCAAACCAACAGACAGCCCATGGAATTCCCCAGTGTTTGTCATTCGCAAGAAAACTTCAGGGTCTTGGAGACTGCTTCATGATCTCGGGAAAATCAACGAGGTCATTGACGACATGGGGCCACTGCAGCTTGGGCTTCCATCTCTCTCGATGATCCCAAGGGACTGGTCACTTGTGATCATTGATCTCAAGGACTGTTTTTTCAGCATTCCACTTCATCCAGATGATGCTCCACGCTTTGCATTTTCTGTCCCAAGCATCAACAGAGAGGAACCTTTGCAGAGATACCACTGGACGGTTCTTCCTCAGGGACTCAAAAACTCTCCAAGCATTTGCCAATGGTACGTGGCCCAAGCTTTGCATCCAGCACGAGAAAAACATCCAAAACCAAAAATTATCCATTATATGGATGATTTGCTCATTGCAGCACCAACAAAACAGGAGGTGCAAGAAGTTCGTGACTGTGTGATTGCACAGGTGCAAAAAGCAGGACTGGAAATTAGTACACCAAAAATACAGGAAATTGCACCTTGGAAATACCTAGGGTGGAAGATCACGAAACAAACAATAAGGCCACAGAAACTGGAAATCAACACAAAGGTCACCAATCTCCAGGACTTGCAACAGCTTTTGGGGGAGATCAACTGGATGAGACCGATCCTGGGAATCACCAATGATGACATCTCGTCGTTGCTCGATCTTTTGAGAGGGGACAATAACATCAAATCTCCCAGAACTCTGACGCCTGAAGCAAAAAGAGACCTTGAAAAGATCACAGACATGATTCAGCAGAGACAAGCACATCGCTTTGTAGAATCATTGCCTTTTCATTTAGCGGTGTTGGGGGAAACGGCACAGTTATATGGGTTGATTTTTCAGTGGGATTTGTCTCAAATGGACCCTCTTTTGTTGATAGAATGGGTTTTCTTAGCTTACAGGCCCTCAAAAACAATTCTCACGGATCTAGAAATGGTAGCACAGATTATTATTAAGGCGAGAACCAGGTTGCTGACAATGTCAAGCAGAGATTTCTCAGTTATTCACGTACCTTTAAAGAAAGTGTATTTTGAATGGGTGATGCAAAAATCACAGGATTTTGCAATTGCTTTGTTAGGTTATCCAGGAATTTGTACTGTTCATTTTCCAGCTCACAGGATGCTGAATGCGAAAGTAAGTTTCAGGGAAAAACCAAAAATAAGCCAGGAACTGGTGGAAGGGGTGACAGTGTTCACTGATGGTTCGGGAAAAACTCACAAATCAGTGGTCACATGGCAAAATTCAAAAACAGGGGAGTGGGAATCAGATATTAAAATAGTACAGGGTTCACCACAAATTGTGGATATGGCAGCAGTGGTCAGGGTTTTTCAATTGTTTCAGAAACCATCAATCTGATCACAGATTCAGCATAGGTTGCAAATGTGGTCAAACGGTTGGAGGGGTCACTTTTGAAACACACTGACAATGAAATTTTATATTCATATTTGTCATGCATAAGGACGATCCTAGAAAGTAGAGAACATGCATATCAGGGCACATTCATCACTCCTAGGGTTCTTAGCAGAAGAAAATGCTAATGCAGACAGACTCACAATGACTATGTCACAGACATTGCTGGATATTTTTGAGCAGGCAAAATTGAGCCACGCATTTTTCCATCAGAATGCACAGGCGTTGATGGAATCCTTTCGCCTCTCCAAAAGTCAGGCGAGGGAGATCATCAGTGCTTGTCCAGACTGTCAGCTTGTGCAGCCTCCTGCGTCTACAGGAGCTGTCAATCCAAGGGGATTGCAGAGTCTTCAGCTCTGGCAAGCTGATGTCACAAAATACCCATCTTTTGGGAGGCTCAAAAATATCCATGTCTCAGTTGACACATTTTCAGGAGCGATTTTTGCATCATTACATACAGGGGAAACCGCAGAACATGCCTGCAGACACTTTCTACAAGCATTTGTGTCACTCGGGGTGCCACAAGAAATAAAAACAGATAATGGTCCAACTTATACAGTCAAGGTGCTTGACAAATTTCTCAAAAAATGGGGAGTGAAGCACATTTTTGGTATTCCTTATTCTCCCTCAGGTCAAGCAATCATTGAAAGAACACATCACACCCTGAAATCCCTTTTTGATAAACAGAAAAGGGGAGAGGCAGACTCAACACCATATATGCGGCTGAACAAAGCTCTGTATGTGTTGAATTTTCTAAATGGTTCTTTCTCAGAGCCCACACCACCAATTGTCAGGCATTTTGCAAATAGTGTACAAGCAAAGTTAAGGGAAAATCCTTTGGTTTTGATCAGAAATCCGGAATCAGGACAAACTGAAGGTCCATTTACATTAATAACTTGGGGCAAGGGTTTCACTTGTGTTTCCACAGAGCGAGGACCGAAGTGGGTGTCGGCAAGGCACGTGAAACCTTTTCGGGTGCAGACGCAGGTGGACGCAGACCCGAGGAGCAAAGAAGAGAGCACGCAGATGGAAGCAGACAAGGACGCTGCAGACGTCTCGTCAGACGATTGATTACCCAGAGACTTGGGGTTTTTTGGGGGAAATTAAGTGTTTTTTGAGTGTTGCTGTATTGCAGGGTTTCTCGCAAGAGGTTGGGGACATGGACATGGGGTTCAGACAGGCAGTATTCATGTGCTTCATTCTCTCACCTGTTGCTTTGGGCAATGAGACAGACTTTCCCATGAAACAACAAAGGGAAAATGTGTGAGAAACTCTGGCAAAGGCAGCGGGTCTGGACAGTATTTGTCTGACTCATTTAAAACCGGGGAAACCATTTTCAACATGTTTGGTAGGGATCTTTTTTCCCTCAAACAATATAGTCCAAATTGTGATGATGATGTTTCTACCTGGAACAAGGCTCGAAGAATTGCAGTAGCAATTTTCTCACCCCAAACAGCATCAGGGGTGGCCTTGACAGAATTGGACCACATAGCTTGCTGGTTGAGTAAACACAGTTGTGCCATTTCGTCTGCATTGAGTGACATGTTAACAGATATCAGCAGTGCAAGACAAGCAGTGTTACAAAACAGGGCGGCAATTGATTATTTGCTGCTGTCACATGGGCACGGATGTGAAGAATTTAAGGGGATGTGTTGCATGAACTTGTCAGATAATTCAAAATCTATTCATGAAAATATAAAACAGATAGAAAGTAGTATCACCAAGTTGAAAAAGGTAACAGGATCCTGGTGGGATGATTTCTTTCACCTTTTTGATCTCTCACCAGTGTGGAAAGAAATTTTAAAAATAATATTTTACATTCTTATAGGGCTTGTAGTTCTTCTGCTTGTACTGCCATGCATTTTCATGTGCATTCGAAGGACCTTGAAAAAAGTGGCAAGGCAGGTGTTTTTGGTTCAAACAGGGAGGGGAGATGTGGGAACTCAAAATGTCTCTCAGACATTTTTAGAGGTTCCAGGCCTTGGTCAGAAGCATTTTAGAACACAGCAGGCAGCTGGAAACAGCTGTGATTTTGAGTTTGAGCCATGGAATGAATTACCAACTTTGAAGGTGGAACAAGCAGTCACAAAGGGTTAGATAGTATAGTAAAAGTAGCTACAAAGCAGAGGGGAAATTTTTTTTAGTATTGTACAGGGGGTTTTTAGCACAAGTACAGGGGGGATGTTATTTTGTACATGGGGGTCAGAAGTTCTAAGATGGAGGAAAGTGGGATGATCCTGTTCTTCCTCCTTCTTCATCCTTGCCTCCATGTTCTTGGTGATGTTGGTACTCACAGATTGGTTTAGATTAGAAAAGCACTTGGTAATATAGGTAGTAGGTATTGGGGAATAACTGTAAACATGTTATACGTAATGTATCTTATAAAAGATAGCAGCAGTCCTGGGCGGGAGGAGAGAAGAAGACACCAGACAGTCAGGGTGTCAGGAGTGTGTGCTTCTCTGCCTGGGCCACTGAACAAAGGGCCGCAAACAGAGAACCTAATCTGTTAGATAACTAGCAATAAATCGTTTTGAGACCGAACAAGAAGAGGCTGCGGAGTTCTTCTTTGGACGCACGGGTTGGAGGAGAGACTTTACTACCACACGAGACCCCAAACTAAACCCGGGGTTCTCACAATGAAGTTCTTCAGTGTTACAATGGCCACCTCGCTCCATGAGCTTCCACAGAAGCACAACAGAAAGACAGAAGATCTATAGAAAGACACGCACACAGGCACCAACTGCCCAGGTTCCAGTGCTGCTATTAGAGGAACCCAAGGAGAAGGCAGGATCCAGACCATGGTTGGCCTCGTGCTCCGGCTTTTAACCCCCTGGGCCTCCATGGGCCCGCCCCTGGGGTGGGACTGCCAGGTGATTGCCCAATCAGAGTCAGGGGAGGCACCAGCTGCTGGTGTGTGATTGGTTGACAGCTCAGCCAATCAGCACCGCCCCTGCTGTGTGATTGACAGCTCTGCCAGGCCAGGCTGGGGGCGGGGCTCTGTCCCACCACAAACCAAGGCCTGACCCGCCCCCGGCCCCACACGGGCATTCCGAGCATCCCAAGGTGTCTCGGGACATGGATCTCATCCAGCCTCTGACAGCGACCACGGTGACACTGGGGAACCTCATGGAACCAAGGGTCAGTTGTGACAGTCCAGGTCCAAGGACACCACGGTGACACTGCAGAAATTCATGGAACCAAGGGTCCATGGTGACACCATGCTCCATCATGGAATCAAGAAGACCATTGTGGAACTCAGAGAGCCCAAGGTACCAAGGGTCCATGGTGACCTTGTGCAGCCCACAGTGTCACAGCGAGGGCACACGGAGCTGAGGGGCCATTGTGACACATCAGGGCTTTGTGGAACCATGAAGCCATTGTGATATTGCAAGGGCTCATGGAAGCACGGGGCCATTGTGACACTGCAGAAGCAAGGGGATCATTGTGACACTCCAGGGCCTCATGGAACCAAGGAGACCATTGTGACACTCTGTGGTCCCACAGAACCAATGGAACATAGAACAGGTCTGGCTGCCTGGACCACCCAGGGGCCAATTCTCATCTGCCTATGAAACACTGGGACCATGTAGTTTTCTTTCTTATGGGAAAAAAACATTCACCTCAACTAGGCGCACATGGCCAAAATTGGGCATCTGACACCAGAATTCCCTATATCTAAGGATAGCTCCCAGATAAAAGCTGCCAGGACTGACAAGTCTGGCTGGCCTTGTCTTCCTGAGGGCTGGCACCTATTTGCTTCAGAAACACGGGGGCTCTGTGCTTTCCTTCCTAATGAAATGGCCAAAATTGAGATTCCACCTCCAAAATACCTTATGTCCAAGGATAGCCCCTAAACAAAAGGGGCCAGGAGAGCCAGATCTGGCTGGCTTGGCCTAAGGCAACCTCTCATCTTCTTCCAGAACACTTGGAGTTCACGCTTCTCTTACCCATAGGAAAAAACCTATCCATCTTGACCAGGCACCCATTACCAAAACTGGGATTCCACCTCCAAAACTACATACCGCCAAGGATTTCTCCCAAGTGAAATGCCAGGAAAGACAATTCTGGCTGCTTTTGGACCCTTGGGGGCTGCCTCTCACCTGCCTCGAAACACTGGGGCTTGCTGCTTTCCTTCCTATGGAAATGAACTGTCCTTATGTATGAAGAAATGACCAAAAATGGAATTCAACCTCCAAAATTCCCTCTATCCAAGGGTTGCTTTCAGAAAAAAGCTACCAGGACAGAGAGGTCTGGCTGCCTTAGGCCTCTGGTGGCCACCTTTCATCTGCCCCACAAACACCGGTGTTCCGTGCTTTTCTTACCATGCAAAGAACAGACCTTCTCCTCCGGGTGTCCATGTCTGAAACTAGGATGCCACCTCTAAATATCCCTATATTCAAGGGTTGCTCCCAGCCAAAATCTGCCAGTACCATCAAGTCTGGCTGGCCTTGGCCTCTGGTGGCTGCCCCTGCCACACTGGGTCTCGGTTCTTTCCTTCCCATGGAGATCACTGTGACACTGTGGGCACCTCATGGAACCAAGGGGATCATTGTGGCACCACTGGAGCCCATGGAACCAAGGGGCCATGGTGACACCGCGGGGCTTCATGGACCCAGAGACCATTATGACTCTGTGGGGCCTGATGGAACCATGGAGACCATTCCGACCCTTCAGGGCCTGGTGTCACCAAGGGGGCATTGTGACACCTCAGGGCCTCCTGAAAGCAAGGGACCATTGGGACACTGTGGGGCCCCATGGGATAGGAGAACATGGAGCAGGTCTGGCTGGCTTGGCCTTCCAGTGGCCACCTGACAGGTCTAGCTGATCTTGCAATGTCAAGGCCTGCCCCTCATTAGCTCCTGGAGCACTGGGGCTCAGTGCTCTTCTCTGTATGGAAATAACCGTCTGCTATTTCAGATATCCATTGCCAAAATTGGTACCCTCCCTAAAAAATTTCCTATTTGTAAGGGTATCTCTTAGAACACAATCAGGCAGCTCTGGATGGCCTTTGCCTCTGGTAGTCAACTCTCATCCACCCCTAAAACAGTGGCACTCTGTTTCTTCATTCATGTGGAAAAGAACTGGTCTTCATGTCCAGGGACCATGGCCAAAACAAGAATTAGCCACCAAGCTCAGCTGGGCTCACGGAACCATCTGCAGCCCCGGGAGATATTGACTCTGCCAGTGCTGCCATCCTCCCTCCAGTGAGAGAAAAGGACACGGGGCAGGCACACAGAGGAGCAACATGAACACACCGAGGGCAGGGGAGGGGAAGTTGAGTCCCAGATGGGAGGGATGAGGAGATGCCTTGATCTTGGGGCTGGAATCCTCTGCTAAAGCTGTGGAGAAGGATGTCATTGATGCATCAGACTCTCTTTTTCCCTGTAAGGCTTTGAAAAGTATGGGGAGATGACTGATTTAAGCAAAGACCTCCATGCTAAAGTGAGCAAATGTTGCAGTAGCTGTGATCCCATGAGAAGTTTGAACAGAGAAAGAGCAGAGTGATGAGACCCTGCGCCCTCAGGGACAGAAGACCTCTATTCCCAGAGATGAAGATGATTTCAGAAAGAAATGAAGAGAACCTTTGCTCTTAAACAGCTCATCTTGAAACTAACACCCGATAAGTTGACATGGCCCATAAACACAGCTGTAGGAAAAACTGAAAAAATGGCAGGGACTTCACAATTGCAGATTTTTCTGAGCAGCTGCTATTTGTGGAAGCTAAAAGCCATGCGATAACTGTTTTCTTGTGGAGACGCCTCCATAACATAAACAAGAGGAACTTCTCTCCCTAAGTGAACAGAAGAAAGACAATTCTAGAGATGGTAAACTGACTGAAAATATTTGGTTTTTTCTCTTTACATTTTCAGGTTGTCAGGAGAGAGGAAGTGTTCTGAAAGTTTTGTTCTGGTCCTTAATGCTCCTTCTTTTATTTACTGTTAGTAAACTTTTCTTTTTACTCTAAAAGTTTGACCTTTGCCTTTCTCCTAATCCTACCTCACAGCAGGAATTGAGTAAGTATATTCTAGTGTGTGCACTGATAATTAGCCAACACTGAACCCACTACACTAGTCGATGCATTAGCCAAGAAATCTCAAATTGGTGAAGCAAAACCAGTAAAGGAATGTTCATGATGAACTGCATTACAACAGTGGCAAATCAAGGCAGAAGCGTGGTTTGTCAGGACTTGCTTGATCCTAATGAGCCCCGTGGTGCACTTGGAGCTGAGCCTTGGAACCTCAGGGCCTGAGAGGAGATTGCAAAAAACCTTCCAGAAGTTAAAATCAAGAGGAAAAACCCAAGTGTCACGAGGTACTAATGGGACTTACTTAGGTCCATCCCCAACACAGGCTCCTCATGGACTCCTTGGAGGAGAGAACTGGAGGCCAGGATGGCACAAAAACTTATCAGTCTGGAAATGAAAATTCCAAAGTAGCTTACAAAAGTTAAGTATCTCAAAGCATTAAAGAGCTCCTCTGAGTGTCAGTGCCAAGCTCTCAAGGGACTCCTTAAAGCAGATTATTGGGGCCATGATTGCACAAACCTCCCACAGAGTCTGTATCAAAAGGGAAACACCAAGTACCTTAAAAGAACTGAAGTACCTTGAAGCATTAATGAGTGTTGTTCCTGACAAAGCCTCTCCAGGGACTAATTACAGCAGATAATTGGAGGCAAGGATTGCAGAAACCTAACAGAGACTCCAAGGCAAAAGGAAAAGCCAAAGTCCTTTGAAAAACCTGCAGTCCCTGGGAGCATGAAGGAGCCCCCAGGGCCATTCCTGACCAAGGCTCCCCAGGGACTCCTTCCAGCAGATCCTTGACCCCACTGGGATGTGGGCATGGGGGGGATGCTGAGGGCAGGAGCAGGGGCTGACAGTGCCCAGCCTGGCTGGGGCTGTGCCAGGAGGCCCCAGGGCCTCAGGAAAAGGTGTCTCCTCACAGCCCTTGGTGGCACAGACCCTGCTGTGCCCCAGGGCACCAAGACTTGGTTTCTCTTTGTCCCCACCTGCCATCAGTGCCTCCAATTCTCTGCTCTGCCTGGGGCCTGGGGACACTTTCTCAGTCGTGTCCCTCAGTGGGACCCATTAAAAGTCCAAGAAACTTTGGAGTTGGATTCTGACTTGGAGTTCTGCAGAGGTTTCTGCAGCTCCCTCTCAGGGCTTGATGTTCAGGGCTGAGCACAAAGCCCCAGAGGGTCATTAAAGTCCTTGTGCTGTGTCTGTGCTGCTGAGCTGGGCTCCTGGCACAGAGGGAGATCCTGGTAACCAAGGAGAGCTTCAAAAGCACATTTCTCTTGCTGAGCAGCTCTTCTCCCAGCCCAGCAGGGCTAGGGCACTGCCTGCAGCCAGCCCGGGCACAGCACAGAGGCACAGAGAGCTTCAATCAGTCAGGGCTGGGAAGGGGCTGAGAAGTGCCCAGGGCAGAATCACTGCCAGCCCTTGGCACAGGAACCTCTGGCTGCAGGACAATGCAGCTGCAGCTCCTGCAGAGATCTCCTAAAGCTGGAACATGCCAATGCCCACAGAGCCTGTGAGTGCATTCTCTGCTCATCTCCTGTGCAGAGCAGCCAGGGGTGCCCAGGGCTGTCCTGCAGAGCAGGGTCCTGCAGCCCAGGGCGCTGTGCTGGGCCAGGGACTCTGCTGCCTGCCAGGGACAGCTCTCAGCCGGCCCTGGAGCTGCTCCCAGCGCTGGCCAGGAGCTGTGGGGGGAAGGAGCCACCCTGAGCAGGGCAGGTGCTGCAGCTGAGAGGGGCTGGCTGCGGCAGGGCTGCTCCCAGCTCCAGACCAGCTCCAGAGGGCACTTCCCAAAGAAGGTAAGCCTGGGATTGCTGTAAAGGTCAGGAGCTTTCCTGAGAGTGTTTTCAATTTTCTGCTTGGAGAAAGATGATGAAGTTGTGATGATGATAAAAATATTTTTGCTTTTTATATATTTTTCATATATTCATAGTTCTGTAAATTACTGTTACGTAGTTTTAAAATTATAATCCTTAACTAACTCTATTAAACTCTTTAATAACTCTTTTTAACTACTATTATATATTTAATGTATTTATGATCCTTAATTAACTCTAGTATGTTTCCTTACCTTCTCTTAGATTTTAGAACTATAACCTGTCTAAATACATTTTTAAAGTGCTATATAATCTTTTTATCAGAGAAGAACCCACAAGAAGAGTATTTTGCGTTTTGAATGTGAGCAGTGATAAGAAAAACTGGGACAAAGAAGGCCCTGGACTTATTCCAGTGGGTTGAGCCAGGGGCGTGTAACTGGGTACTGAATCTCCCATTGGATGTTCCTGTTAAATATCCTAAATAATCAACATTAACAAATTGTTGAAATCAGGGGCTGGGTGTGCCTCATCCCCACTGGGACACCTGGAAGCTTCCAATAAAGGTCTGGTTTTAACTTCACTGTTCTAACACTGTTGCAAGGGTTCTTTTTTTTCTCTTTTGATTATAGACAACAGGGGGATGAGAGAAGCAGAACAGGAATTGTAATCCCAGAATCACAGAACATTCTGAGTTGAAAGGGATGCACAGCATCATCAAAGGAATGTTTGAATATTTACAGAGACTCCAGAACTGTGACTTTGGGTGGTCAGCGTCTCTGCTGGGAGCCTCCCAAAGGGCCTTCAGCCACTCCTCAGCCCTGGGCAGCAGCAGCATCACCTCTGCAGGGCCCAGCAGGGCTCTTCTGAGCTGCCCTTGCCCAGCTGCACACAGAGCCTGCCCCAGCCAGGGCCCTGCACACAGGCAGGTTTCTGTAGGGCTGGGCCGAGGGCACACAGGGTGGGATGGGCTCTGTGAGCACTGGCAGGGACAAGGCACCTCTCAGGAGGGGATGTCCAGGCCCAGGGAGATGCTCAGGGAAGGAGAGGGGCTGAACAGAGCAGTGCTGGGGGAACAAACCCATCCAGCCCCTCACCTTCCCTCAGCCACAGGGAATCCTTTGCCTCTCACATCTCTCAGTGGCAAACTCTGAGTGCAGCAGGAATGCTGGGGATTTCTGACCTCAAAGAGACAGGAATCGTGTGTGGGTAGGAAATCAATTCCTAAATCCAACCCCTGCCATCAGTTTTTCTTAGAAGTGTAAGTGCAGATGGTACCAAGACTTGCTGCAGTAGGAGTGATTCCCCTGACAAATCCTGAATATCCAGCCTTGTCCCTCTGCCCCATGGCCACAAACCCAGGGCAGCAGGGCAGGGATGGCTCCTCCAGAGCCCCCACACACAGCCCTGGCTGCTCCTGGCACACTCAGCCAGCAAACTGGAGCTCAGGCAGGGACCTGGGTGAAGGTTTTCCCAGAGCAGGAACAAGGGTGGGTGAGTTCCAGCAGGACAGTCTGCAGGGAATGGCCCAGGTTTGGCTCCAAGCAGCCTCTCCTGACTTGTCCCTGTCCTTTCTCCATGAACAGGTGCCCATGTGCAGCCACAGCAAATGTCCAACAGCAGCTCCATCAGCCACTTCCTCCTGCTGGCACTGGCAGACACGCGGCAGCTGCAGCTCCTGCACTTCTGCCTCTTCCTGGGCATCTCCCTGGCTGCCCTCCTGGGCAACGGCCTCATCATCAGCGCCGTAGCCTGCGGCCACCACCTGCACACGCCCATGTTCTTCTTCCTGCTCAACCTGGCCCTCAGCGACCTGGGCTCCATCTGCACCACTGTCCCCAAAGCCATGCACAATTCCCTCTGGGACACCAGAAACATCTCCTACAAAGGATGTGCTGCACAAGTCTTTCTGATTTTCTTCTTTCTTGCAACAGAGTTTTCCCTCCTGACCATCATGTGCTATGACCGCTACGTGTCCATCTGCAAACCCCTGCACTACGGGACTCTCCTGGGCAGCAGAGCTTGTGCCCACATGGCAGCAGCTGCCTGGGCCAGTGCCTTTCTCAATGCTCTGTTGAACACAGCCAATACATTTTCCCTGCCCCTGTGCCATGGCAATGCCCTGGGCCAGTTCTTCTGTGAAATCCCACAGATCCTCAAGCTCTCCTGCTCCAAATATTATCTCAGGGAATTTGGACTCATTGCTGTTAGTGTGTGTTTAGTATTTGGCTGTTTTGTGTTCATTGTTTTCTCCTATGTGCAGATCTTCAGGGCCGTGCTGAGGATCCCCTCTGAGCAGGGACGGCACAAAGCATTTTCCACCTGCCTCCCTCACCTGGCCGTGGTCTGTCTGTTTGTCAGCACTGCAGCATTTGCTCACCTGAAGCCCCAGTCTGTCTCCTCCCCATCCCTGGATCTGGCCCTGTCAGTTCTGTACTCGGTGGTGCCTCCAGCCCTGAACCCCCTCATCTACAGCCTGAGGAACCAGGAGCTCAAGGCTGCAGTGAGGAGACTGATGACTGGATTGTTTCAGAAATATTAAACTGCTGGCCAATTTCTGGAAATTAGTTGTAATAAAAGTTGTTTATGGTCATGCTTGTAGTAGTTTTTTTTGTTTGTTTTATTTTTTTTCAGATTGCCCACACCGAAAGTATCATTATTTGTGCCATTTCTCATTTTGTTTCTCTGCACCTTCCCTGTGACCAGACAGTGTCAATGAGGAGCTCTGCTCTCAGTGGCTTTAACAGGAGTAAACAATGTCCCAGCAAAGTTTTCTGGAGAGATGCCCTTTTGTTGCCTTCTCTGGAGCTGCAGCAGCAATATCTGTGTGCAGAGCTGGGGGCAGATAAGTGCTGGCAGAGCAGCTCTGTTCCTGCTGGCCACATCATTCCTGGTCCAGGCCAGGAGCCATTGGCCTTCTTGGCCACCTGGGCACTCTGCTGGCTCATGTCCAGCCTGCTGTCCATCAGTCCCTGCAGGTCCCTTTCTGCCTGGCTGCTGTCCAGCCCCTCTGTCCCCAGCCTGTAGCACTGCAGGGGTTGTTGTGGCCAAAGTGCAGGACCCGGCACTTGGACTTGTTAAACCTCACCTTGTTGGATTTGGGACCTGGATCCAGCCTGTCCAGGGCCCTGTGCAGAGCCCTCCTACCCTCCAGCAGATCCACACTCCCAGACAACTTGGTGTCATCTGCAAAGATGTCCTTGGTTCCAAAGTGCCCCTCAGTGTCACAATGTCCCTTTGGTTACACCAGGCCCTGCACTGTCACACTTGTGGGAACCCCAGACTTGTTTTGGGGCCACATGTGGTGGTGAAATTCTTCCTCCAACCCGTGCTTCCAAAGAAAAATTCCGCAGGCTTAGCTGTTCGGTCTCAAGGCAGTTTATTGCTAGTTATCTAACAGATTATGTTCTTGGACTGCAGCTATTTGATCAGTGGCCTGGGTAGAGGCACACACACACCCTGACATCCTCTCTATCTGCTGTCTTCTTCGTCTCTCTCTCCGCCCAGGGTTGCTGCTATCTTTTATAAGATATATTACGTATAACATGTTTACAATTATTCCCCAATACCTACTACCTACGTTGCCAAGTGTTTTTCTACTCTAAACCAATCTGTGAGTGCCAACATCACCAAGAACATGGAGGAGAAGAAGAAGAAGGAAGAAGGATGGGTTCAGCCCACTTTCCTCCATCTTAGAACTTCCGACCCCCATGTACAAAGTGAAAACCCCCCTGTACATGTGCTAAAAGCCCCCTGTACAATATTAAAAAAATTTCCCCTCTACTTCGTAACTACTTATACTATGCTATCTAACCTTTTGTGATTGCTTGTTCCACCTCCAAAGTTGGTAATTCATTCCATGGCTCAAACTCAAAATCACAGTTGTTTTTCAGCTGTCTGCCAGGGTCTAGAATGCTTCTGACCAAGGCCTGGAACCTCTAAAAATGTCTGAGAGACATTTTGAGTTCCCACAACACTGGTCTCCTTGGTTCCATGGGTCCCAAAATGTGACAATGGACTCCTTGGTTCCATGGGGCCCAGGGTGTCACAAAGGCCCCATGGTCACACGAGGTCCCACACTGTCACAATGCTCTCTGTGCTTCCACAAGTCCCCTCAGTGTCACAATGGACTCCTTGTTTCCACGAGCCCACACAGTGTCACAACGGCCTTCCAGATTCCCTGAGGCCCCAGAGTGTCACAGTGGCCCCTTGGTTACACAAGGTCCTGCAGTGTCACAATGTCCCCTTGGTTCCACGAGGCCCCGCAGTGTCAGAAGGGCCCCTTGGTTCCCCTGGGCCCTGGACTCTCCCAATGCTCTCCTTGGTTTGGCAGTGTCACAGGGGTGAAACCCCTCGGTCACACGAGGCCCCGCAGTGTCACCATGGCCTCTGTGGTTCCACCAGGACCCAGTGTCACGGGGACTCCCTGGTTCCATTGGGCCCCAGAGCACCACAATGGAGCCCTGGTTCTATGGGGCTGCACAGTGTCACCATGGTCCTCTTAGTTCCATGAGGCCCTGCAGGGTCACAATGGCCCCAGAGTGTCCCAATCATCACAGAATGAGAGAATCAAAGAGGCTGGAAAAGACCTTTGGGATCATTAAGTCCAACCGATGCCCTAATACCGCCTTGTCACCCAGACATGCCACTGAGTGCCACTGGAGAGGGACAGTGACTCTGCCACCTCCCCCCTGGCCTGCCCATTCCAATGCCCACTCACCGTTTCTATGAAGAACTTCTTCCTCTTGTCCAGCCTAAACCTCCCCTGGTGCAGCTGGAGGCTGTGTCTTCTTGTCCTGCCCTCCAGCAGATCCACACTCACACCCAGCTTGGTGTCACCTGCAAATTTTGGGATGGTGGGCTCGATCCCCTCACCCAGATCATCGGTGAAGAATGTTAAACAGGACTGGGCCCAACACAGATCCCTGGGGACAGCACCAGGGACTGGACACCAGCTGGGTGCAGCACCATCCCCACCCCTCTCTGGGCCCAGCCTCCAGCCAGCTCTTCCATCTCCCAGCCAGGAGGGAACCTGCCCAAGCCGTGGGCTGCAGCTTTTCCAGGGAATGCTGTCAGAGACAGTGTCCATGGCTTTGCTGAAGTCCACATGGACACATCCACAGCCTTTCCCACACCCACAGGTGGGTCACCTGGTTATAAAAGGAGATCAGGTTGCTCAGGAGGACCTGCCCCTCTTAAATCCACGCTGGCTGGCTCTGACCCCTCGGCCATCCTGTGGGTGCCCTGTGGTGGCTCTCAAGGTGATCTGTTCCATAACCTTGCCGTGCACCGAGGTCAGGCTGACAGGCCTGGAGCTCCCCAGATCCTCCTTCCAGCCCTTCTTGGGGATGGGCTCACACTGGCACCTCCAGTGCTCTGGGACCTCCCTGGTGAGCCAGGACTGATGGTAAATGATGGGGAGCAGCTTGGGGAGCTCATCCTCCAGCTCCCTCATCCCCCTAGTATGGATCCCATCTGATCCCATCCACCTGTGAGCATCTGAGTGGCTCAGCAGGTCACCAGCTGCTTCCTCCTGGATTACAGGGGGCTGTCCTGCTCCCTGTGCCCATCTACCAGCTCAGGAGAACTCTTGTCCTGAGGAGAATCTCTCCATATATTGAAAACTGAGACAAACAATGAGTTAAATATCTTGGTCTTTCCTTATGTTTAGTTACTATATTTTCCACTGAATCCAATAAAGAGTAGAGGTTCTCCTTATACCACATTTTACTATGAATTTATTCATAGAGATATTTTTTATTATTTTTCACAGTAGTGGCCAGGTTAAGCTCTAATTGAGATTTCACCTCTTTCCTTGTTTTTTCTCCATGACCTAACAACGTCCCTAAAAACTTGCTAAGTTGCCTGACTTTCTGTCCAAAGTTGATGTGCCCTCTTCTTTCCCCTGAGTTCCCACAAAAGCTCCATGGGCAGCCAGGACAGTCATTTTCCACACCAGCTCATCTTTTGCCACACTGGGACAGGCTGCTCCTTCCCCTTTAAGATTACTTTCCTGAAATGTGTCCATCCTTCCTGGACCCCTTTGTTTTTAAGGGCTGTTTCCCTTAAAAAATCAGTACCTGATTTGGTACTCCCCAAATCAGCATCCTAAATAGGCCAAAGTCTGCCCTTCCTAATTCCAGTGTGCAAGTTCTGCTGCTGCCCCTCCTTCTTTCACAGATCATTGAAAACTTTATTATTTCATGGTCCCAGTGCCCCAGGCAGCCTCCAAACCCCACATCTGCAGCCAGCCCTTCTCTGTTTGTGAGCAGCAGGAGACAGAGGTTTCCTTGGGAGTGGAGTGTTACCAAAAATTCAGTAAAAGAGAAAACTCCTTAACACCAGTGCAGCATTAAGAATCAGCATTCTTTATTCAGGGGGATGCACGGGGGATAGCTCCTCCCAAAGCCAAGCATGCTGAGTACAGGAAAGTTTCTGTTCATTCTCTGTATTTTGCACACATATTCATTGATTGTGCTGGACTAAACACACTTCTGATAATCATTTCCCGAAAATCATTAACATATTTCCCCTCCCCTTTACCCATGTGTTCTTCTGTCCTGGGGGTCTCTCTGGTGGTTTCTGGTGGTCGTGGACCCCAATGTTCCCGTGGGCCTGGCTGAGCTGGCAGGACACTGAGGCTGGTGAACTTCCAGTTCCCCTTGTCCCACAATGGCATTGTGTGGTTTCCATAGGCCTGGGGTTTGGAGAACAAGCTCCAGTTGTCAGCTCACCTGGTGGAGACAATTTATCATCTGGTTACATGAGGTCAAAGAGTGGGCTATGACACCACATGAGTGATCTATGACAGAATGGTCCATGACATCACAGAGTGGTTAATGTGATGTCATCAAGAAGTTATGACATCATAGGCCATCTCTGTGACATCACAGAGCAGGCTTTGACATCACAGGACAGAGCTCTGAAATTGCAGAGCAGACTGTGACATCACAGAGTTGTCTGTGACATCAGAGACCATCTGTGTGACATTACAGAATGGGCTGTGACATCTCAGAGAGGCTGTGTGACATCTCAGAGAGGCTGTGTGACATCCCAGAGGGGCTGTGTGACATTCCAGGAGAGCTCTGTGAGGTCACTGGGTTGGTCACTCTACCCCAGCTCCCCCTCACAGTTTCTCCCAACAAGTCCAATGCTGTTCATGCCCAGCAGGGTCCCTGTCCCCTGGTATCCCCCCAGTCCCCTGGAGCCACAGCCTCCACCAAAGGATGTTCCACAGGATCCACACCAGAGCCTGACATGGGGAAAAGGGGCCAGGGCTGTGTGACCAGGACATAAAGGACGTGGATTATCCAGGTCCCTGTGGCCTGGGTTGAGTTCCCCAGGCCAGGAAAGATGTCTGGCAGCTGGAGCAGGGTTAGGGAAGGGCCTCCAAGGTGGGATTGGAGCCCTAGGGCTGTGAGCAGAGGCTGAGGGAGCTGGGCTTGTCCAGCCTGGAGCAGGGAAGGCTGAGGGGCTCCTCATCCCAGCCTGGCAGTGCCAGCGAGGAGGGGATGGAGAACACAGAGCCAGGCTCTTCACCGGGGGCCTGGATAATCAGCCAGGCCAGGAGGAGATGAAATGAGTCAGGCTGATTTCAGCATTTCCTCAACACCAAAAGCAGCCTGACCTCCCTTCTCCATCCACCACTGACAGCTTTGCACATCAGGAATTGTTTGAGCTGTTTTTCCCCCACTTCAGGATGAGCATCCTGATACAAGAACCTAACTGTGTTTATATCTATCACAGAACCACATTTGTCAGAAATTCATTCTAGCATGAAAATCACTTGTGGATGGTGGACTCATCAGACACTGCTGGGATCCTGCACATAGTTCAACCATGGTCTGTTGGCCATGAAGAGAAACTTTCTGTGCCTCTGAGTCTCACGGGTTCCTGACCCCCAAAGGACACAAACCTGATGAGTTGTGGTTCCCACTCCAGTGGTGGCACTGGGCCCTCCCTCCATCCCCAGAGCAGAGCTCCCTTGTCCCAGAAAGTCCCTGGCAATGCAGGGATGAAGGGAACAGGACAGGCTGTGGGGATCAGGGGCAGGGCACGGCCAGGGATTTGGGGTGGTTGTGAGCCCAGGGCAGGACCTGGCCCTTGGCCTTGGTGAACCTCATCCCATTGTCCTGGGCCCATGGCTCCAGCCTGTCCAGATCCCTCTGCAGAGCTTCCTGCCCTCCAGCACAGCCACACTCCCACCCAGCCTGGGCTCATATGGAACTGCCTGAGGGTGCCCTCAATGGCCTCATCCAGATCAGCAATAAAGAGACTTCACTGACCTGGCCCCAGTACTGAGCCCTGGGGACACCCCTGGATGTGACTCCATTCCTCAGCTGCTCTGAGTGCCAGGGGCTGGATGAGGGAAACTGTGAGGAGGGGAAAGGGACAAAGTGTTATTGATTTTCAGCCATGAAGGGTCTTGAGTTTCATATATGTTCAGACAGCGTTAAAAGGTGCTGGGGCTAAATATAAACTGGACATTGCTGATATCAGTCTATTAACAGGAAAATAACAATTCTCTCTGCCCTGTTTTCAATATAGTATATTCCCTTTGTATACATTTCTGAAATCTGTCTAATTAACCACAGAAGAATTGAGGACTTGAATTATTCCCATGGGTTTTTCCTTGTTATGGCACTTTGAACAAATGTTTAGAAGCCTTTTGTCACTGAATTCCTGAACTGAAGAGCTCAAGAAAGAAGAGGCCTCTGGAGTAGGAAAATTCATCATCAACCTCCAAGTGGCTGAGGGTGCATCCCCATCAGAGCAGCAATGAGCAGAAATGGGCACAGCTCTGTGGCTGCCCCAGCTCTGGGATGGGCCCTGGGCCTGGAGCAGGAGCAGCTCTGGAGGGCCCCAGGGCCAGGGCTCTTGTGCTGGCCTGGGCAGATGGGATGGCAGGAGGGGCTGCAGAGCTCTCAGCACCTCAGGCAGAGGGGAGCAGGGCAGCCAGGGAGCTCCTTTGGCCTTGGCCAAGCCCCTTCCCCCATGGTGGGGCTGAGTCCTGGCTGAGCTGCAGCTGCTGCTGTGCCCTTGGCAGGGGCTGAGGCCGTGGGGCAGTGCCCAGAGCAGCCTGGGCTGAGCAGAGCTGTGGGGCCAGAGCCGGCTGGGCTGTGCTGGGGAGAGGCCCTTGGTGCTGCCCAGAGCTCAGGGCAGCTGGCAGAGCTGGCAGGGAGCTGGGCTGGGCTGGGAGAGCCTGGCACAGGAACCATCAGCTTCCATGGCTGTGCTGGAGACCAAGGCTGGAGCAGGGAAATGCAGGGCTGCTGTGCCATGGGGAGGGCATGGAATTCCAGCACACACCTCAGCTCTCTGATGATCCCGGCACCGTGCTGGGCCCTGTTCCAGACTGGAGCAGAGCAGATGTTGATGGCACAGGAGCCCTGCGGGGCTGGCAGGGACCTGCAGCTTGCAAGGTGCTCTGCTCTCCCTCAGCTCCTCTCTGAGAGATCCAATCCCAGCTCGGCACCTCAGGGCACAAGTGGCACTGCCTGTTCATGGGCACACAGCTGATGTCTGCCTGGAAAAGGGACACAGATGTTATTACTTGTACATTTCATATTACAAATGGTTATTTTTTTTTTTCTGGGTCACTTGAGAATGGTTAAGAAATGGCAAAGTTTTCCCACAAGGATCAGGAATTTCCTGGAAGTGTACTGATGGCATGAGGAGAAATACTGATCTTGCCTTCTATTTGCATCACCAATATTCAATTTATTATATCACCTCCCTCTTCCTTCAGGATTTTCCAAGTCTTCTGTTGAAATGGGTATGTCTAAGGACATCTCTTCACTAGACCAACTGGATCTAGGTCCTTCCTGGTGCTCCCAGATTTCCTCATCTAGGTGCTCTCGGGTCATTCAAGTGCCTCTCCACTGACTGATTTCATGCTTTGAGCTTCAGGGAGTTGTCCACTCTTTCAGAAGTTCAAATAAATATCACATTAGTCAACATTGTAATTGTGTTTTTGTCCGTCACAGAATTGCCTTTTCTTATGTCTTTGTCTAAAACTGTCCCTGTATAGAAATCCCTTGGGGACGGGGAACATGTCAGATGCTGCTGGGACATCCCAGAGAGCTGAGGGAAGAGTTGTGATGATTATTAAATTGTTCAAATGTTCAACTTGTGTTAGCTGACAAGAAACCTTTCTGTGCCTCTGAGTGTCACCAGTCCCTGAGCCCAAAGGACACAAACCTGATGAGTTGTGGTTCCCACTGCAGGGGCTGCACTTGGACCTTGGCTCTGCACAGGAGAGCTCTTCATCCACTTTCCCTCTTTTCCTCCCTCTGGGCATGGAGGCAGCTCCTGTGACTTGTGTGTGCAAAGAGAAAATCTGGGCAGAATTGGGGCAGGGAGGATTTAGAGGGACTTTGGGATCTGTGCTGGGCACAGAAGGTGTTTTCCATTGCTCTGAGACTGTCTGCTGTGCACAGTGGATTTAATAGCCAGCAGAGGAATGACTTTTGCATTGGATGGAGTTGTGCCTTCCCTTGGCTTTGTTGGCTGGCAAGAAATGAACATCCCTCTGTGTCTGGGGCAGCTCCTTCTCCAAGGAAAGCAGGTGGGAGCTGGAGCCAAGGAGCTGAAACCTGCAGGTGCAGCCTGGGCTGGAGGGAGCTCAGATTGGCACAAGGCTGCTCTGAGTGCCAGGGCTGGGATGGGGGAAATGGTGGGGTGGGGGTAGGGACAGAGTCTGATGGATTGTCAGCCACAAAGGGTCTTGATTTTCATATCTATTCAAACTGCAGGAGGAGGTACTTGGATTCAGTGTCAATTGGAGATTGCACATATCAATGTATTAACTAAAAAATCAAAACAGGACCTAAAAAGTGGTTTCTTACTCCCTGTGTAAATAAAATTCATTCATTTCAACCACACTAATGGAATCCGCGTAACCAACCACAAAGGATTTGAAAGCTTAAATCAAATTATTTCCAGAGGCTTGGCTTGTTAAGGTGTTCTGAATGTTAATGAGCCCTGGGGCACTGAATTCCTGAACTGAAGAGCTGAAGGCTGAAGAAGCCTCTGGAGCAGTAAAATTCAGCAGCAGCCTCCAAGTTGCTGAGGATGTCAGCAGCCCTCACTGAGGCCATCCCTGCCCAGAGACCCTGGGGGAATGGGCAGACAAGGAGAGCGTCCCTGGGGCTGGGGCAGCAGAACTCAGAGGCACCAGCGGCTCCAGCTGGGAAATGGAGAGTGGGATGGGGCTGTGAAAGCCCTGCCTGGGCTGTGCCAAGCAGGACAGACAAACCCTGACCCCCATCCACTAAAAAACTCTCTCAAGGAGACATTTAAAAGTAATTAAAATGGGTTGTGTCCTCTGAGTTGGATGCACTGGAGCAATACTATCAAGAGTTTCTCAGGAGCTCTAAACAACAAAACAGCCTTTACTGGGAAATTTAGAAAAATCAGTGAAACTTTGGCAAACATTTTAATATGGCATTCAAACAACCAAAAAAACTTCTCAAAGCATTAACTTGGCCCATTCAACTGCACAAAATCTAAGCCTGTTCAATTTAAAGTTAATCAATATTTGCAAGAGTACAGAAATAGAAGAAGTAGATACAGAAAAAGAGAAAAATAAGATACAGAGAAGTACACACTCAGCTACCAGCTCCTGGATTCCAACAAGTTTCAGATGGAAATTCCAAGAGGAGGTAGGGTCAAGATGTGTGCTTGCCTTGTGGTCAGCCTTAAATACCCCTTGGTCTTCCTGGGCCTTCCCCCAGGTGGGACTTGGGGTCATTTGGTCACTCAGGAGCTGGGCTGGGGCTCCAGAGGTGGCTGTGGAGCATTGCCTGTGCTGTGCCAGGGACTGGCAGACACTGCTGGGCTGGGATAGAGGCTCTGGGGGGACTGGGGTTCCAGGGCAGGGCAGGGCTGGGGTTCCAGGTCAGGGCAAGGCTGGACCTACCCCTTCCTCCCCCACACATTAAATGTTTCCAGCCAACAATCTCCTCCAGTCCGTCACAACAGTCAACATAGGAGGTGAAATCCCAATATGGCCATTGGCACCTGCAGGAGAAGGACAGTTCTGTTCCATAGGAAGGAAAGCACAGAGCCCCACTGTTTGGAAGGCCGGTGAGAGCCTCATAAGTCCAAGGCCAGCCAGACTTGTCAGGAGTGGCAGATTTTGTCTGGAGGCAATCTTTGGAGATAGGGAATTTTGGAGACAATCTCAATTTTGGCCATGAGCACTTGGAGAAGCAGGACAGTTCTTTCCCAAAGGAAGTAAAGCTTGGATCCTTCCCCCGTATTTTGGAAGCAGATAAGCAGTGACCCTTACCAAACGACTGCCTGCCAGATTTGTCCTGGCAATATGTCCATGGGAACAATCCCTGGATATAAGGAAACGGAGGTCAAATCCCAATTCTGGCTATGTGTGCCTAGAGGAGAAGGAGAGTTCTTTTCCATAGGAAGGAAAGCCCCGAGCCCCAGTGCTTCAATAGCAGATGAGAAGAGACCCTCCAGGTGCCAAGCTGTCAGGTAGCCCCTGGAGGCCAAACTAGCCAGACCTGTTCCGTGTTCCCTTTGTTACTTGGGGCCCTGCAGTGTCACAATGGTCTCCGTGGTTCCCCAGGCCCCACCATGTCACTTGACTCCTCTGTTCCATGAGGCCACAATGGCACAATGAGCCTTTGGACCCTGGGGGTTTGCAATGTCACAATGGTCTCCTTTGGCTCCACAGGGTCACAATGGAACACTGATGACACGAGGCCCTGCAGTGTCACAATGGACCTTTGGTTCCATGAGTCTGTGAAGTCTCTTAATGGTTTCTCCATGATACCATGAGTCCTTCCAATGTCACAATGGACCTTTGGCTCCCTGGGGCCTCTCAGTGTGACAATGGCCTCTTGGTCCCATGACACCCCAAAGAGTCATAATGCTCTCCATGGTTCCCTGAGGCCCCATGGTGTCACAATGGACCCTTGGTTTGATGGGGCCTCTCAGTGTCACAATGATCCCAACAATCCATGGTGCCCCACAGTGTCACAATGGTCCCTTGGTCTCACAGGCCCCACAGTGTCACAATGGCCCCTTGGTTCCATGGTGCCCCACAGTGTCACAATGGTCCCTTGGTCTCACAGGCCCCACAGTGTCACAATGATCCCTTGGTCCCACAGGCCCCACAGTGTCACAATGGTCCCTTGGTTCCATGGTTCCTGTGCTGGTGCATTCCCCCCTCCCCTTCTCAGGCCGCCCTGCCAGCTGAGAAATGCTCGCTGGCCTCGGCCTTGGCCAGCAGCCCCTGGGCTCAGCTCCTCTGGAGCTCAGCACAAACACGCTCTGCTCCAGGCACTGCTGCTGCCCAGCCAGCTCCTGGCTGCTTTAGGAGCAGCCCTGGGAACTGTTTGTGTTCCCTCGGTGGCACAACATCCCTGTTCTCACCCTGCCAAAGAAAGCTGCTGATGCCAAGTGTGGCCAGGATGAAACATGGCTGGGACTGCAGCCCCTCTCTTGGGGCCCTACAAACAGCGCTCCAAAAGGAGCCCTTGGAGCTCTCCTGGGCCAGCGACTCCCTCTGAGTGGGGCCTCTCCGAGCCGGGAACTCTCCCGTTTGCTGCACTCGGGGATCCCCAACAACGAGGGAGCCTGGGCCGATCCCCCCACTCCTCCAGGCTCAACCCTTCCCTGCTGGGGAGATGCCAAAGCATCCCCAGGGAGCATTTCCCTTTGCTCAGGGGAATTTCTCACAGGTGCCTTGCACTGACTCTCTGTGTCTGTGTGCACACAGGAGTGCCTGTGCTGGGGAAATGTGGCAGAAATGCTGCCATCTGAGGGGTCTGAGTGCCTTGGATAGCTGAGCCAGTCAGGCCTGAAAGTGAGGTTAAATTACGAGGTCTAAGTTAAGTTAAATGCTTCTAGGAGTTGTTGTTTTGCTAAGTTGTTATGTTTAATATAAGTTATAGGCTGAGTTAAATACTGTTAAATGTTATTCCTCTGTTAAGTTGCTAAGTTGTAGGTTATAAGTTAGGTTAAATACTGTTAAGCTCTTCTCTTTTGCTAAATTGTGACTGTGAAACTATCATTTAAGATTTAGATGTAAGTTAAGTCCTGTTAAGTTGGAGCTCTGTTAAGCTTTTCGGCCATATTCCTTTTATCCTTGCTCTCACTGCCCTTTTATCACACACGCACACACAGGGACAGTTCTCGGTTCATTTCTGGTTTGATTGACTGGATTTTGTTTGCTTTTGTTGTTGCTTTGTTTCCTTGCTGTGCCTGAAGTGTCCAGTCAGGAGCATCAAATCCCTCCCTAATATAAAGCGCCACCCCTCCACCTCTTCTCTTTTTCCCGTCTCTCCTGAAGAGCTTGTACCCATCCAGTGCAGCTCTCCAGCCATGTGACTCATCCCACCCTGTTTCTGTGATGGCAATTACATCATGGCTCTGCTGCTGCACCATGGCCTCCAGCTCTTCCTGTTTGTTAGCCATGCTGCATGCATTGGTGTACATGCACCTCAGCTGGGCTGCTGATTTCACCCCTCACTCAGGATTATCACCCTTGGGCCAGCTTCCAGACAGCCCAGGTACATCTCCCTCCCACTTCTGACCTAGTTTAAAGTCCTCTCAACAAGTTCTGCCAGTTCATGAGCTAAATATTTTTTCCTTAATAGAAAGATGGAGCCTGTCTGGTCCAAGCAGGCCAGGTGCCTTAAAAGTTGCCCCGTGATTAAAAAATCCAAAATTCTGCCAATAACACCAACCCTTGAGCCACTTGTTGATAATGTGAGCTCTCCTATTACTTTCACCATTTTTCTCAGACTCCAAAGGGACTGAGGAAAAAACTGCCTGTGCCCCTGTCCTATTAACCACCTGACCCAATGCCCTAAAGTTCCTTTTAATTGCCCTGACACTCCTCTTTTCAGTCTCATCACTGCCAGCCTGGGGTATCAGCACTGGGCAATAATCAGGGCTGAATCAGCCCATGCAGTCTCTCAGTGATATCCCGTACTTGGGCCCCAGGGAGGCAGCAGACCCCTCTGTGGGGTGGCCCTGTTTGACATATGGAGCTCTCTGTTCCCTTCAGAAGGGAGTCACCCACCAAGATTTCCCTTCTTTCCATTTTGGTGTTAGAGGTGGTGATCTGTCTCACAGATGAATCATAATTGAGAGGCTCAATGGGCAGATAATTTTCTTCTAAACCATCTGGATGACTCTCTAGATCCAGGGGATCAAACCTAATCTGAAGTGGCACCTGGCTTGGGATGAAGTGCTGGGAGGAATTTTTATTCTTACCTCCTCGAGTAGGTGCCCACTCCCACTCCCCTTCATCGGCCAGGTGTCCTTCAATAGCCTGAGAGTGGGAGGCACGGGAGACAGCGGGAACCAAGGTGAGCATTGCTGCCCTGCCAGACCTCATAGAACCAAGGATCCACTGTGACACTGCAGGGCCTTGGGGGACCATGGTGACATTGTGACACTGCAGGGCCCAAGGATCCAAGGGACTTTGTGACACCAAGGGGTCCCATGGAACCAAAGGGACATTGGGACACTCTGGGGCCTCATGGAACTGAGGTGACACCAAGTTGTCTGGGAGTGTGGATCTGCTGGAGGGTAGGAGGGCTCTGCACAGGGCCCTGGACAGGCTGGATCCAGGTCCCAAATCCAACAAGGTGAGGTTTAACATGTCTAAGTGCCAGATCCTGCACTTTGGCCACAACAACCCCTGCAGTGCTACAGGCTGGGGACAGAGGGGCTGGACAGCAGCCAGGCAGAAAGCGACCTGCAGGAATTGATGGACAACAGGCTGGACATGAGCCAGCAGTGTACCCAGGTGGCCAAGAAGGGCAATGGCTTCTGGCTTGGATCAGAAATGGTGTGGCCAGCAGGACCAGCGTTGCTCTGCCAGAACTGATCTGGCCAAGCTCTGCACACAAACATTGCTGCTGCAGCAGGCAACAAAAGGGCATCTCTGCAGAAAACTGTGCTGAGAGATCCTTTAGTTTAGAGTGCAGCCCCTCATTGACACAGTCTGAAGGCACAGGGAAGGTGGAGGGAGACAAAACGTGAAACGGCACAAACAATGACATTGCTTTGTGGACAGCATTTAAAAAATGAAACAAAGAATAAGAACGTTGAAAATGAAACTAACAAGAAATATCAAATTTTACATTTATTACAAGTGATTTGCAGAAGTTGGGCAGCAGTTTAATATTTTTGAAAATATGCAGTCATCAGACTCCACAGCGCAGCCTTGAGCTCCTGGTTCCTAAGGCTGTAGATGAGGGGGCTCAGGGCTGGAGGCACCACTGAGTACAGAACTGACAGGGCCAGATCCACGGATGGGGAGGACATCGAGGGAGGCTTCAGGTGAGCAAGTATGCCAGTGATGACAAACAGGGAGACCACGGCCAGGTGAGGGAGGCAGGTGGAAAAGGCTTTGTGCCGTCCCTGCTCAGAGGGGATCCTCAGCACAGTTCTGAAGATCTGTACATAGGAAAAAACAATGAACACAAAACATGCGAATCCTAAACACACACTAATAATAAGAAGCCTAAATTTCCTGAGGTAGGATTTGGAGCAGGAGAGCTTGAGGATCTGTGGGATTTCACAGAACTGGCTCAGGGCATTGCCATGGCACAGGGGCAGGGAAAATGTATTGGCTGTGTGCAGCAGAGCAGTGAGAAAGCCACTGGCCCAGGCAGCTGCTGCCATGTGGGCACAAGCTCTGCTGCCCAGGAGGGTCCCGTAGTGCAGGGGTTTGCAGATGGACACGTAGCGGTCGTAGCACATGATGGTCAGGAGATAAAATTCTGTTGAGATGAAAAAGACAAAAAAAAAAGCTGTGCAGCACATCCTGTGTAGGAGATGTTCCTGGTGTCCCAGAGGGAATTGTGCATGGCTTTGGGGACAGTGGTGCAGATGGAGCCCAGGTCGCTGAGGGCCAGGTTGAGCAGGAAGAAGAACATGGGCGTGTGCAGGTGGTGGCCGCAGGCTACGGCGCTGATGATGAGGCCGTTGCCCAGGAGGGCAGCCAGGGAGATGCCCAGGAAGAGGCAGAAGTGCAGGAGCTGCAGCTGCCACGTGTCTGCCAGGGCCAGCAGGAGGAAGTGGCTGATGGAGCTGCTGTTGGACATTTGCTGTGGCTGAACATGGGCACCTGTTCATGGAGAAAGGGACAGTGAAGAGTTAGAGGAGATGCCTGTAACTAAAAACAAAGACATTTCCCATACACCCTCTTCTGTAGCACACTTGGACGTACTTTTGTGTTTAAGAGTTCTGAGGTTTTCTTTATAAGCTCCCCAGTATTTTCCCAGTATTCTTGGATATCAAAATCTCTGCATTTCTGCTTCCCTCAGGGAGAGCAGAGCAAGTTCTGTGAGGGAAAGTGATGAGTGGAGAATGAAGGGAGATAGTCTGTCATTCTGACCTATTCAGAATTTCTCTGGGCATTAGACTTTCTCAGCTGGAGTATTATCACCTTCCCATACTTCCACTAAAAACTGCCAGGTACTGCTGAGAGCAGATGGATCCACCACAACCCAGATCCACATTTGTAGCCAAGGACTCACTTTGCTCATTTCATCAACCCAGCAGCATTTTCAGTCTCAGAACTCTTGCCTTTCCCCATCAATCTTATGACTCAAAGATGCTCTAGGACAGGTTGTCACCCTGCATTGAAGCTCCCAGCTTAGACTGACATATCAGGGAGATTTACAAGTGTCCTTCTGATGGCACTGGATGAAGGGAGATGCAGCTCCTTCCCTGGCTGCACTGCCAGCATTGCCCAGAGCCGGGCACTGGGGACAGCTGTGTCACCCTGAGCCAGCTGTGCCCCTGCCAGAGCCCCCAGTGCCGGGCAGCTGCTCCCAGCCCTGTGCTCTGCAGAGGGAACTGGGCCTGGGGCTGCAGAGCTGCCCCACGGCTCTGCTGCAGCTCTGCCTGCACAGGAGGGGCTGCACGCCTTGGAGCCCCAGCCAAGGTAGAGGCTTGGCTGGGGCACAGGAGGGAGGGGGCTTGTTCAGAGGGAGGGGCTGCACTGGAGGGGATCCTCTGGACATCTCTAAACTCTCCCTGCCTAAGCATTTCTGGGTTTTCTTTTCTCTCCTTCCCTGATCTTCTCTCTGCTTCCTGGAGATTTTCCTCCTGCAGGTGTTTCCCTGTGCCTGATCTCTCCCTGCCAGCACTCCCAGACCCCAAATCTCTGTGCACTCTCCTTGGCCTGACAGAAACCTGCCTGTTTGCAGGGCACTGGCTGGGGGCAGGTTCTGTTTGCAGCTTGGAGAAAGGACAGCTCAGACTGAGCCTGATGGCTCCAGCAAAGGTGATGCTGCTGCTGTCCATGGGCACAGTGGCTGCAAGCACATTAGGGATCTCTTTTGAACCTACTGATCACTAAAATAACAGTTCTAATGTCTCATGCACTTGTAAAAATTCATAATCCACCATTAATATTTATCCCCCTTCCCTGCCACTCTCCAATAATAGGAAAGTGAATAAAAAGTCTTAGGATATTTCCTCCTTTTTATCAAAATCTTTGTCTTGGGAAAATTCTATGAATGATCAGAAACCCTCAGCATGTCAGAACTTCATGAGTATTTTCAGCTCCCCTGCACCAGAAATACCCAGAGTTGTACTCACAGGGTCTGTGGGCATTGGGATGTTCCAGCTTTAGGAAATCACTCCAGGAGCTGCAGCTGCCTTGTCCTGCAGCCAAAGGTTCCTGTGCCAAGGGCTGGCAGTGATTCTGCCCCAGGCACTTCTCAGCCTCTTCCCAGCCCTGACTGATTGAAGCTCTCTGTGCCTCTGTGCTGTGCCCAGGCTGGCTGCAGGCAGTGCCCCAGCCCTGCTGGGCTGGCAGAAGAGCTGCTCAGCAAGAGAAATGTGCTTTTGAAGCTCTGCTTGGTTACCAGCATCACCCTCTGTGCCAGGAGCCTGGCCCAGCTCAGCAGCACAGACACAGCACAAGGACTTTAATGACCCTCTGAGGCTTTGTGCTCAGGCCCTGAACATCAGGCCCTGAGAAGGAGCTGCAGAAACTCCAAGTCAGAATCCAACTCCAAAGTTTCTTGGACTTTTAATGGGTCCCACTGAGGGACACGACTGAGAAAGTGTCCCCAGACCCAGGCAGAGCAGAGAACTGGAGGCACTGATGGCAGGTGGGGACACAGAGAAGCCAAGTCTTGGTGCCCTGGGGCACAGCAGGGTCTGTGCCACCAAGGGCTGTGAGGAGACACCTTTTCCTGAGGCCCTGGGGCCTCCTGGCACAGCCCCAGCCAGGCTGGGCACTGTCAGCCCCTGCTCCTGCCCTCAGCATCCCCCCATGCCCACATCCCAGTGGCCTCAAGGATCTGCTGGAAGGAGTCCCTGGGGAGCCTTGGTCAGGAATGGCCCTGGGGGCTCCTTCATGCTCCCAGGGACTGAAGGTTTTTCAAAGGACTTTGGCTTTTGCTTTTGCCTTGGACTCTCTGAGAGCTTTGTGCAATCATGGCCTCCAATTATCTCCTGAAATTAGTCCCTGCAGAGTCTTTGTCAGTCACAGTACTTAGTGGGGCTCATTAATGCTTCAAGGTACTTCAGTTCTTTTAAGGTACTTGGTGTTTCACTTTTGTTACAGACTTTGTGAGAAGTTTGTGCAGTCATGGCCCCAATTATCTGCTTTAATGAGTCCTTTGAGAGCTTTGTGCTGACACTCAGTGGGGCTCATTAATACTCTGAGATACTCAACTTTTGTGAGGGTCTTTGAATTCTTCTTCGAAAATGAGAGGTTTTTGTACCATTTTGAGTGTCTGAGAGGTTTTTGTGCCATCCTGGCCTCCAGTTCTCTCCTCCAAGGAGTCCATCAGGAACGGTTGTTGGGCATGGACCTTAGTGGGTCCCATTAATACCTGGAGAAACTTTGGGGTTTTTTTCTGACTTTTGCCTCCTGGAAAGGTTTGTGCAATCTCCTCTCAGGCCCTGAGGTTCCAGGGCTCAGCTCCAAAGGCACCACGGGGCTCATTAGGATCAAGCAAGTCCTGACAAACCATGGCTGTGCCTTGATTTCCGTCTTGTCTGGGGCAGTTTATCAGGAAGATTTCTATGGTGGTTTTCGTTTGCCTATTTGATATTTCTCGGTCAACGCTTCAATTAGTGTGGTGGGTTCAGTGCTGGCTAATTACCAGTGCACTCACTAGAATATACTTACTCATTTCCTGCTGTGAGATAGGATTAGGAGAAAGGCAAAGTGGGCTCAAAATTTTAAAAGAGTGTAAAGAAAAGTTTATTAACAGTAACTAAATGAAAGAGTAATAAGAATATGAACAAAACTTTCAGATCACATCCTCTCTCCATACAACCCGACAATGTAGAGACAAAACGTGAAATTTTCAGTCAGTTTACCACCTCTAGAATATTCTAATCTTTCTTCAGTTCACATCAGGAGAGAAGTACCTCTGGTTAATGTTATGGAGAATTCTCCACAAGAAAACAGTTATCTCATGTCTATTCATTTCCACGAATAACCACTGCCTGGGAAAATCTGCAATTGTGAACTCCCTCCCATGTTTTCACAACATTTCCCACAGCTGTGTTTAGTGGCCATGCCAACTTATTGGGTATTAGTTTCAAGAGGAGTTGTTTAAGAGCAAAGGATATCTTCATCTATTTATGAAATCATCTTCATCTCTTGGAACAGAGGTCTTCTTCTCTCCCTGAGGGCACAGGGTCTCATCACTCTTCTCTCTTTCAATGTTCAGACTTCTCATGGGATCACAACTACTTCAACATTTGCTTACTTTAGCATGAAGGTCTTTGCTGAACAAGTCATCTCTCCATGTTTTCAATGCCTTATAGGGAAAAAGAGAGTCTGATGTATCAATGACATCCTTCTCCACAGCTTTAGCAGAGGATTCCAGCCCCAAGATCAAGGCATCTCCTCATCCCTCCCATCTGGGACTCAACTTCCCCTTCCCTGCCCTCAGTGTGTTCATGTTGCTCCTCTGTGTGCCTGCCCTGTGTCCTTTTCTCTCACTGGAGGGAGGATGGCAGCACTGGCAGAGTCAATATCTCCCCCTGGGTCTACAGATGGCTATTTGACTCCGGCTGGGCTTGATGGCCAATTCTAATTTTGGACATGGTTCCTGGACATGAGGACCAGTTCTTTGCCATAGGAATGAAGGAACAGAGTCCCACTGTTTTAGGGGCAAATGAAAAGTGACCACCTAAGGACAAGGCCAGCCAGAGCTGCCAGATTTTGTTTGAAGAGATACCCTTGAATATAGGAATTTTTTTAGGCAGACTGTCACTTTTGGCAATGGGCATCTGAAAAGACAGACGGTTCTTTCCCATACGAAGGAGAGCACTGAGCCCCAGTGCTCCAGGAGCTGATGAGAGGCAGCCCTTGACATCCCAAGGTCACCCAGACCTGTCAGGTGGCCCCTGGGAGGCCAAGCCAGCCAGACCTGTTCCATGTTCCCTCGCTTCCATGTGGCCCCACAGTGTCCCAATGGTCCTCTGCTTCCAGGAGGCCCTGAGGTGTCACAATGCCCCCTTGGTGACACCAGGCCCTGAAGGGTCGGAATGGTCTCCATGGTTCCATCAGGCCCCACAGAGTCATAATGGTCTCTGGGTCCATGAAGCCCCGCAGTGTCACCATGGCCCCTTGGTTCCATGGGCTCCAGTGGTGCCACAATGATCCCCTTGGTTCCATGAGGTGCCCACAATGTCACAGTGATCTCCATGAGAAGGAAAGAACTGAGCCCCAGGGTGGCAGGGGCAGCCACCAGAGTCCAAGGCCAGCCAGAATCAATGGTACGGGCAGATTTTGGCTGGGACTAACCCTTGGATGTAGGGAATTTTAGAGCTGGGATCCCAGTTTCAGATATGAACACCTGGAGAAGTACAGGTTTTTCCATAGGAAGGAAAGCACAGAGCCAAAGTGTTTCAAAGGCAGAAGAAGAAAGAGGTGGCTTCTGGGAGGCTGAGACAGCCAGACCTGTTCTTCCTGGCAGCTTTTGTCATGGAGGAATCATTGCATACATGGAATTGGGAGGAGGAATCTCCATTTTGACCACGGACACCTTGAGAAGAAGGACAAGTCTTTTCATTGGAAGGAAAGCACCAAGCCCCAGTGCTTCAAAAGCTGATGAGAGGCAGCTCCCAAGAGGCCAATGGCAGCCAGACCTGTTTGTCCTGGCAGCTTTCACTTGGGAGCTATCCTTGGATGTACAGAGTCTTGGAGAATGACTCCCAGTTTTGGCCATGGCCCACGGAGGAGAAGGAGAGTTCTCTCCCGTAGGAAGGAAAGCCCAGAACCTCTGGCCTTCAGGTGAGAAGCAGCCCTTGACGTGCCAAGGTGGTCAGGTGGTCCCCAGGAGGCCCAGCCAGCCAGACCTGGTCTGTGTTCCCTTGGTTTGGTGGTGATGCCTTGAGAGGCTGCCTAGAACAGAGCCAGGCAGTGTTAAAGGAATAAAGCAGGTATTTATTAAAAGGCCTTCAAGGGATACACCTTGGGCAGTACAAGAGCCTGGCCCTGGCTCCATCCTAGATGGAATCCAGGTCACGAGTTTTCACTGGGGCAAACAGGGGGATTTGGTCTGGCAGGATGTGTAAAACAATCTCCTTTAATATCTACTTGTTCTCACACAGAACACTTGGCTGCAGGGACACATTCCCATCATTCCTGCCCAGGTTTCAGGATTCAAACACTGCTGTCCTTCCCAGGAGCTGTTCTTCAGCTGCCTTGGGAGGCCCTTTGGCCTCTGGAGCCACACTCTGGCTCCAATATTAGCACTGCTGGATCCAAACCCTTTATCTCCACCAACAGCAGTGATTTGATGTGGATATCCTTTTTTCCCAATTGTTTTAAACACTGACAATATCAATAATTGTGCTACCCTGACATGGGTTTGAATAATCCAATCTTGTTCACTATTGCTTAACTAAATTACTTTAATTTTCCCTTGATAATCAGTTCCTCCTCCCATTTCATGAGCACTTTCCAAGGCCAAGCTCCAGTGAGCAGTTACCAAACCAAAGTGTCCTGGAGGAATCTGGATTCCTGTTCCTGTATTGTTAACTCTCCTTTGCTTCTGATTTATCCTGACTAATTCCAGTGGATGAAGGTCCAGCCCTGCAGCCTCTGGGCTGGCCCTACCAGGGCCATCACACCCAGAACAATTTCCCAGGCAGTCCCAGTCTCACTGCCCAGGGCTGTATTTGCACATTGGGAGCAGCCGTGCACAGCCAGGAGGTTTCCATTTCCCCAGGGGCCATTGTTAAGGGCATGGAGCACATCTGGGAGATGGGTTCTCCATGGGGACTTGTTCCCAGCTCCTCATTCTTTAACTGCTCTTTGAACAACCCCTTCTCCGCCTCCTCCTCCTCATCCTCCTCCTCATACTCCTCATCTTCCTACTTCTCATCCCCATCCTCATCCTCATCCTTGTCCTCGTCCTCGTCCTCGTCCTCGTCCTCCTCCCCCTCCTCCTCCTCTTCCTCCTCCTACTGGTCTTCCTCATCCTCCTTGTCCTCTTCCTCCTCCTTGTCCTCATCCTCCATTTACTCATCCTCCTTCTCCTCCTCCTCCTCCTCCTCCTTCTCGTCCACCTTGTCCTCCTTGTCATCCTAGTCCTCCCCCTCCTCCTCCTCCTTGTCCTGATCATCCTTATCCTCCTTCTCCTCATCATCCTCCTCCACATCCTCATTCTCATCCTCTTCCTCCTCCTATTCCTCCTCCTCCTCCTCGTCTTCCTCATCCTCCTCCTCCTTGTCCTCCTTGTCCTCCTCATCCTTATCCTCCTCCTCCTCCTCATCTCATTCTCTTCTTTCTCCTCCTCCTCATCTTCCTCCTCCTCCTCCTCATCCTCCGCATCCTTCTCGTCCTCATCCTCCTTGTCCTTCTCCTCCTGGTCCTCCTCATCCTTGTCCTCCTCCTCCTCCTTTACTTTATTCTCCTCCTTGTCCTCCTCCCCCTCCTGTTCACCTTCCTTCTCCTCCTCATCCTCCTTCTCCTCATTGTCATGCTCCTCCTCTTCCTTCTTCTCCTCCTTCTCCTCGTTCTCCTCCTCATCATCATCCTCCTTGTCCTCATTCTCTCTCTTCCTCCTCCTATTCCTCCTCCTCATCTTCCACCTCTTCTTCGTCCTCCTCGTCTCGTCCTCCTCTTCCTCCTCCTCCTCCTCCTCTGAGTGTGGTTCTCAGGATTCAATGACTTTAGGATTCCAGGAACCTGGAACTCTGGGATTCCAAGGCTCTGTGACCCCATGGATGAATTCAGGACTGTCTCCAAGGCCACAAGGGAATGTTGGTGCCAGCGGGAGGGGCTGCAGTGCAGGGGCACCAACAGCTGAGAGGTGACTGCAGCTGCTGCTGCTGCTGCTTGTGGGGGTGCTGCTGGCAGGGGCAGGGCCCTGGTGTGGCTGAGCATTGCCATCTCAGCCTGCGAGCTCCTGGGAGCTCAGGACAGAGCCAGGACTGACCCAGGTTGGCACTGCACTTGAGGACGGATACAGAGAATGGAAAGTGCCCATGGAGTGGTTCCGAGCAGGTCTGTGGGAAGGCTGAGGGAGGGAGGATGAATCCCCTGCCCAAGGCTGCCAAGGGAAGGCTTTGGGAGGGAAAGCAAGCCTTGACCTGACACTAAGCCCTTCAAGGTCTCAGTTACCCACGCTGAGCAGGATTTCACCAGGCTTTGTCTCATGACAGTGGCAGGGTCAGAAGTGGTGGGAGCAGCTGGAAAGCAGGGCCGTGTACTCCCTCCCCTCAGCCCATTTGGGAACATTTGGGCAAGGTCTCCATTTTCTGCCTGCAGCCAGCTTGGGGGGCCCTTCCTCTCCTCCTCCTGCTTGGGGGACTGGGCTTGGTTTCTTCTGCTATCTGCAATGCTGAGCTTCTCTCTCCTCAAACCTGGATGCTCAGGTTTGTGTCCCTGTGTCTCACACCTCCCTCCTCTTCCTCCTCACCACATGCTCATGGAGCCTCTTTGGGCAGCTGGACTGGAACTGGCAGCAGCAGGCGAACCCTGAGGAGCACCTCTGGCCTCCAGCCTTTCTGCAGGGCTGGCCAGAGCCTTCCTGCCAGGGGCGAGCCTCTTTCCTCTCTCCTCCCGAGGCAATATAGTCTGGATCTTGGCTCTGTCCTCCTTTCTTTCTCTTTCAGGGAAGGATCAGCCATGGCTGAAGGAATCTTCCATAGGTACCTGGTGCTGATGGCCATTGTCAGCATCAGCCTGGAAAGAATGGGATTTCTCTTGAGGATGATAAAGGAATTGTCCAGAGGATGAAGGAGCAGGAGGTGATCCTTTGGCAGCACCAGCTGCACTTGGAGGAGGAAATTGCAGACCTGGAAGCCAGACAGGAGTGTCTGGCATGGCCTCCATGGGAACTGGAGGAAAGATCCATTGGCACACATGCACGGTGGTTTGCTTGGCTGTCCCTGCCACGTTCATGATCTGGAGGCAGCATAGGAATGGAGCCAGAGGGGAGCACAGAGAAGAAAAGACTGACCTGGGGCTCCTGGGGAAAGCCTGGAAAGGATTGGCCTTCCTGACAAAGCCCTTGTGCTGCTCAGGGCCATTTGCATCTCCATGGGAAGAACTGGAGGATATCTTCCAGCATTTGTGGATAGACTTGTTGAATTACCTCTTCAATTGCTTCATTCCTGTAAGACAAACTTGGTGCTTGAAATTCCTTAAGTTCCTTAGGTTAAGAATGTCCTTATTTCTCTGTAATGATTGTTAAATATACTGTATTGATTGCTATCATCTCTGTATTGGCTGTTATACTCTGTATTGATTGTTAGAAATAATTTCTGTATTGATTATTTGAAATTCTGTATTCATTGTTATAAATACTAGGCTTCCATTAATAAGATAGATTTAAGCAAAGGAATAAACTTTCCAGAGTTGTTTGTTTGCAACCAGATGACTTCCTGTTATCTTTTGCCTCTGGCATTCTCCTTGCACCCTGTGCTCCCCTTACAGGCTGAAATGCAAACACCAGAGAAACAGAGACCCAGTGTGCAAAGCACAGCCAGGGGTGTGTGCTCCTCTGAAGGGACAGACATTTAGGGGAGGATGTTTCAGAAGGAGGCTGTGGACATTGTGGCTGGAAAGCAGGGAAGGAACAGTTTGGCACGAGCTTTCCTTCAGCAGGAGGGGAGCACACAGAGGAGTTTGTGTCAAGTGGAGTCTGACACTGCCATCCAGTGCTGGCAAGAAGGGTGGAGCAGAGTAGCTGAGAAAAGGGCCTCAGCATGTTTAGTGATGATGTCTGGACTTCAGTGATGGGGACAAAACCTTCCTAAACTGAACATTAATTCTCAAACCCATAGCATTTTGAGAAGGAATGTTACTTTCTTCACAGTATCAATATATTTTCCTACCCTCTTCAGGTAAGAAAGGATTTCAATCCTTGTCTGCATTAATGGATGCTGGAATTCCTAGTGTCTCCTTCAGACTTCCAGGGATTGGAGGGTGCACTGCGGGCTGTGAGGAAACACTTCCCAGGCATGGTCGAGGTTGTACATCTTTTCAAACAAAGGGGAACTGGAGAGGGTTCTTTCAAAGTGTGACTCCTCCCTATTCCATCAGCAATAGTCTCACAGGATTTATGCGTCAGGAACATGTACAACACATGGCAGGGAAGCTGGGCAAGCAGTGAGTGCTGTACCAGCAGGGCCAGAACGGTGCGAGAGCCAGCACCAAACAGGCTGAGGCAGCCAGGCCAATCTCATCTTTCCAGGGCTCTGGGCTGAACACACAGCTTCAATAACGTCAGGTGCGCTCCCCACAGAGCCTTCTGCAGAGCTCTGGGTTAGGACTGCCAGCTTTCCTCTTTATTTCATATCAGAAAGGGAAATTTTTCTCTCATTTTGCCCATCTTACCTATGCAGATGTGATGGGAGGCCATCTCTCTGTTTGTGTAGGTGTTGAACCTGAGAAAGACAGTCTGTACTGTCAGCTGGATACCTGAGGGCTGTCACATAAGCAGTAAGGGTGAGCTGTCAATTTAAATCATTATAAGGAATGTAGTATATTCCAATCCTTAACATTAAAATTCAGTGCCACCTGTGGCTCCAGTGGGATGTAGATCAGGCATGTGACTTTACCAAAAATGTAATGCTTATTATAATACTTTCCAGTTGGGATATTTCCAAAAGCAGGAGGGTCTTGGTGTGAAATTAGTATTCAGCCTAATCATTACAACTAATTATGAGTTTTATTGAATAAATGCACATGTAAAAATGTGCCAGCAGCTAGTCTTGTGATGAGTAGGTTTGAGGCCTTTTTTCATTTAGTCTGTAGTGTGAACTTCAGTGCCTGCAGACTTACATATTAAATTTCTCTCTTGGTCACCACTTGATGATTATCATCACTAGAATTAAATTCTTAGTGTAGTGAGGAGGTGGGAAATAGATAAGAAAGTCTATTGGGTTTGCATGGCCAGGTTTTGGTAGGTGAAGTAATGGTGTCTGTAAGAAGCTGTTGGAAGCTCCCCCATGCCCACAGAGCAAATGCCAGCTGGCTCCAGGAGAGGCCCACTGGCCTGGGCCGGGCCCGTCAGGGATGTGCTGATGCCTCTGTTATTGCTGTGAATATGTAAACTCACTGAAGAAGGGAAAAGCAATTGCAGCAAAGGAATTGTGTCCAGAAAGGAGCGAGGATGTGTGAGAGGAGCAGCCCTGCAGACAGCCAGGTCCCTGCAGGAGGGGCAGGAGGTGCTCCAGGCACAGGGATGCTGAGATTGCCCTGCAGCCCTGGGGCAGCCCTGGGGAGGCAGCTGAGCCCTGAGCACAGGGAGGGTACGGGGATGCTGAGATTGCCCTGCAGCCCTGCAGGAGCACATGCCCCAGCAGGAGGATGCCTGAGAGGAGGCTGTGAGCCCGTGGGAGGCCTGTGCTGGAACAGATTGCCTGCAGGGACCTGCAGACCTGTGGAGAGAGGAGCCCACCCCAGAGGAGGTTTCCTGGTTGGACGTGTGATCCTGGGGGGACCTGAGCTGGAGCAGGCTGTCCTTGAAGGACTGTGCTCTGTGGTCTTTGGAAAACAAATCTCCATAACACATTCCACATGTTCACAACAGCAAGTGCAGCAAGGGAAGATAAGAATTGTTTCTCATTCTTTTTTCTGATCTTCTCACAGCCTGCCCCCAGGACAATGCCTGGGAAAGTTGTTTCTCTCTGTGGCCAGAGAGCTGCTGCCACAGGTTTATGTCCTAAACAGAGACAGAGGAGTCCTTTTATTTTATTCAAATAAAGGGAGAGGCCATGGGGTATTCTCTTGAGGTCTTTCCAATTTTTGGAGGACACAGTCTCCTTTTTATCCTGATTTCCGTTCTGTCTTTCCGCACTGGATGAGGCACTTAAGCGGTACAGACTTCCTGATATTCCTGATACCAAAGATTCCCCTCTAATGTATGACCCTCACTTTTAGATTTTAATTTTCATGGAATCTATGTTTATTTCCCCATCATTTCTTTCATCTTTCAGTATCCAATTTCATTTATCAGTAAACCTACAGTTCGTTTGTTGTCTGAGATTGAGAGGCCAGATGTTTTCTATTGCCATCTGTGTAGCAGTTGCCTCTGGACTGTTTTCCTTATCTCCTGTGAATGGGCCCATCAATGTCTCCCCACATGGCTCAGAGATAACGCCCTCCAGAGCCATTTCTGTTTAACAGGGGATCAAGTGTTGAAGCATTTCTGAGACAGAGGTCATGATTTATGTTTGGAATGAGATTTGAGCTACTCCAGTCTGGGCCTCAGATTTGGGCCCTGTGAGGCCTTCCAGCCTCTGAAACAGTTAGAAATTAAGAGTTTGTGGTGCAGTTAGAAATTGTATTAAGGTGTGATGGGGAGCACTGGGCTGTCTGGTTGTGAAGTAGTATAGGTTTATAGTGTAAGGTTTCAGCCACCTTAAGACAAAGATAAACAATGTTAGCTTGCCAATCAGAGTGCCTTTGTAAATTGTAAACTATGTAGATGTGTATAAAAACTGCCATCTTCTCTCAAATAAGCGGAGAACGTGGCATTAATAATATTGGTTGGATGTGCGTTCTGTCTGCCAGCTTTCTGGTTTTATGACGTCCCTGGCTTTTATCAAGGACCCACTGTGTTACTGAGAATGAAATCAGCCCATGGTGAGATGCTCCACCCAGGGGGAAGAGCTAAACATTCCGACCTAGATATATCCTGGGATTTCTAGACAGAGAGGCAGCCTTCCCACAGCTTTCCAAGAGGACACAGCTGGGGTTTTCCACTGGACCGACTACACCTTTTCTACAGGACCACTGCTCCAACAGAAACCAGCTTTGGCGGCCCTCTGGCAGAGAAGCCCTTTTGGGGCACAGGTTTCTGGGGCAGGAGACGGGCACCGGTGCTGCCAGGGCTCAGGGGAACTCTGCTTGGGCAGGGACTGTGCCTCACCTGCTGCTGTCAGCGCTGCCCGGGCCCCAGGGCTCAGAGCAGCATTCCTGCCCTGGCCCACACGTTCCTGGTCTGTGTCCCACGGCCGTGCTTAGGATGGCCACCATATGGGACGTGTCCCGAGGAGGCCGTGCCAGCTTCTGTGGAGGCCCCGTGCCCTTCCCGCCGCGGCTGCGTCGGCAGCTGCGGGGCCTCCTGTTGCTCTGAGCCCGCAGAGCAGGGCAGCGTTTGCTGATGGGCTGAGCCCTTCCTAAAGATCCTGTTGGGCTGTCTGACACACCTGGGGCAAGGCATTCCTTCCACACTGAGCCACTCTGGGGAGCTGGGGGTGGCCCCAGGGCAGGTGGCAGTGCGTGCAAGGGCCCTTTGTGACACGGTGCAGCATGGTCACCGTGGAATGGAACGGGACAGGGGATCCAAGGGCCCTTTGTGACACGGTGCAGCATGGTCACCGTGGAATGGAACGGGACAGGGGATCCAAGGGCCCTTTGTGACACGGTGCAGCATGGTCACCGTGGAATGGAACGGGACAGGGGATCCAAGGGCCCTTTGTGACACGCTGTGGCAGAGATGTTGGCAGTGACATGGCCACGCCACAGTGCTCAGTGCATGCAACGGGACAGGATGGGAGAGAGCGGTGCTGTGAGGAGCCCTCGCACAGCCACTCGTTCCTGGCTGACGCAGAGCTTTCCCAAGGTATTACTCCTGCAGGTGAGCTCGTGGCCAGAGCAGAGCACTTGGTGACCCCTGGCCTTCCCGAGGCATCTCTTCTGCAGCTGCCCTCGAGAGCAGACTGTGGCGTTTGCTTAGCACCGTCCTTGACAGGAGTCTCCTGTCCTTGTGGCTGGAGCCCTCAAGACCAGAGTGCAGGACTTGCTGTCCTGTAGCCTTGCCAAGACTTCACTCTTGCAGGTGCCCTCAAGGCACAACTGCAGCACTTGCTGACTCGGACCTTTTCCGAGCCACCTTCTCCTAGAAGTAGCCATGAATCCAGGCAGTGACGTAGAGCTCAGACCTGCGAGCATTCCATCCCATCCCATCCCATCCCATCCCATCCCATCCCATCCCATCCCCTGGGGCCATGCCCATGGACAGGTTGGAATAGGGGCCGGGCAGACACCCCACAGCCGTGCTCCGTGCCCTGGGCCGTCGCGGGGCTGTCCCTGCCTGGGCAGTGCAGGGCTGGGCTGTGTTCTCCGGCCTCTCCCGCAGCCCCTCAGCTCGGGCTGCGCTCGCTCTTTGCCAGGTGCAGCCGTGCAGCGCACACGAGAGCAGGAACGCACCCGTGGCCGCTTCCGCAGAACAGCGCAGGTACCTGCAGCCATCCCCACCTGGGCTGGGCCTGCTGGCACTGCTCAGCCCAGCAGCACACCTGCAGCACTCCATGGCTTCTTGCCCTTCTACAGCTCGTTTGCAAATTCATCAAGAGAATTCAGCAGGAAGAGACCAGCGCCATGGGCCCTGGGCTCAGAGCATACTCAGAACTCTTTGGACATGAGACCAGTGCCGCCCTGCTGGATTTGCTTGTGCAGAGGGGTGTTTCCAGAGCAGAGCAAGTAGGCAGCTGTGGCCAGGCTTCAATTCCCCCATGAGTCACACGGCTTCCCAAGCCACAGTGCTGGGCCCTGTGAGCCTTTGAGGCCATCGCAGTGCGGTGGGAAGGGAAGTACTTCTCTGGGGACCCTGGGAACACTGCTCCCTCTGGCAGCTTTCCAAGTCTCCCTGTGCCTTCTCCAGGTGCCCGCCATGGTGAGGTACATCCACCAGTGGCTCATGGCCAATGATTCTGCAGAGCACAGGCTGGACAACGCCCTGCTGTATCTCACAGAAGCGCAGCCAAATTATGCAGTAATGACACTCCTGCGTGTGGCCCCATCCTGTGACAGGTTTGGGGTCCACCTGCCCAGAGGGCTCAGGGCTCACCCCAACCCATCGCCCTGCACAGCCTGTGCCAGGTGTCTGACCCACAGAGAGTCCCAGGGCCCTCTGGCTGCTCCCTTTCCCAGCCCTGGCACGTCAGCCCCCGAGCCTGCTGCCATTCTCCCTCGCTGCCCCACAGGGGCCTGTCCCCACAGGGCTGGGCTGCCTGGCTGCTGCTGGAGAGGGGCAGTGAGCAAAGGCAGAGCCGTCGGTCATCCTGGGCCCCTAGAGATGCCCAGGCCACGGTGCTGTGTCTGAGATCCCCTGAGACAGAGCTCTAACCCCACAGAGCTGCCATGGCCATGTGGAAGAGCATCATGTGCACGCCCTGGACTGCAAAGCTGGCACAGCAGATACTCCTGGATGTGCTGGGGAGCTGGCCAGAGCACAGCACGTGCACCTCCGATGGGGACAAAACGGGTGTCTTTGTCCTGGCTGTGAGTTTCTGCCAGTGGCCTTTGCTGGCCCCAAGGTCACCTGTCCAGCAGCTCTCCATCCTCCTTCCCCCACTGCATCTCCCTGCCTCAGGGCCTGAAAGCTGGCCTAGGGACAGCTGCAGGGCCACCAGGCCCGCTGCTCCCCCTGTGTCTCTCTGGGCCTCTCCCTGCCACGCTCGGGCCCTGTCACACGAACACCTCGGCACTGAGTGCTGTATAGGGGAGCTTCGTCCTTTGCAGGCAACTGTGGTAATATGGAAGATCCTCCAGGAGCGCTGTGTCCCAGATATAGTGGATGAGCATTTCCCGCAGTTATTTGTGCATCTGCTCTTCCAAGTGTTCTTCAGCACCAAGGAGATGCCAGAGGCGGTTGGTACCTTCTGGAAGGGATGCCAGGAAGAACACGGCCTTGCCACTAGCCCCAGATAGTGCTCCATCCCAGTCCTTTTGTCCCTGCCACACAGCCAGTGTAGGAGCCAGTGCTCCCAGTGTGACCCGGGCTTTGATCTGCACTCAGGTTTGCAGTGAGGACCCTGAAGTCCCTGCTGTGCCAAATGGACTATGAGGATGTGGTGTTGTCAATGGAACGCAAGCGTGGCTGGGACACGCTGCTCTGTGCTGACATCCACCATTATGCCGTGGGTCTGCTGGCCAGGTGAGACCCCCTTCTCCCCATTGCTCCCGGCATTTGTGCTCTGTGTCTGGGGTATTCCACTCAGTCCCTGTGGCTGTGGGCCAGAGGCACGAGGGATGGTCAAGCAGACTGGGAAAGGCTGGGAGAGGAGGGTGCCCAGTAGCAGCCACATCTCAAAGGGCCCAGGTCTCCCTGCAGGGTGGGGGGTAAAGACAGGAACTGTGTCAGTCTGTCCTGGGAGGGGCTTCCCCCCGCTGGCTCAGGGTCTTAGTGTCATAGGAGCGGGCCCCCAGCCGGGTAATCATTATCACTGACTCCATGTATTGCATAAGTCTGATTAATAATAATCTTTATTAAGAAACCCAGTGTTCTTTTAGATAGTTATAGATATAGGTAGATTTAATTGCTTTTCTAGTCTAAACACTATCACCATTAGTTAATTAAGAAAGCACACTTTGGTAGACAAATCTCTGTAACATATTCCACATGTTCACAATACCAGTTGCAGCATGTTAAGATAAGAATGATTTTCATTCTTTCCTCTGATCTTCTCAGACTTTCTCAGGCGATGCCTGGGAAGGTTGTCTGTTTCTCTCTGAGGCCAGAGAGCTGCTGCCACATCTTAGTGCCATTTTCCTCCTTCCAGGGAGATACACAATGAATCTACCTGCTTGTGCAAAAGCATCTCAGGCTGTCTCCTTCAGTTGCTCAGCAAAGAGATGCCATACTGGAACTTCCCTGCCCTGGCATTCCTTGTGGAGGTGAGTCTGAAGGCCAGCACTGCCTCCCAGCTCTCTGCCCTCTCGTAGCCGCAGCTGCCTGGGACGGTGCCCACGCCCTGTGCTGCTGCCTGGTCCCCGCCCTGTGCGGTTCTGGGCTCCTGCCGGCCGGGTCCCCTGTCACTGCCCTGTGCCTTCCAGGTCCTGCATTGCCTGGACTTGAGTGCATGCAGTGACAGCATCATGGATCTCTTGTTGAGGCACTTGCTGAGTGAGTGCACAGAGATGCGCCGCCAGGTTCTGAGGGCCCTCCTCTTGCTCAGGGATAATCCCTCGCTGGTAAGGAGGGGCAGCAGCTGAAGCTGTGCAGGCAGCGTGGGGCTGGGGAACGCAGTCGCTGGAACTTGGCTGGGCTTCAGGCACTGGGGCAGCCGCTCCCAGCTCTCCTGCCTCCCACTTCAGCTGCCCGAGTGCCGCGGGACAGGCCTTTGGCCTCTGGGCCCTGTGGCAGCAGGGTGGCCTTTCACACACCTTTGCTCCGCACAGGCCAAAAGAATGTGGAGCCTGACTGAGGCCTCGCAGTGCTCACCAAGGATCCTTGGATGGTGAGAAGGGGGCAGTGGCTGAAGCTGCGCTGGGCAAAGCAGCCCCTTGGTCTGTCAGGGCTTCAGGAGCTGAGGCAGCTGCTCCCAGCTCTCCTGCCTCACCTGCCCCAGTGCTTTGGGAAAGGCCTTCGGCCTCTCTGTGATGTCACACGGACATCTCTGTGATGTCACACTGAAACTGTGAGGTCACATAGCTGTTTGTGATGTCACAGTGACAGCTATGTGATGTCACAAAGCCCTCTGTGATGTCCCACAAACATTTCTGTGATATCATACAACTTCCTGTGATGTCACACTGACATCTCTGTTATGTCACACAGCTCTCTGTGATTTCACAGGGACATCTTTCTGATGTCACAATATCTCTTGTGATGTACACAGACAACTCTGTGACGCCACAAAGCTCTATGTGATCGCTATGCTCTCACACATCCTCCTCTGATGTCACAGAGACATTTTTGTGATGTCACACTGACATCTCTCTAATGTCAGACAGCTCTCTGTGATGTCACATGGACATCTCTGTGATGTCACACAACTTTCTTTGATGTCACACTGATATGTCTGTGACGTCACACAGCTCTTTGTGACGTCACACTGAGATCTCAGTGATATCACACAACCTCCTGTGATGTCACACAATCAACTCTGTGATGTCACACATCTTTTTGTGAGGTCACACAGAAACACAACTCTCTTTGATGTCACACTGACATTTCTGTGATGTCACACAACTGTCTTTAATGTCACATAGCTCTCTGTGATGTCGCACAGCTTTTTGTGATGTCACATGGACATCTCTGTGATGTCACACTGCTCTCTGTCATGTCACAAGATCATCTTTGTGATGCCACACAATCTCCACTTGATGTCACAAAGACATCTGTGTGAGGTCACTCTGACATCTCTGTGATGTCACACAGCTCTCTGTGATGCCACACGGTCAGCTCAGTGATGTCATACAACCTCCTATGATGTCACAATTACATCTCTATGATGTCACACTGAAACCTTTGTGACGTGGCACAGCTCTCTGTGATTTCACACTAACCCTGTGATGTCACAAAGCTCTCTGTGAGGTCACACTGACATCTCTGTTATGTCACACAACTTCCTGTGATGTCACAGAGACATATCTGTGAGGTCACACTGACCTATCTGTGATGTCACATAGCTCTCTGTGACATCACATGGACATCTCTGTGATGTCACACAGCCTCCTGTGATGTCACATGAACATCTATGTGATGTCAAGATGACATCTCTGTGATGTCACACTGACATCTCTGTGATGTCACACAGCTCTCTGTGATGTCACACCACTCTCTGTGATGTCACATGGACACCTTTGTGATGTCACACAACCTACTGTGATGTCACAGAGACATTTTTGTGATGTCACATGGAGATCTCTATGATGTCACACAGCTGTTTGTGATGTCACACAGATATCTGTGATGTCACATGGACATCTCTGTGATGTCACATTGACTCACTGTGATGTCACAAAGCTCTCTGTGATGTCACACGGTCATTTCTGTTATGTCACACTGAGATCTCAGTGATGTCACACAACCCTCTTTGATGTCACACTGACATTTCTGTGATGTCACACAACTCTCTTTAATGTCACACAGCTCTCTGTGGTGTCACACAACTTTTTGTGATGTCACACGGACATCTCTGTGATGTAACACTGGCATATCCGTGATGTCGCACAAAATACTGTGATATCACATTGCCATCCCTTTGATGTCACACATCTCTCTGTCATGTCACGCGGTCACATCTGTGATGTCACACTGACATTTCTGTGATGTCACACAGCTTTTTGTGATGTCACACGGACATCTCTTTGATGTCACACAACTCTCTGTCATGTCACACTGTTCTCTGTCATGCCACAAGGTCATCTTTGTGATGTCACACAAGCTCCACTTGATGTCACCTAGACATCTCTGTGATGTCACTCTGACATCCCTGTGATGTCACACAGCTCTCTGTGATGTCACATTGACATCTCTGTGATGTCACAATGATATGTCTGTGATGTCACATTGACATGTCTGTGATGTCACACTTACATCTTTGTGATGTCATGCAAGCTCCTGTGATGTCACAGAGACATCTCTGTGATTTCACACAGCTCTCTGTGATGTGACACTGACATCTCAATGATACCATGAAGCTCTCTGTGATGTCACACGGTCATCTCTGTGGTGTCACACTGACATGTCTGTGATGTGACACTGACATCACAGCCTGGAGCAGAGCCCGCGCGGCCTCGGGCTGCAGCAGCGGGCAGGGGCACAGCTGCCAGCCCGCACACCGAGCACCGCGCTCAGGGGCTGCTCCAGGCTGGGGCTGCGGCTTTCCGGCCCTCCTTACCAGGATCTTAATGAACCTCCACAGTTTCTCCTTCTTTACAGATTTTTCAAGATCTCTCCTGTTCAGGAATTTGGCCACACAGAGCAGGGTTTCCTGAGAAGCCTGGAGAGCAATAGAGATACGGAAATGTCCCTGCAGCCCAGGGCCCAGGATCAGCATCCCTGTGCCAGGGCCAGGAGGAGGCTGCAGCCCACAAGGCGCCAGGGCAGAAGGCAGCCGAGACCCCTCCCAGGGGGACAGCAGCAGCCCACGAGTCCTCACCTCTGCCACACACTGATTCTCATCATGGCAGTGGAAGGAGAGTGGCAGCAGGCTCTGACACACTTGTGTCATCAGCGGCTTTTTTTCTTCTGCTATAGCAGACAGCAAGGTTCGAAAGACAAACATGGAGAGCTGCTGCACGTGGCTATCATCCTGTGTAACAGGAAGGAAACAAGACCTTGGCATCATCTGATTCTGGCCCACGTTGGTGCAGGCCTGCATCTCCACAGGGCACCAAGTGTCTGGGCAGCAGCCAGTGGCCGTGGCTGAGGGCACAGAGCCTTACGTGTTCAGAGTGGCAGGAGCACCTTAGCCAGCTGCAGGGTGATGAGGCTGGGTATTGGGGCATCATTATCCAGGAACAAATCACTAACTAGAGCAATGGCCATCCTGACCACATCGCTATCATTTTCCTGCAGGAGCTCCCCGAGGCTTTCGGTCAGACTCCACATTCTTTTGGCCTGTGCGGAGCAAAGGTGTGTGAAAGGCCACCCTGCTGCCACAGGGCCCAGAGGCCAAAGGCCTGTCCCAGCACTCAGGCAGCTGAAATGGGAGGCAGGAGAGCTGGGAGCGGCTGCCCCAGTGCCTGAAGCCCAGCCAAGTTCCAGCGACTGCGTTCCCCAGCCCCACGCTGCCTGCACGGCTTCAGCTGCTGCCCCTCCTTACCAGTGAGGGATTATCCCTGACCAAGAGGAGGGCCCTCAGAACCTGGCGGCGCATCTCTGTGCGCTCACTCAGCAAGTGCCTCGACAAGAGATCCATGATGCTGTCACTGCATGCTCTCAAGTCCAGACAATGCAGGACCTGAAAGGCACAGGGCAGTGACAGGGGACCCAGCCGGCAGGAGCCCAGAACCGCACAGGGCGGGGACCAGGCAGCAGCACAGGGCGTGGGCACCATCCCAGGCAGCTGCGGCTACGAGAGGGCAGAGAGCTGGGAGGTAGTGCTGGCCTTCAGACTCACCTCCACAAGGAATGCCAGGGCAGGAAAGTGGCAGTATGGCATCTCTTTGCTGAGAAACTCAAGGAGACAGCCCGAGATGCTTTTGCACAAGCAGATGGATTCATTGTGCATCTCCCTGGAAGGCGGAAAATGGCACTAAGATGTGGCAGCAGCTCTCTGGCCTGAGAAAGTCTGAGAAGATCAGAGGAAAGAATGAAAAAACATTCTTATCTTAACATGCTGCGCCTGGTATTGTGAACATGTAGAATATGTTACGGAGATTTGTCTACCAAAGGGTGCTTTCCTAATTAACTAATGGTGATAGTGTTTAGACTAGAAAACCAATTCAATCAACCTAGATCATAACTATCTATAAGAACAATGGGTTTCCTAATAAAGATTATTATTGATCAGACTTCTGCAATACATAGAGTCAGTGATAATGATTACCTGGCCGGGGGCCAGCTCCTTCAACACTAAGACCCTGAGCCGGCGGGGGAAGCCCCTCCCAGGACAGACTGATGCAGTTCTTGTCTTTACCCCCCACCCTGCAGGGGGACTTGGGCCCTTTGAGATGTGGCTGCTACTGGGCACCCTCCTCTCCCAGCCTTTCCCAGTCTGCTTGGCCGTCACTCGTACCTCTGGCCCACAGCCACGGGGACTGAGTGGGATACCCCAGACACAGAGCACAAATGCCTGGAGCAATGGGGAGAAGGGGTCTCACCTGGCCAGCAGACCCACGGCATAATGATGGGTGTCAGCACAGAGCAGCATGTCCCAGCCACGCTTGCGCTCCATTGACAACACCACATCCTCATAGTCCATTTGGCACAGCAGGGACTTCAGGGTCCTCACTGCAAACCTGAGTGCAGAGCAAAGCCTGGATCACACTGGGAGCACTGGCTCCTGCCCTGGCCGTGTGGCAGGGACAGAAGGACTGGGATGGAGCACCTGTTGGGGCTGGTGGCAAGGCCGTGTTCTTCCTGGCATCCCTTCCAGAAGGTATCAACCACCTCTGGCATCTCTTTGGTGCTGAAGAACACTTGGAAGAGCAGATGCACAAATAACTGTGGGAAATGCTCCATCACTATATCTGGGACACAGGGCTCCTGGAGAATCTTCCACATCACCACAGTTGCCTTCAAAGGACAAACCCCCCCCAATACAGGGCTCAGTGCCGAGGTGTTCGTGTGACAGGGTCTGACCGTGGCAGGGAGAGGCCCAGAGAGACACAGGGGGAGCAGCGGGCCTGGTGGCCCTGCAGCTGTCCCTAGGCCAGCTTTCAGGCCAGTGCCTGAGGCAGGGAGATGCAGTGGGGGAAGGAGGATGGAGAGCTGCTGGACAGGCAGCCTTGGGGCCAGCAAAGGCCACTGGCAGAAACTCACAGCCAGGACAAAGACACCCGTTTTGTCCCCATCGGAGGTGCACGTGCTGTGCTCTGGCCAGCTCCCCAGCACATCCAGGAGTATCTGCTGTGCCAGCTCTGCAGTCCAGGGCGTGCACATGATGCTCTTCCACATGGCCATGGCAGCTCTGCAGGGTTAGAGCTCTGTCTCAGGGGATCTCAGACACAGCACCGTGGCCTGGGCATCTCTATGGGCCCGGGCTGACCGCCGGCTCTGCCTTTGCCCACTGCCCCTCTCCAGCAGCAGCCAGGCAGCCCAGCCCTGTGGGGACAGGCCCCAGTGGGGCAGCGAGGGAGCATGGAAGCAGGCTCGGGGGCTGACGTGCCAGGGCTGGGAAAGGGAGCAGCCAGAGGGCCCTGGGACTCTCTGTGGGTCAGACACCTGGCACAGGCTGTGCAGGGCGATGGGTTGGGGTGAGCCCTGAGCCCTCTGGGCAGGTGGGCCCCGTACCTGTCACAGGATGGGGCCACACGCAGGAGTGTCATTACTGCATAATTTGGCTGCGCTTCTGTGAGATACAGCAGGGCGTTGTCCAGCCTGTGCTCAGCAGAATCATTGGCCATGATCCACTGGTGAATGTATCTCACAATGGCAGGCACCTGGAGAAGGCACAGGGAGACTTGGGAAGCTGCCAGAGGGAGCAGTGTTCCCAGTGTCCCCAGAGAAGTGTTTCCCTTCCCACCACAATGTGATGGCCTCAAAGGCTCACAGGGCCCAGCACTGTGGCTTGGGAAGCCATGTGAGTCATGGGGGAATTGAAGCCTGGCCACAGCTGCCTACTTGCTCTGCTCTGGAAACACCCCTCTGCACAAGCAAATCCAGCAGGGCGGCACTGGTCTCATGTCCGAGGAGCTCTGAGTATGCTCTGAGCCCAGGGCCCATGGCGCTGGTCTCTTCCTGCTGAATTCTCTGGATGAATTTGCAAACGAGCTGTAGGAGAAGGGCAAGAAGCCATGGAGTGCTGCAGGTGTGCTGCTGGGCTGAGCAGTGCCAGCAGGCCCAGCCCAGGTGGGGATGGCTGCAGGTACCTGCGCTGTTCTGCAGAAGCGGCCACGGGTGCATTCCTGCTCTCGTGTGCGCTGCACGGCTGCACCTGGCAAAGAGCGAGCGCAGCCCGAGCTGAGGGGCTGCGGGAGAGGCCAGAGAACACAGCCCAGCCCTGCGCTGCCCAGGCAGGGACAGCCCCGCGACGGCCCAGGGCACGGAGCACGGCTGTGGGGTGTCTGCCCGGCCCCTATTCCATCCTGTCCATGGGCACGGCCCCAGGGGATGGGATGGGATGGGATGGGATGGGATGGGATGGGATGGGATGGGATGGGATGGGATGGGATGGGATGGGATGGGATGGGATGGGATGGGATTTGAAGGGATGGGGACAAGCTGGCTGAAGGCACCGGCCCTGTGGCCCAGCTCTGCCACTCACCCTTCTGCTGTGGCTGGAACTGCTCCAGCTCTTCAGGCTGCTGTGCTGGGGCAGCTCCAGGACCTTTTTCTCCTCCTTCCCCCAGGCCAGCTTGGGCACGCTCGCAGGTCTGTGATCTACATCACTGCCTGGATTCATGGCTGCTTGCAGAAGGTGAAAAGGAAAAGGTCCGAGTCAGCAAGTGCTGCAGTCGTGCCTTGAGGGCACCTGCAAGAGTGAAGACTTGGCAAGGCTACAGGACAGCAAGTCCTGCACTCTGGTCCTGGGGGCTGCAGCCACAAGGACAGGAGACTCCTGTCAAGGACAGTGCTAAGCAAATGCCACAGTCTGCTCTCGAGGGTCAGCTGCAGAAGAGATGCCTCGGGAAGGCCAGGGGTCACCAAGTGCTCTGGTCTGCCCACGAGGTCACCCGCAGGAGTAACACCTCGGGAAAGCCTCAGAGTCATCAAGGAACGAGTGGCTGTGCGAGAGCTCTTCACAGCACCTCTCTGTCCTGTCCTGTCCCGTCGCGTGCACCGAGCACTGTGGCGTGGCCATGTCACTGTCACCACCTATGCCACAGCGTGTCACCAAGGGCCCTTGGATCCCCTGTCCCGTTCCATTCCACGGTGACCATGCTGCACCGTGTCACAAAGGGCCCTTGGATCCCCTGTCCCGTTCCATTCCACGGTGACCATGCTGCACCGTGTCACAAAGGGCCCTTGCACGTACTGCCACCTGCCCTGGGGCCACCCCCAGCCCCCCAGAGTGGCCCAGGGTGGAAGGAATGCCTTGCCCCAGGTGTGTCAGACAGCCCAACAGGATCTTTAGGAAGGGCTCAGCCCATCAGTAAACGCTGCCCTGCTCTGCGGGCTCAGAGCAGCAGGAGCCCCCGCAGCTGCCGACGCAGCCGCGGCGGGAAGGGCACGGGGCCTCCACAGAAGCTGGCACGGCCTCCTCGGGACACGTCCCACATGGTGGCCATCCTAAGCACGGCCGTGGACACAGACCAGGAACGTGTGGGCCAGGGCAGGAATGCTGCTCTGAGCCCTGGGGCCCGGGCAGCGCTGACAGCAGCAGGTGAGGCACAGTCCCCGCCCAAGCAGAGTTCCCCCGAGCCCTGGCAGCACCGGTGCCCGTCTCCTGCCCCAGAAACCTGTGCCCCAAAAGGGCTTCTCTGCCCAAGGGCAGCCAAAGCTGGTTTCTGTTGGAGCAGTGGTCCTGTAGAAAAGGTGTAGTTGGTCCAGTGGAAAACCCCAGCTGTGTCCTCTTGGAAAGCTGTGGGAAGGCTGCCTCTCTGTCTAGAAATCCCAGGTTAAATCTAGGTCGGAATGTTTAGCTCTTCTCCCCTGGATGGAGCATCTCACCATGGGCTGATTTCATTCTGAGTAACACAGTGGGTCCTTGATAAAAGCCAGGAACGTCATAAAACAGGAAAGCTGGCCAGACAAAATGCACATCCAACCAATATTATTAATGCAATGTTCTCTGCTTATTTGAGAGAAGATGGCAGTTTTTATACACATCTACATAGTTTACAATTTACAAAGGCACTCTGATTGGCAAGCTAACATTGTTTGTCTTTGTCTTAAGGTGGCCGAAACCTTACACTATAAACCTATACTACTTCACACCCAGACAGCCCAGTGCTCCCCATCACCCCTTAATACAATTTCTAACTGCCCCACACTCTTAATTTCTAACTGCGTCAGAGGCTGGAAGTCCTCACAAGGCCCAAATCTGAGGCCCAGACTGGAGTAGCTCAAATCTCATTCCAAACATAAATCATGATCTCTCTCTCTCAGAAATGCTGCAACACTTGATCCCCTGTTAAACAGAAATGGCTCTGGAGGGAGTTATCTCTGAGCCATGTGGGGAGACATTGATGGGCCCATTCACAGGAGATAAGGAAAACAGTCCAGAGGCAACTGCTACACAGATGGCAATAGAAAACATCTGGCCTCTCAATCTCAGACAACAAACGAACTGTAGGTTTACTGATAAATGAAATTGGATATTGAAAGATGAAAGAAATAATGGGGAAAAAACATAGATTCCATGAAAATGAAAATCTAAAAGTGAGCGTCATACATTAGAGGGGAATCTTTGGTATCAGGCATATCAGGAAGTCTGTACCGCTTAAGTGCCTCATCCAGTGTGGGAAGACAGAAGGGAAATTAGGGTAAAAAGGAGGCTGCATCCTCCAAAAATTGGAAAGACCTCAAGAGAATGCCCCATGGCCTCTCCCTTTATTTGAATAAAATAAAAGGACTCCTCTGTCTCTGTTTAGGACATAAACCTGTGGCAGCAGCTCTCTGGCCACAGAGAGAAACAACTTTCCCAGCCATTGTCCTGGGGGCAGGCTGTGAGAAAATCATAGAAAAGAATGAGAAACAATTCTTATCTTCACTTGCTCTACCTGCTGTTGTGAACATATGGAATGTGTTATGGAGATTTGTTTGCCAAAAGGGTGTTTTTTTAATTAGCCAATGGTGGTGGTGTTTGGATTGGTGGACCAATTAGGTCCAGGTGTATTATAACTGTATAAAAGCAATGGGTTTCTTAATAATGATATATAATATAATAAAGAGGTTGATCAGCCTTCTGTGAATCATGGGGTCAATGCTAATTATTACCCAGCTGGGGGCATGTGACAATGACATAAACCTCTGTTGTTTGTGGATTAATTTTCCTGACAAGTTCTTCCCAAACTGTTCCAACGGGGATCACTCTTCCACAGAGCGCAGTCCTTCAAGGACAGCCTGCTCCAGCTCGGGTCCCCCCAGGATCACACGTCCGACCAGGAAACCTCCTCTGGGGTGGGCTCCTCTCTCCACAGGTCTGCAGGTCCCTGCAGGCAATCTGTTCCAGCACAGGCCTCCCACGGGCTCACAGCCTCCTCTCAGGCATCCTCCTGCTGGGGCATGTGCTCCTGCAGGGCTGCAGGGCAATCTCAGCATCCCCGTGCCCTCCCTGTGCTCAGGGCTCAGCTGCCTCCCCAGGGCTGCCCCAGGGCTGCAGGGCAATCTCAGCATCCCTGTGCCTGGAGCACCTCCTGCCCCTCCTGCACGGACCTGGCTGTCTGCAGGGCTGCTCCTCTCATACATCCTCACTCCTTTCTGGACACAATTCCTTTGCTGCAATTGCTTTTCCCTTCTTCAGTGAGTTTACATATTCACAGCAATAACAGAGGCATCAGCACATCCCTGACGGGCCCGGCCCAGGCCAGTGTGCCTCTCCTGGAGCCGGCTGGCATTTGCTCTGTGGGCATGGGGGAGCTTCCAACAGCTTCTTACAGAAACCATTACTTCACCTACCAAACCCTGGCCATGCTAACCCAACAGACTTTCTTATCTAGTTCCCACCTCCTCACTACACTAAGAATTTAATGCTAGAGATTATAATCATCAAGTGGTGACCAAGAGAGAAATTTAACATGTAAGTCTGCAGGCACTGAAGTTCACACTACAGACTAAATGAAAAAATGCCTCAAACCTACTCATCAAAGAGTCTAACTGCTGGCACATTTGTACATGTGCATTTATTCAATAAAACTCATAATTAGTTGTAATGTTTAGGCTGAATACTAATTTCGCACCAAGATCCAGGTGGCACTGAATTTTAATATTAAGAGGGACTGGAACATACTACATTCTTTATAATGATTTACATTGACAGTTCACCCTTACTGCTTATGTCACAGCCCTCAGGTATCCAGCTGACACTACAGACTGTCTTTCTCAGGTTCAACACCTACACAAACAGAGAGATGGCCTCCCAACACATCTGCATAGGTAAGATGGGTAAAACGAGAGAAAAATTTCCTTTTCTGATTGTCCAAGATTGGAGCACCAAGATGTTTCTTATTACCATCTGAGTAGGAGCTGCCTCTGGGCAGTTTTCCTTAACTCCTGTTAATGGCCCATCAATGTCTTGCCTCATGGCTCAGAGACACTCTCCAGGAGACAGTTCTGTTCAACAGGTGATCAAGGACACAACTCGTGACTCAGAATAGCATCAGCCAATTGTGAGATGCTCTGGCCAAGGGGGAGGAGCTAGGCATTCCCACCTGGATAAAACCGGGATATTCTAGACAGAGAGGCAGCCTTTTCACAGGTTTCCAAGAAGACACAGCAACCACATCTGCCAATCCAAGAGAACTGCAGCCACTCCAATTTGGACTGCTACCAGCATGCTGGCCAGAGGGGTGTTAGGTTGTATTCTGACTTTGTCAGTGGTCTTCTTTTTGTATTATTGCACATATTTTTGGGTTTTTTTCTCTTTTCCCAATACATTGTATTTCTGACTTACAGTCTCTCACTGGTTTTTCTTTCAAACCAGAACATTGATACAAAATAAAGAGGAAAGCTGGCAGTCCTAACCCAGAGCTCTGCAGAAGGCTCTGTGGGAAGCGCACCTGACGTTATTGAAGCTGTGTGTTCAGCCCAGAGCCCTGGAAAGATGAGATTGGCCTGGCTGCCTCAGCCTGTTTGGTGCTGGCTCTTGCACCGTTCTGGCCGTGCTGCTACAGCACCCACTGCTTGCCCAGCTTCCCTGCCATGTGTTGTACATGTTCCTGACCCATAAATCCTGTGAGACTATTGCTGATGGAATTGGGAGGAGTCACACTTTGAAAGAATCCTCTTCAGCTCCCCTTTGTTTGAACAGAGGTAATTCAACAAGTCTATCCACAAATGCTGGAAGATATCCTCCAGTTCTGCCCATGGAGATGCAAATGGCCCTGAGCAGCACAAGGGCTTTTTCAGGAAGGCCACTCCTTTCCAGGCTTTCCCCAGGAGCCCCGGGTCAGTCTTTTCTTCTCTGTGCTCCCCTCTGGCTTCATTGCTACGCTGCCTCCAGATCACGAATGTGGCAGGGACAGCCAAGCAAACCACCGTGCATGTGTGCCATTGGATCTTTCCCTCCAGTTCCCACAAAGGCCATGACAGACACTCCTGTCTGGCTTCCAGGTCTGCAATTTCCTCCTCCAAGTGCAGCTGGTGCTGCCAAAGGATTACCTCCTGCTCCTTCATCCTCTGGACAATTCCTTTATCATCCTCAGGAGAAATCCCATTCTTTCCAGAGGGCTGGTTGATGCTGACAATGTTCATCAACACCAGGTACCTATGGAAGATTTCTTCAGCCATGGCTGATCCTTCCCTGAAAGAGAAAGAAAGGAGGACAGAGCCAAGATCCAGACTATATTGCCTCGGGAAGAGACAGGAAAGAGGCTCGCCCCTGGCAGGAAGGCTCTGGCCAGCCCTGCAGAAAGGCTGGAGGCCAGAGGTGCTCCTCAGAGCTCGCCTGCTGCTGCCAGTTCCAGTCCAGCTGCCCAAAGAGGCTCCATGAGCACGTGGTGAGGAGGAAGAGGACGAAGGTGCGAGACACAGGGACACAAATCTGAGCAGCTGGGTCTGAGGAGAAAGAAGCTCAGCATTGCAGATGGCAGAAGAAACCAAGCCCAGTCCCCCAAGCAGGAGGAGGAGAGAAAGGGCCCCCAAGCTGGCTGAAGGCAGACAATGGAGACCTTTCCCAGATGTTCCCAAATGGGCTGGGGGGAGGGAATACACAGCCCTGCTTTCCAGATGCTCCCACCACTTCTGACCCTGCCACTGACTTGAGACAAAGCCTGGTGAAATCCTGCTCAGCATGGGCAAAGGAGCCCTTGAAGGACTTAGTGTCAGGTCAAGGCTTCCTTTCCCTCCCAAAGCCTTTCCCTTGGCAGCCTTGGGCAGGGAATTCATCCTCCCTCCCTCCTCCTTCCCACAGACCTGCTCGGAACCACTCCATGGGCACTTTCCATTCTCTGTGTCTGTCCTCAAGTGCAGTGCCAGCCTGGGTCAGTCCTGGCCCTGTCCTGAGCTCCCAGGAGCTCCCAGGGTGAGATGGCAACGCTCAGCCACACCAGGGCCCTGCCCCTGCCAGCAGCACCCCCACAAGCAACAGCAGCAGCAGCAGCAGCAGGAGCAGCAGCAGCGGCAGCAGCAGCGGCAGCAGCAGCAGCAGCAGCAGCAGCAGCGGCAGCAGCTCAGTCGCATCTCAGCTGTTGGTGCCCCTGCACTGCAGCCCCTCCCGCTGGCACCAACATTCCCTTGTGGCCTTGGAGACAGTCCTGAATCCATCCATGGGGTCACAGAGCCATGGAATCCCAGAGTTCCGGGTTCCTGGAATCCTAGAGTCATTGAATCCTGAGAACCACACTCAGAGGAGGAGGAGGATGAGGACAAGGAGGACGAGGATGAGGAGGAGGAGGAGGATGAGGAGGAGGACAAAGAGGAGGTGGAAGATGAGGAGGAGGAATAGGAGGAGGAAGAGAGAGAACGAGGACAAAGTGGATGATGAGGAGGTTGAGGAGGAGGAGGAGGAGAACGAGGAGGAGGAGGAGAAGGAGGAGGAGGAGGAGGAGGAGAAGGAGGAGGAAAAGGATGAAGAAGAGGAGGACAAGGAGGACACGGAGGAGGATGACAAGGAGGAGAATAAAGAGGAGGAGGAGGAGGAGGAGGACAAAAATGAAGAGGACCAGGAGGAGAAGGACAAGGAGGATGAGGAAAAGCAGGATGGGGATGACGAGGAGGAAGTGGAGGAGGAAGATGAGGAGGAGGAGAAAGAGGAGAATGAGGATGAGGAAGAGGACGATGAGGAGTAGGAGGAGGATAAGGATGAGGAGGATGAGGAGGAGGATGATGAGGATGAGGAAAAGGACAAGGATGAGAAGGACAAGGAGGATGAGGAGGACAAGGAGGACAAGGAGGAGGAGGACGAGGATGAGGAAAAGGACAAGGATGAGCAAGACAAGGAGGATGAGGAGGACAAGGAGGACAAGGAGGAGTAGGACGAGGAAGATGAGGAGGAGGAATAGTAGGAGGAAGAGGAGGAGAATGAGGATGTGGAGGAGGATGATGAGGAGGAGGAGGATAAGGACGAGCAGGACAAGGAGGAGGAGGAGGAGGGGGAGGACTAGGATGACAAGGAGGACAAGGAGGATGAGGACGACGAGGAGAAGGAAGAGGAGGAGTAGGAGGACAAGTAAATGGAGGAGGAGGATTAGGAGGAGCAAGAGGACAAGGAGGACGAGGAAGACCAGTAGGAGGAGGAGGAAGAGGAGGAGGAGGAGAAGGAGAAGGAGGAGGAGGAGGATGAGGAGGAGGAGGCGGAGAAGGGGTTGTTCAAAGAGCAGTTAAAGAATGAGGAGATGGGAACCTGTCCCCATGGAGAACCCATCTCCCAGATGTGATCCATGCCCTTAACAATGGCCCCTGGGGAAATAGAAACCACCTGGCTGTGCACGGCTGCTCCCAGTGTGCAAATACAGCCCTGGACAGTGAGACTGGGACTGCCTGGAAAATTGTTCTGGGTGTGATGGCCCTGGCAGGGCCAGCCCAGAGGCCGCAGGGCTGGACCTTCATGCACTGGAATTAGTTAGGATAAATCAGAAGCAAATGAGAGTGTCTTGGTTCGACAAGACAGGAGTCTGTGAAAGAGGGCAAAGCCTCCTGTGCAATGGAGAACGGCAAACCCCCCTCCCTCTGAATTACCAGGATCTTTAAATTAAAAGGCTCTCAGGCAAAGATATGGGAATGGGAGTAACAATTCTTTACTAGGAGAAAACTAGACAACAATTTAAAAAGGCAAATGCAATCGGTAGAAACAAAACCAGTGAAAAAGTCCAGAACCTGAGGATTCGGGGTGCCAGTAGCAGTCCTGCTGGGAAGATTGCTCCCCTTGCAGTAATTGATGAATTGCAGATGCAGTGGTGATCTTTAGAAGGGTATAGTTTTCCTCTGAAGATCTGGTGGCAGTGGGGCCGGTCTTCCTCTGCGCCGGGGTTGCCTCCGAGCTCCGCCGCCGTTGCCTCAGCGCGCTCCGGCTGCTTCGCTGCGAGTGCCGCCGAAGAGAGCTGCTTCTCTGGGAATCCCGCGAAGAGAGAGAGCCAGCTGCCTCTCTCCCCAAAAGCTACCCCTTTATACCCAATAAAAGAGTGCTTGGCTTCCCCCTCTGGGTGGAACATCTCACAATAGCATGGTGTTATGTTACCAGCCCTGCATTGAATCAGTCAATGGCCCACTAACAAACCATTACCTCTTAGGAGCAAAACCGGTTCTTGGAAAAGATAACAAAACCTGTCCAACAGGTTTGCCTTCAACAGATGGCAAATAGAATACAAGCTTATCTTACAACCTAGGACAAAGAGTTAACAATACAGGAACAGGAATCCAGATTCCTCCAGGACACTTTGGTTTGGTAACTGCTCACTGGAGCTTGGCCTTCCAAAGTGCTCATGTCATGGGAGGAGGAACTGATTATCAAGGGGAAAACTACAATAATTTAGTTAAACAATAGTGAACAAGATTGGATTATTCAAACCCAAGTCAGGGTAGCACAATTACTGACATTGTCAGTGTTTAAAACAATTGGGAAAAAAGGAGATCCACCTCAAATCACTGCTGTTGGTGGAGATAAAGGGTTTGGATCCAGCAGTGCTAATAATGGAGCCAGAGTGTGGGTCCAGAGGCCAAAAGGCCATCCCGAGGCAGCTGAAGAACAGCTCCTGGGAAGGACAGCAGTGTTGGAATCCTGAAACCTGGGCAGGAACGATGGGAATCTGTCCCTGCAACCACGTGCTGTGTGTGAGAACAGGTAGATATTACAGGAGATTGTTTTACACATCCTGCCAGACCAAATCTCCCTGTTTGCCCCAGTGAAAACTCGTGACCTGGACTCCATTCTAGGATGGAGCCAGGGCCAGGCTCTTGTACTGCCCAAGGTGCATCCCTTGAAGGCCTTTTAATAAATACCTGCTTTATTCCTTTAACACTGCCTAGCTCTGTTCTAGGCAGCCTCTCAAGGCATCACCACCAAACCAAGGGAACACGGACCAGGCCTGTCTGGCTGGGCCTCCTGGGGACCACCTGGCCACCTTGGCATGTCGAGGGCTGCTTCTCACCTGCCCTGAAGCCCTGGGGCTCTGGGCTTTCCTTCCCATGGTAGAGAACTCTCCTTATCCTCCATGGGCCATGGCCAAAACTGGGATTCCTCCTCCAAAACTCTGTACATCCAAGGATTGCTCCCAAGTGAAAGCTGCCAGGACAGACAGGTCTGGCTGCCCTTGGCCTCTTGGGAGCTGTGTCTCATCTGCTTTAGAAACACTGGGGCTGGTGCTTTCCTTCTAATGGAAAAGAACCTTCTTTCTTCTCAAGGTGTCTGTGGTCAAAGTGGAGATTCCATCTCACAAATTCCATATATCCAAGGATTCCTCCAAGACAAAAGCTGCCGGGACAAAGAGGTCTGTTTGTCTGAGCCTCCCAGGAGGCACCTCTTTCTTCTTCTGCCGTTGAAATGCTTGGGCTCTGTGCTTTCCTTCCTATGGAAAGGAACTGACTTTCTTATCTATTCAGGAAATGGCCAAAATTGGGATTCCACCTCTAAAATTCCCTATATCCAAGGGTTGCTCCCAGCCAAAATCTGCAAGTAACATTGACTCTGGCTGGCCTCAGCCTCTGGTGGCTGCCCCTGCCACACTGGGGCTCAGTTCTTCCCTTCCCATGGAGATCACTGTGACACTGTGGGCACCTCATGAAACCAAGGGGATCATTGTGGCACCACTGGAGCCCATGGAACCAAGGGACCATGGTGACACCGTGGGGCTTCATGGACCCAGAGACCATTATGACTCTGTGGGGCCTGATGGAACCATGGAGACCATTGGGACCCTTCAGGGCCTGGTGTCACCAAGGGGGCATTGTGACACCTCAGGGCCTCCTGGAAGCAAGGGACCATTGGGACACTGTGGGGCTCCATGGAATGAGGGGAACATGGACCAGGTCTGGCTGGCTTGGCCTCCCAGGGGCCACCTGACAGGTCTGGCTGATCTTGGAATGTCAAGGCCTGCCCCTCATCAGCTCCTGGAGCACTGGGGCTCAGTGCTCTTCACTGTATGGAAATAACCCTCTGCTATTTCAGATGTCCATTGCCAAAATTGGTACCCTCCCTAAAAAATTTCCTATTTGTAAGGGTATCTCTTAGAACACAATCAGGCAGCTCTGGATGGCCTTTGCCTCTGGTGGTCAACTCTCATCCACCCCTAAAACAGTGGCACTCTGTTTCTTCATTCATGTGGAAAAGAACTGGTCTTCATGTCCAGGGACCATGGCCAAAACAAGAATTAGCCACAAAGCTCAGCTGGGCTCACGGAACCATCTGGAGCCCCAGGCAGATATTGACTCTGCCAGTGATGCCATCCTCCCTCCAGTGAGAGAAAAGGACACGGGGCAGGCACACAGAGGAGCAACATGGACACACCGAGGGCAGGGAAGAGGAAGTTGAGTCCCAGGTGGGAGGGATGAGGAGATGCCTTGATCTTGGGGCTGAAATCCTCTGCTAAAGCTGTGGAGAAGGATGTCATTGATACATCAGACTCTCTTTTTACTATAAGGCATTGAAAAGTATGGGGAGATGACTTGCTCAGCAAAGGCCTCCGTGCTAAAGTAAGCAAATGTTGCAGTAGCTGTGATCCCACGAGAAGTTTGAACCAAGAAAGAGAGCACAGTGATGAGACCCCGTGCCCTCAGGGAGAGAAGATGACCTCTGTTCCCAGAGATGAAGATGATTTCAGAAATAGAAGGAGAGAACCTTTGCTTTTGACAGCTCTTCTTTAAACTAATACCCCATAAAGTGACATGGCCCATAAACACCGCTGTGAGAAAGGCTGTGAGAAAATTGGAGGGACTTCACAATTGCAGATTTTTCTGAGCAGCTGCAATTTGTGGAAGCTAAAAGCCATGCGATAACTGTTTTCTTGTGGAGACGCCTCCATAACATAAACAAGAGGAACTTCTTTCCCTAAGAGAAGAGAAGAGAAGAAAGACAATTCTAGAGATGTTAAACTGACTGAAAATACTTGTTTTTTTCTCTCTACATTGTCAGGTTGTCAGGAGAGAGGAAGTGTTCTGAAAGTTTTGTTCTGGTCCTTATTGCTCCTTCTTTTATTTACTGTTAATAAACTTTTCTTTTTACTCTAGAACTTTGACCTTTGCTATTCTCCTAATCCTACCTCACAGCAGGAATTGAGTAAGTATATTCTAGTGTGTGCACTGGTAATTAGCCAACACTGAACCCACTACACTAGTCGAAGCATTGGCCGAGAAATCTCAAATTGGTGAAGCAAAACCAGTAAAGGAATGTTCATGATGAACTGCATTACAACAGTGGCAAATCAAGGTAGAGCCATGGTTTGTCAGGACTTGCTTGATCCTAATGAGTCCCATGGTGCATTTGGAGCTGAGCACTGGAAGCTCAAGGCCTGAGAGGAGATTGCAAAAACCCTTCCAGAAGTTAAAATCAAGAGGAAAAACCCAAAGTGTCACGAGGTACTAATGGGACTTACTTAGGTCCATCCCCAAAACAAACTCCTCATGGACTCCTTGGAGGAGAGAACTGGAGGCCAGGATGGCACAAAACTTCTTAGTCTGGAAATGAAAATTCCAAAGTAGCTTACAAAAGTTAAGTATCTCAAAGCATTAAAGAGCTCCACTGAGTGTCAGTACAAAGCTCTCAAGGGACTCATTAAAGCAGATAATTGGGGCCATGATTGCACAAACCTCCCACAGAGTCCATATCAAAAGGCAAACACCAAGTACCTCAAAACAACTGAAGTACCTTGGAGCATTAATGAGCCCCACTGAGTGTTGTTCCTGACAAAGCCTCTCCAGGGACTAATTACAGCAGATAATTGGAGGCCATGATTGCAGAAACCTCTCGAAGACTCCAAGGTAAAAGCCAAACCCAAAGACCTTTGAAAAACCTGCAGTCCCTGGGAGCATGAAGGAGCCCCCAGGGCCATTCCTGACCAAGGCTCCCCAGGGACTCCTTCCAGCAGATCCTTGAGGCCACTGGGATGTGGGCTAGGGGGGGATGCTGAGGGCAGGACCAGGGGCTGACAGTGCCCAGGCTGGCTGGGGCTGTGCCAGGAGGCCCCAGGGCCTCAGGACAAGGTGTCTCCTCACCGCCCTTGGTGGCACAGACCCTGCTGTGCCCCAGGGCACCAAGACTTGGCTTCTCTTGGTCCCCACCTGGCATCAGTGCCTCCAGTTCTCTGCTCTGCCTGGGGCCTGGGGACACTTTCTCAGTCGTGTCCCTCAGTGGGACCCATTAAAAGTCCAAGAAACTTTGGAGTTGGATTCTGACTTGGAGTTCTGGAGAGGTTTCTGCAGCTCCCTCTCAGGGCCTGATGTTCAGGGCCTGAGCACAAAGCCCCAGAGGGTCATTAAAGTCCTTGTGCTGTGTCTGTGCTGCTGAGCTGGGCCGGGCTCCTGGCACAGAGGGTGATCCTGGTAACCAAGCAGAGCTTCAAAAGCACATTTCTCTTGCTGAGCAGCTCTTCTCCCAGCCCAGCAGGGCTGGGGCACTGCCTGCAGCCAGCCCGGGCACAGCACAGAGGCACAGAGAGCTTCAATCAGTCAGGGCTGGGAAGGGGCTGAGAAGTGCCTGGGGCAGAATCACTGCCAGCCCTTGGCACAGGAACCTCTGGCTGCAGGACAATGCAGCTGCAGCTCCTGGAGAGATCTCCTAAAGCTGGAACATGCCAATGCCCACAGAGCCTGTGAGTGCATTCTCTGCTCATCTCCTGTGCAGAGCAGCCAGGGGTGCCCAGGGCTGTCCTGCAGAGCAGGGTCCTGCAGCCCAGGGCGCTGTGCTGGGCCAGGGACTCTGCTGCCTGCCAGGGACAGCTCTCAGCCGGCCCTGGAGCTGCTCCCAGCGCTGGCCAGGAGCTGTGGGGGGAAGGAGCCACCCTGAGCAGGGCAGGTGCTGCTGCTGAGAGGGGCTGGCTGGGGCAGGGCTGCTCCCAGCCCCAGACCAGCCTGGGCACAGCTCCAGAGGACACTTCCCAAAGAAGGTAAGCCTGGGATTGCTGTAAATGTCCGGAGCTGTCCTGAGAGTGTTTTAAATTTCTGCTTGGAGAAAGATTGGAATGTTGTGGTGATAACAAAAACATTTTTGCTTTTTATATATTTTTCATCTATTCATAGCTCTGTAAACTACTATTATATAGTTATAAAACTATAATCCTTATTTTACTCTATTAACCCCTTAATTAAATCTATTAAAATATTATTATATACCTTTATAACTATAATCCTTATTTAACCCTAGCTCATTTTCTAACCTTTCTCCTAGATTTTAGAATAATACGCAGACAGTCTAAATACATTCCTGAATTACTGCATAGTCTGATTATCAGAAAGAGGGCCTACAACAAAAACATTTTGGTTTTTGACCAGAATGTGAGCAGTCACAACAAAATGAAGGCAAAGAAGCCTTTGGATCTACTCCAATGGATTGAGCTGGGGGTGTGTAACTGGGGGAACTGAATCTCCTATTGGTTGTTTCTGTTAAATATCCTAATTAATTAACCTTAATAATTTGTTGGAATCAGGGGCTGGGTGTGTCCCTGGGCTACCTGGAATCTTGCAATAAAGGTCTGGTTTTTACTTTACTGGTCTAACACTGTTGCCAGGCTTCTTTTTGTCTCTTCTGATTATAGAAAAAGGATGGATAAGAGAAGCAGAACAGGAATCGTAATCCCAGAATCACAGAACATTCTGAGTTGAAAGGATCATCAAAGGAATGTTTGAACATTTACAGACACTCTGGAACTGCGACTGTGGGTGGTCAGTGTCTCTGCTGGGAGCCTCCCAAAGGGCCTTCAGCCACTCCTCAGCCCTGGGCAGCAGCAGCATCACCTCTGCAGGGCCCAGCAGGGCTCTTCTGAGCTGCCCTTGCCCAGCTGCACACAGAGCCTGCCCCAGCCAGGGCCCTGCACACAGGCAGGTTTCTGTAGGGCCGGGCCGAGGGCACACAGGGTGGGATGGGCTCTGTGAGCGCTGGCAGGGACAAGGCACCTCTCAGGAGGGGATGTCCAGGCCCAGGGAGATGCTCAGGGAAGCAGAGGGGGCTGAACAGAGCAGTGCTGGGGGAACAAGCACATCCAGCCCCTCACCTTCCCTCAGCCACAGGGAATCCTTTGCCTCTCAAATCTCTCAGTGGCAAACTCTGAGTGCAGCAGGAATGCTGGGGATTTCTTAACTCAGAGAGCGAGCAATGATGTGTCGGTAAGCAAATAATGGCAAAAATTCTTTCCTGCTCTCCATGTCCTTTAGAAGTGTGAGTGCAGATGGTACCAAGCCTTTCTGCAGTAGGATCAATTCCCCAGAAAAATTCTGAATATCCAGCCTTGTACCTGTGCCACATGGCCACAAACCCAGGGCAGCAGGGCAGGGATGGCTCCTAGAGAGCCCCCACGCACAGCCCTGGATGCTCCTGGCACATTCAGCCAGCACAACTGAAGCTCAGGCAGGGACCTGGGTGAAGGTTTTCCCAGAGCAGGAACAAGGGTGGGTGAGTCCCAGCAGGACAGGCTGCAGGGAATGGCCCAGGTTTGGCTCCAAGCAGCCTCTCCTGACTTGTCCCTGTCCTTTCTCCATGAACAGGTGCCCATGTGCAGCCACAGCAAATGTCCAACAGCAGCTCCATCAGCCACTTCCTCCTGCTGGCACTGGCAGACACGCGGCAGCTGCAGCTCCTGCACTTCTGCCTCTTCCTGGGCATCTCCCTGGCTGCCCTCCTGGGCAACAGCCTCATCATCAGCGCCGTAGCCTGCGGCCACCACCTGCACACGCCCATGTTCTTCTTCCTGCTCAACCTGGCCCTCAGCGACCTGGGCTCCATCTGCACCACTGTCCCCAAAGCCATGCACAATTCCCTCTGGGACACCAGGAACATCTCCTACTCAGGATGTGCTGCACAGCTCTTTTTTTTTGTCTTTTTCATCTCAGCAGAGTTTTCTCTCCTGACTATCATGTGCTACGACCGCTACGTGTCCATCTGCAAACCCCTGCACTATGGGACCCTCCTGGGCAGCAGAGCTTGTGCCCACATGGCAGCAGCTGCCTGGGCCAGTGGCTTTCTCAATGCTCTGCTGCACACAGCCAATACATTTTCCCTGCCCCTGTGCCATGGCAATGCCCTGGGCCAGTTCTTCTGTGAAATACCACAGATCCTCAAACTCTCCTGCTCCAAGTCTTATCTCAGGGAACTGCGGCTTCTTGTGGTTACTGGTAGTTTATCATTGTGTTGTTTTGTGTTCATTGTTTTCTCCTATGTGCAGATATTCAGGGCCGTGCTGAGGATCCCCTCTGAGCAGGGACGGCACAAAGCCTTTTCCACCTGCCTCCCTCACCTGGCTGTGGTCTCTCTGTTTGTCAGCACTGTTATGTTTGCTCACCTAAAGCCCCCCTCCATCTCCTCCCCATCCCTGGATCTTTCCTTGTCAGTTCTGTACTCGGTGGTGTCTCCAGCCCTGAACCCCCTCATCTACAGCCTGAGGAACCAGGAGCTCAAGTCTGCAGTGTGGACACTGATGACTGGATGCTTTCAGGAACATTAAACTGACGGCCAATTTCTGCAAAACACTTGTAATAAAAGTCATCTTTGATAATTCTTGTTGGCTTCATTTCAGAGGTTCTTATTCTTTGTTTTAATTTTTTCAGATTGTCCACAAGAAAGTATAATTGTTTGTGCCATTTCTCATTTTCTTTACCTCCACCTACCCTGTGGCCACCGACTGTGTGAAGGAGGGGCTGTGCTCTCGCCAGCTTTAAAGAAACTAAAGGATCTCCCAGCACAGTTTTCTGCAGAGATGCCCTTTTGTTGCCTTCTCTGGAGCTGCAGCAGCAATGTCTGTGTGCAGAGCTGGGGGCAGCTCTGCTCCTGCTGGCCACACCATTCCTGATCCAGGCCTGGGCACACTGCTGGCTCATGTCCAGCCTGCTGTCCATCAGTCCCTGCAGGTCCCTTTCTGCCTGGCTGCTCTCCAGCCCCTCTGTCCCCAGCCTGTAGCACTGCAGGGGTTGTTGTGGCCAAAGTGCAGGACCCGGCACTTGGACTTGTTAAACCTCACCTTGTTGGATTTGGGCCCTGGATCCAGCCTGTCAAGGGCCCTGTGCAGAGCCCTCCTACCCTCCAGCAGATCCACATTCACATCCATGTTGGTGTCATCTGCAAAGATGTCCTTGGTTCCAAGGGGCCCCAAAATGTGACAATGGACTCCTTGGTTCCATGGGGTTCACAGTGTCACAATGTTCTCGTTGGTGCCGCAGTTTCACAGTGGCCCCTTGGTTCCTTGGGGCCCCAGGGTGTCACAAAGGCCCCATGGTCACATGAGGTCCCACACTGTCACAATGCTCTTTGTGCTTCCACAAGTCCCCTCAGTGTCACAATGGACTCCTTGTTTCCACGAGCCCACACAGTGTCACAACGGCCTTCCAGATTCCCTGAGGCCCCAGAGTGTCACAGTGGCCCCTTGGTTACACAAGGTCCTGCAGTGTCACAATGTCCCCTTGGTTCCACGAGGCCCCGCAGTGTCAGAACGGCCCCTTGGTTCCCCTGGGCCCTGGATCTCCCAATGCTCTCCTTGGTTTGGCAGTGTCACAGTGGTGAAACCCCTCGGTCACACGAGGCCCCGCAGTGTCACCATGGCCTCTGTGGTTCCACCAGGACCCAGTGTCACGGGGACTCCCTGGTTCCATTTGACCCCAGAGCACCACAATGAAGCCCTGGTTCTATGGGGCTGCACAGTGTCACCATGGTCCTCTTAGTTCCACGAGGCCCTGCAGTGTCACAATGGTCCCAGAGTGTCCCAATCATCACAGAATGACAGAATCAAACAGGCTGGAAAAGACCTTTGGGATCATCAAGTCCAGCCAATGCCCTAATACCGCCTTGTCACCCAGACCATGCCACTGAGTGCCACTGGAGAGGGACAGTGACTCTGCCACCTCCCCCCTGGCCTGCCCATTTCAATGCCCACTCACCCTTTCTGTGAAGAACTTCTTCCTCTTGTCCAGCCTAAACCTCCCCTGGTGCAGCTGGAGGCTGTGTCTTCTTGTCCTGCCCTCCAGCAGATCCACACTCACACCCAGCTTGGTGCCACCTGCAAATTTGGGGATGGTGGGCTTGATCCCCTCACCCAGATCATCGGTGAAGATGTTAAACAGGACTGGGCCCAACACAGATCCCTGGGGACAGCACCAGGGACTGGACACCAGCTGGGTGCAGCACCATCCCCACCCCTCTCTGGGCCCAGCCTCCAGCCAGCTCTTCCATCTCCCAGCCAGGAGGGAACCTGCCCAAGCCGTGGGCTGCAGCTTTTCCAGGGAATGCTGTCAGAGACAGTGTCCAAGGCTCTCTGAAGTCCAGATGGACACATCCACAGCCTTTCCCACATCCACAGGTGGGTCACCTGGTTATAAAAGGAGATCAGGTTGCTCAGGCAGGACCTGCCCCTCTTAAATCCACGCTGGCTGGCTCTGACCCCTCGGCCATCCTGTGGCTGCCCTGTGGTGGCTCTCAAGGTGATCTGTTCCATAACCTTGCCGGGCACCGAGGTCAGGCTGACAGGCCTGGAGCTCCCCACATCCTCCTTCCAGCCCTTCTTGAGGATGGGCTCACACTGGCACCTCCAATGCTCTGGGACCTCCCTGGTGAGCTAGGACTGATGGTAAATGATGGGGAGCAGCTTGGGGAGCTCATCCACCAGCTCCCTCATCCCCCTAGGATGGATCCCATCTGATCCCATACACCTGTGAGCATCTGAGTGGCTCAGCAGGTCAGCAGCTGCTTCCTCCTGGATTACAGGGGGCTGTTCTGCTCCCTGTGCCCATCTACCAGCTCAGGAGAACTCTTGTCCTGAGGACAATCTCTCCATATATTGAAAATTGAGTCAAACAAGGTGTTAAGTACCTCAGCCTTTCCCTTATCTTTAGTTACTCTATTTTCCACTGCATCCAATAAAGAGTAGAGGTTCTCCTTATACCACATTTTGCTATTAAACATAGACACATTTGTTAGTATTTTTCACAAAAGTGGCCAAGTTAATCTCTAATTGAAATTTCACCTCTTTCCTTTTCTCTTTCTGCATGATGTAACAACATCCTTAAACACGTGCTAAGTTGCCTGACCTTCTGTCCAAAGTTAATGCTCTCTCTGCTTTCCCCTGAGTTTCCACAAAAGCTCCATGGGCAGTCAGGACAGTCATTTTCCTCACCAGCTCATCTTTTGCCACACTGGGACAGGCTGCTCCATCCTCCTTAAGATTGCTTTCTCAAAATGTGTCCATCGTTCCTGAACCCCTTTGTTTTTAAGGGCTCTTTCCCTTAAAAAAAATCAGTACCTGATTTTGTACTCCCCAAATCTGCATCCTAAATAGGCCAAAGTCTGCCCTTCCTAATTCCAGTGTGGAAGTTTTGTTGCTGCCCCTCCTTCTTTAACAGATCATTGAAAACTTGATTATTTCATGGTCACTGTGCCCCAGGCAGCCTCCGACCCCCACATCTGCCACCAGCCCTTCTCTGTTTGTGAACAGCAGGAGACAGAGCTTTCCTTGGGAATGGAGTGTTACCAAAAATTCAGTAAAACAGAAAACTCCTTAACACCAGTGCAGCATTAAGAAGCAGCATTCTTTATTCAGCCGGATGCACAGGGGATAGCTCGTCCCAAAGCCGAGCATGCTGAGTACAGGGAAGTTTCTGTTCATATTCTGTATTTTGCACACATATAAATTGATTATGCTGGACTAAACACACATCTGATAATAATTTCCCCAGAATCATTAACATATTTCCCCTCCCCTTTACCCATGTGTTCTTCTGTCCTGGGGGTATCTCAGGTGGTCCCTGGTGGTCGTGAACCCCAATGTTCCTGTGGGCTTGGCTGAGCTGGCAGGACACTGAGGCTGGTGAACTTCCAGTTCCCCTTCTCCCACAATGAGCATTGTGTGGTTTCCATAGGCCTGGGGTTTGGAGAACAAGCTCCAGGTGTCAGCTCAACTGGTGGAGACAATTTATCATCTGGTCACATGAGGTCAAAGAGTGGGCTATGACATCACATGAGTGATCTATGACAGAATGGTCCATGACATCATAGAGTGGTTTATGGGAGACCATCAAGGGGTTATGACATCATAGGCCATCTCTGTGACTTCACAGAGCAGGCTTTGACATCACAGGAGAGAGCTTTGAAATTGCAGAGCACACTGTGACATCACAGAGTTGGCTGTGACATCAGAGACCAGCCGTGTGACATTACAGAATGGTCTGTGACATCTCAGAGAGGCTGTGTGACATCCCAGAGGGGCTCTGTGACATCCCAGAGGGGCTCTGTGAGGTCACTGGGTTGGTCACTCCACCCCAGCTCCCCCTCACAGTTTCTCCCAACAGGTCCAATGCTGTTCATGCCCAGTGGGGTCCCTGTCCCCTGGTATCCCCCTGGTCCCCCTGGAGCCACAGCCTCCACCAAAGGATGTTCCACAGGATCCACCCCAGAGCCTGACATGGGGACAAGGGGCCAGGGCTGTGTGACCAGGACATCAAGGACGTGGATTATCCAGGCCCCTGTGGCCTGGGTTGAGTTCCCCAGGCCAGGAAAGATGTCTGGCAGTTGGAGCAGGCTTAGGGAAGGGCCTCCAAGGTGGGGCTGGAGCCCTAGGGCTGTGAGCAGAGGCTGAGGGAGCTGGGCTTGTCCAGACTGAGCAGGGAAGGCTGAGGGGCTCCTCATCCCAGCCTGGCAGTGCCAGCGAGGAGGGGATGGAGAACACAGAGCCAGGCTCTTCACCGGTGGCCTGGTGGGAGACAGAAGCCAATGTCTGGAAGGGGAAAGAGGGGAGATCAGCCAGGCCAGGAGGAGATGAAAGGAGTCAGGCTGGTTTCAGCATTTCCTCAACACCAAAAGCAGCCTGACCTCCCTTCTCCATCCACCACTGACAGCTTTGCAAATCAGGAATTGTTTGAGCTATTTTTCCCCCACTTCAGGATGAGCATCCTGATACAAGAACCTAACTGTGTTTATATCTATCACAGAACCACATTTGTCAGAAATTCATGCTAGCATGAAAAGCACTTGTGGATGGTGGACTCATCAGACACTGCTGGGATGCTGCACATAGCTCAGGGAAGAGCGTGATTGTTATTAAATTGTGTCCTGTTCAACCATGGTCTGTTGGCCATGAAGAGAAACTTTCTGTGCCTCTGAGTTGTTGCTGTGGGACACGTGAAAGCACAACACGGACCACCTGCTGCTTGCAAGGTAAAAAAAAGGACGTGTATTATCTGACTCTGTCTTTTATACCTTCCCAAGGGTGACATTGGATTGGAGAGTGAATGGGCCACCTCTCCAAAGACATTGGACAAATCACCAGTACATCAAGTGTTCTCCACCCCCATAAAAGAATGTAAACAATACGTTGTTTACAGAAATTGTGTGGGAAAGTTCTCCAAAGGAATGTAAACTCAGAAGGCTTTAGGAAGTCTTAAGAATCAGGGTGACATCTCACCCTTTTCAGTTTAAAAGAAAAGAAAGAAAAATAAATAAATAAATAAATAAGGTTCAATGTCCATTCACGGAGGAATCGTCAGAGTGATCACCCGCCATCATCCTCAACTGAGTCATCACTCGACGATCCATCCATTGGATGCCTTTCAGTTTGGTCACGGTTTCCATGTTGCCCGTTGATCGGGTTCTGTCTCTGCAGTTGCAGATCAGGACGAACACACTTCGAAGGTACCCAGCGCACCCCAGTATCTGTGGACACACAAGCATACCCGCGCCCCAAAGCGATAAGGTCATAGGGACCTTCCCATTGTTTGGTGACTAAATTCCGCACTCGAACTTTTGCTCGAGGCTGATGTGCGTCGTCTGAAGCCTGCAACAAGAGATGATGATTTAAAATGACAGGGTTATTTGAATTCTGCTGCACCGTAAGATGATTGATGGTGTACAATGCTTTCTCCAACCGACTGTGTGGGGTCTCACCCTGCATTCCCCGTTTTTGTTTTTGAAGAACCCGCTTCAGAGTACCATGAGCACGTTCTACAATAGCTTGGCCAGTTGGAGAGTGGGCGATACCAAACTTGTGTGACACCCCCCACAACTGCAGGAACTGCCGCACCTGCTGCGATGCGTAAGCAGGACCATTGTCGGTTTTCACAGCAGAAGGTATGCCCAGAACGGCAAAGGCCCACCTCCAGTGGGCAATGACATCGCGGGCCTTTTCTCCAGTGTGAGCGGAAGCCCACATTGCAGAGGAGAACGTGTCCACCATGACATGCACATACTTGAGCTGGCCAAACTCAGCAATCTGGGTGACATCGGTCTGCCAAAGCTCCAGGGCCCTAAGGCCTCTAGGGTTTACCCCTGCTGGTAGAGGTGGAGCAAGTGCATGGCAGTCGTCACAGGACTCAACAATGCCACGAGCCTCTGTCGGTGTCAGCTGAAACTGCTTCTGCAGAGTATGTGCATTCTGATGGAAAAACCCATGCGATGCCTTGGCCTGCGCGAGTGTATCAGGCTGAGGTGCTACCCACGCTGGATTAGCCAACCTGTCAGCCCTCGCGTTACCTTCCGCCACAAACCCTGGTAAATTGGTGTGACTTCTCACATGCAGAACATAAAACGGATGAACCCGGGCCTGAATAGCACACCACAAGGTCTTCAGTAAATGAAACAAGGCAGGGTTACTGACCTCCTTCAAAACTGAATGACCCAACCGCTGTGCGATGTCAGCCACATAGGCAGAATCCGTGACCAAATTGAAAGGTTCCTGGGAAAATCTCTCAAATGCCATAACAGCAGCCCTCAACTCAACCAATTGGGCCGACCCCTCCTGATGAGCTTTCAGAACCTGCCAGTCAGATCCATCCTTCCAAGTAACAATGGCCTTTCCTGTTTTCCCTGAACCATCAGTAAAGACGGTGGGTCCTTGCACGGGTTCCTGACTATTTTTGGGCCGCAAAGAGATCTGCGTAGATTTCGCCACCTGCAGTAGCTTGTGGCTGGGCAAATGATAAGTGATTTGCCCTGAAAAATTTTCCAGAGCACATTGCATGGACACACAGTGTGCAAAGCTCCAGTCAAAGTCCTCCCGGGATATTGGGAGTACGATCTTTGCAGGATCCGCACCCATCAATTGCAAACACCGCTGCCGGCATTTGATTATCAACCGAGCAATCAACTCAGCCAATGTCGTTGCCGTCTTCTGCGGCTGATGGGGCAGGAAAACCCATTCCAAAATGTGCAAGGGATCAGACCATTTGTCACTCCATTGACCAATGATACCTGTGGGATGCGAATCTGGAGTGGTAACGAACACAGTGACATCAACAGAAAGATCAATGCAATAAACCTGACGGGCAGAAACAGCCTGCTGAACCTCCTCCAGCACCTGACGTGCCTCAGGGGTCAATGTGCGAGGTGATTTTAAATCAGGGTCTCCTTTCAACAGATCATACACAGGAGACAGTTGTGCGTCGGTTAGTCCCAAGTATGGACGCAACCAGGTGATGACACCCATCAGTTTTTGAACATCATTCAGTGTCTTCACCGAATGCACAAATTGCACCTCCTGGTGTTGGATTGTCCGTTCCAGAATTTTGACCCCCAAATACTTCCAAGGAGGTTGTTGCTGAACCTTTTCTGGAGCCACCTGCAACCCATGAGCATGCAAAGCATCGAGCAACCGAGGCTGAATCCTCAGCAGCTCCTCCTGAGTGGACGCAGCCACCAGGATGTCGTCCATATAATGATACAGACATGCATCAGGGAACTGCTTGCGAACTCCAGACAAGGCACGAGCCACATACCATTGGCATATAACTGGGGAGTTGCGCATCCCCTGTGGCAGAACTCTCCATTGATATCGCTGTGCGGGCTCATCATTGTCAACTGCTGGCACTGTGAAGGCAAATTTTGGTCTGTCATCGGGATGCAAAGGAATTGTAAAGAAGCAATCCTTCAAATCCACGATGAAGATCGGCCAGCCTGCAGGAAGCATGGTAGGCGATGGCATGCCCGCCTGTAATGTTCCCATGCCTTCCATGACAGCATTGACCTTCCGGAGGTCCTGTAACAACCTCCATTTCCCAGACTTCTTTTTGATGCAGAAAACAGGGGTGTTCCAGGGGCTCCTGGAAGGCTCCAGACGACCCTGGTCCAACTGTTCCTGCACTAAATTTTGAAGGGCGGTCAGTTTATCTTGAGGGAGGGGCCACTGGTTTTCCCAAACAGGTGTATCCACCAGTCACTGTATAGGAGGCGTAGGACACTCCTCGCCCTTCGCTGCAGTGGCCCCCATCAAAAACCTGTCCCGATGCGCACCCCCCATGCAGACAAAACATCCCTCCCCCAGAGGTTAGCAGGAGAAGAAGTAACATGAGGCCTGATCCAAGCCGTCTGTCCCTCTGGGTTTGTGACCAGCACGGGCCGCTGGCTCACATAACATCGCGCTGTTCCTCCCAGGCCCGCAACAGACGTCTCCGCTGGATCCAGGGGCCAATCTGGAGGCCAGGTGGCAAGGGAGAGAACCGTGACATCAGCGCCGCTGTCAAGGAGCCCGCGCAGGCGGATCTCTGACGGCGTCGCACCAGGGATGGACAGGGTACACAGCATCTCGGGACGGTCTTTAGTCAGGACAGCAGTCCAGTGAACTTGAGGCGGTCCAGTGGATCCAAAACCGCCATCCCCTCGTGACTGGTCAGCCGTCCTGCGAACAGAAGACTTAAAAGGCACAAGTTGAGCAAGCCATGTCCCTTTTGGGATTGTAACAGGGGGGGTGGGCGTGGAGATCATTGCACAGATCTGCCCTGTGAAGTCTGCATCTATAAGACCCAGATGCACAATGATGCCCTGAAGGGTGGCACTAGACCTCCCCATAAGGAAGGCACTCATGCCCTCACCCAAAGGACCAAAGGCGTCCAGGGGAACCTTGTGCACCTTGCAAGAGTCTAAAACAACTGTTGCTGCTGTGCAGACATCCACACCTGCTGACCCGCAGGTGCTGGCTACGAGCTGGCTGAGCAGACCTCCATGGGCTCCGGGGTCTGGAGAGGAACTTGTGTCTGAGCGCGCCCCCCTTTCGCGCTCCGCTTCCCGTTTCCCGAGCTCGGGATTGCCTGGCCACTTGCATGAACAGTCGCCTTGCAAACATCTGATAGATGGCCTGGCCTTCCGCACCGGCCACACACATACAAGGGAAATTTTCCCTTCTGTGTTTTCTTCCCTCGTTTAGTGCTTGTCTGAGCAGCCCCCTGCGGCTGCTTCCAGACTGGCTGTGCGGCAGCAGCCCAAGAATCCACCTTCCGAACCGATGGGCCTATGTCTACACAGGCTGCTGCCATCTGTGAAATGGTAGCCCCTTCAGGAAGAGCCTGTATGACTCTTTTGCATTCTGCGTTACAATGGATCCTAGCAAATCTTGCAAGGACCATTCGCCTCAGCTCAGGTTCTACCACCTGCCGCTCTACAGAGGCAGTCAACCTCGATGCAAAGTCTATGAAGGGCTTGTCAGCCCTTTGAACAACAGTCAGAAAGGGCTCCATTGGAGCAGCCATTTCTAGGGCCTGGATTATAGCTGCCAAGCCTAACGTCCGGCATTGATCAAGCACAAGAGGATCGTATCCAGCCTGCCCCCGAGGATCAACATAATTTCCTGTGCCCATCAACATGTCAGCGTTAACAACACGCCTGGGATCCTGCTGCCCCCGTGTAGCATTCTTCCGCACTGCACTAGCCACTAGACTAACCCATTTGTCCTCAAACAGGTCAAACTGCACAGGGTTAAAAAGAGCCTGTGCCACAGCGCGAATATCAAAAGGCATCAGCAGGTCAGTAACAAGTAGCCGAATCGTGTGCATAACCTCATCAGACCCAAGACCATATTGTGCCACAGTGTCTCGGATTTCCTTCAACACCTTAAAAGAAAAAGGCTGATGAGTGTTGTGAGTAACACCCCTGAGCACAGGGAAAGCCTGAAGACCCCCTGGCAAGGCTGCATTGTCCACTGTTTCATGTCCCGTGGACTCTGGGACAGTGGAAGCTCCTGGGCTGCGAGGCAGTGCGACATCACTAGACACCACACCTCCTGCAGCATCAGCAGAGCCAGAGGAGCCTTCCCCTTGATCCGGCAGGCTCTGCGAGGGACCAAGGTCACACATCTCCTCAGCCTTATCGAGGACCTCCTGCCAGAACCGCCCGTAGTTTCTCGGGCGCACGGTCACCTGGCAAGGGGGAAGGGTCCACAAGGACGACGGGGAGGATCCACGGCCACGGGGAGTCACCGGTCTCCGGCCAGCCGCGTCAGCAGTCCCGGCCCCCGCGGCAGGCGGGGAAGATGGAGCCGACCCAGCCGGCGTCCCAGCAGTGCCCTCCGCACCATCAGCAGAGGACACTGTGGCGGACGCAGGCAGCGGCGCGGACCGCAATCCCAGCTCAGCACTCCTGTCCCCCGGGGCGGGGGAAGGGCGGGATGTAGAGGGAGACGCGGAGCGCGGAGAAATGTCACTGCGGGACGACACAACGGAGGCCGGCACGCCCCCAAGGAGTTTCGGACCCGCAACACGCAACTGCCCGGCGGGCACCGCCCCCATCAGGCAGGACCGGACGGGCTGCCCGCCTGCTGGGGCGGAGCCCGACGGAACAGAGACCACTGCCTGCGCATGCCCAGCAGGCTGCGCAGGCTCAGGGATTGGAGCTGACTCATCCTCGGAAGATGAACCCGAAACCAATCCGGGCGAATCCGCCTGGGTCGCTTTCAAGGGGAACGTGACCCCGCAATTCGGGCAATTCACCTTCACTGAGCCAGATGCAACCCGAGGCGAGGGCTGGTCCACAAGCCCCCGTTCGCCCCCGAGCGCTGGGAAGGCACAAAGAGGAAGTGCTTTCCCCTTCGTCCCACCACGCCGGCGGCGCGGGGCAGGGCGGGGCGGTCGGACCCGCTCCACCAACCGGACGCTCGGAGCCAGCGGGCTGGGAGCCCGGGGCTCCCCAGAGGAGAAGCCGTCCTCCGACTCACTCTCCTGGGCACAAGGGGAATCCGGGCCACGCCCCAGGGACTCGGCCTCCCCAACATCAGAGGTAGAAAAATTTCTCAGAGAATCACGAGAGCCACCAGTGTCGGAGCCCTGCCAGATGGCATCCAATCTCTTCCACAACATCATCAGCGGCCCAATGCCTTCAAAACGATTATCAAGCAGGGCATCAATGAGGCGTTCCCCCACAGGACCCCAATTCTCCCAGGACAGAGCCTCGGCAAGACTGGGAAAGAATCCCTGTTCCCTTGCCCATAAAAACAGCCTCTCAAAATCATCCCAATAAAAAAGAACGCGTTTCCGCTTCAACACCTCCCTCCAAACGCTCAAAGCCACTGACTCCTCCCTGATGCTCTCAAAACTCTCCATTACCAACAATAGCGACAGGCAGAGCGCTGGACAGAGAGAGAAAAAAAAACTCACCCGCGTGCTTTCAGCCTAAGCTGCAATACACGTCGGTGGTCACCAGATGTCGCTGTGGGACACGTGAAAGCACAACGCGGACCACCTGCTGCTTGCAAGGTAAAAAAGGAACGTTTATTATCTGACTCTGTCTTTTATACCTTCCCAAGGGTGACACTGGATTGGAGAGTGAATGGGCCACCTCTCCAAAGACATTGGACAAACCACCAGTACATCAAGTGTTCTCCACCCCCATAAAAGAATGTAAACAATACGTTGTTTACAGAAATTGTGTGGGAAAGTTCTCCAAAGGAATGTAAACTCAGAAGGCTTTAGGAAGTCTTAAGAATCAGGGTGACACAACCCAGGCCACAGGCACCTGGATAATCCACGTCCTTGATGTCCTGGTCACACAGCCCTGGCCCCTTTTCCCCGTGTCAGTCTCTGGGGTGGATCCTGTGGAACATCCTTTGGTGGAGGCTGTGGCTCCAGGGGAACCGGGGGGACACTGGGGGACAGGGACCCTGCTGGGCGTGAACAGCATTGGACTTGTTGGGAGAAACTGTGAGGGGGAGCTGGGGTGGAGTGACCAACCCAGTGACCTCACAGAGCCCTCCTGGGATGTCACACAGCCCCTCTGGGATGTCACACAGCCCCTCTGTGAAGTCACAGCCTGGTCTGAGATGTCACAACCCAATGTCTAATGTCACACACCTGGTCTCTGACGTCACAGACAAACCTGTGACCCCATAGTCTGTTCTGGGATTTCAGATCCCTGTTCTGAGTTGTCCCAAGGATGGCCTATGATGTCATAACCCCTTGATGGCCTCACATAAGCCACTCTGTGATGTCATGGACCATTCTGTCATAGATCACCCATGTGATGTCATAGATCACTCTCTGACCTCATGTGACTAGATGATAAATTATCTCCACCAGGTGAGCTGACACCTGGAGCTTGTTCTCCAAAACCCCAGGCCTATGGAAACCACACAAATCCCATTGTGGGAGAAGGGGAACTGGAAGTTCACAAGCCTCAGTGTCCTGCCAGCTCAGCCGGGCCCACGGGAATATTGGGGTCCATGACCATCAGGGATAACCAGAGAGACCCCCAGGACAGAAGAACACATGGGTAAAGGGGAGGGGAAATATGTTAATGATTCTGAGGAAATGATTATCAGATGTGTGTTTAGTCCGGGACAATCAATGGATATGTGTGCAAAATACAGAATATGAACAGAAACTTTCCTGTACTCAGCATGCTCGACTTTGGGAGGAGCTATCCCCCGTGCATCTGGCTGAATAAAGAATGCTGCTTCTTAATGCTGCACTGGTGTTAAGGAGTTTTCTGTTTTACCCAATTTTTGGTAACACTCCACTCCCAAGGAAAGCTCTGTCTCCTGCTGCTCACAAACAGAGAAGGGCTGGTGGCAGATGTGGGGGTTGGAGGCTGCGTGGGGCACAGGGACCATGAAATAATCAAGTTTTCAATGATCTGTGACAGAAGGAGGGGCAGCAACAAAACTTCCATGCTGGAATGAGGAAGGGCAGATTTTGGCCTATTTAGGATGCAGATTTAGGGAGTACAAAATCAGGTACTGATTTTTTTTAAGGGAAACATCCAGGGAGGATGGACACATTTCAAGAAAGTAATCTTAAAGGGGAAGGAGCAGCCTGTCCTGGTGTGGCAAAAGATGAGCTGATGAGGAAAATGACTGTCATGGCTGCCCATGGAGCTTTTGTGGGAAGTCAAGGGAAAGAAGAGGGTGCATCAACTTTGGACCGAAATTCAGGCAACTTAGGAAGTGTTTAAGGACCTTGTTAGATCACGGAGAAAGAGAAGTTGAGAGGTGAAATCTCAATTAAAACTTAACCTGGCCACTTCTGTGAAAAATAATAGAAAATGTTTCTATAAGTAAATTAATAGCAAAACATAGGATAAAGAGAACCTCCACTATTCTTTAGTGGATGCAGTGGAGAATATAAGAACTAAAGATAAGGAAAAGCCTGAGCTACTTAAGACCTTGTTTGTCTCAATTTTCAATATTAGGATAGGATGTCCTCAAGACAAGAGTTCTCCTGAGCTGGTAGATGGGCACAGGGAGCAGAACAGGCCCCTGTAATCCAGGAGGAAGCAGCTGCTGACCTGCTGAGCCACTCAGATGCTCACAGGTGGATGGGATGAGATGGGATCCATCCTAGGGGGATGAGGGAGATGGGGGATGAGCTCCCCAAGCTGCTCCCCACCATTTACCATCAGTCCTGGCTCACCAGGGAGGTCCCAGAGCACTGGAGGTGACAGTGTGAGCCCATCCCCAAGAAGGGCTGGAAGGAGGATCTGGGGAGCTCCAGGCCTGTCAGCCTGACCTCGGTGCACGGCAAGGTTATGGAACAGATCACCTTGAGAGCCACCACAGGGCACCCACAGGATGGCCGAGGGGTCAGAGCCAGCCAGCGTGGATTTAAGAGGGGCAGGTCCTGCCTGAGCAACCTGATCTCCTTTTATAACCAGGTGACCCACCTGTGGATGTGGGAAAGGCTGTGGATGTGTCCATCTGGACTTCAGCAAAGCCTTGGACACTGTCTCTGACAGCATTCCCTGGAAAAGCTGCAGCTCACGGCTTGGGCAGGTTCCCTCCTGGCTGGGAGATGGAAGAGCTGGCTGGAGGCTGGGCCCAGAGAGGGGTGGGGATGGTGCTGCACCCAGCTGGTGTCCAGTCCCTGGTGCTGTCCCCAGGGATCTGTGTTGGGCCCAGTCCTGTTTAACATCTTCACCGATGATCTGGGGGAGGGGATCGAGCCCACCATCCCAAAATTTGCAGGTGACACCAAGCTGGGTGTGAGTGTGGATCTGCTGGAGGGCAGGACAAGAAGACACAGCCTTCAGCTGCACCAGGGGAGGTTCAGGCTGGACAAGAGGAAGAAGTTCTTCACAGAAAGGGTGAATGGGCATTGGAATGGGCAGGCCAGGAGGAGGTGGCAGAGTCACTGTCCCTCTCCAGTGGCACTCAGTGGCATGGTTTGGGTGACAAGGCGGTATTAGGGCATTGGTTGGACTTGATGATCCCAAAGGTCTTTTCCAGCCTATTTGATTCTGTCATTCTGTGATGATTGGGACACTCTGGGGGCATTGGGACCCTGCAGGTCCTTGTGGAACTAAGAGGACCCTGTGCAGTCCCATAGAACCAGGGCTCCATTGTGGTGCTCTGGGGCCAAATGGAACCAGGGAGTCCCCGTGACACTGGGTCCTGGTGGAACCACAGAGGCCATGGTGACACTGAGGGGCCTCGTGTGACCGAGGGGTTTCACCCCTGTGACACTGCCAAACCAAGGAGAGCATTGGGAGAGTCCAGGGCCCAGGGGAACCAAGGGGCCCTTCTGACACTGCGGGGCCTCATGGAACCAAGGGGACATTGTGACACTGCAGGACCTTGTGTAACCAAGGGGCCACTGTGACACTCTGGGGCCCCAGGGAATCTGGAAGGCCGTTGTGACACTGTGGCCTCGTAGAAACAAGGAGTCCATTGTCACATTTTGGGGCCCCATGGAACCAAGGAGACCAGTGTGACAGTGTAGGGCCTGGTGTATCCAAAGGGACATTGTGACACTGAGGGGCCCCTTGGAACCAAGGACATCTTTGCAGATGACACCAAGCTGGATGTGCATGTTCATCTGCTGGAGGGTAGGAGGGCTCTGCACAGGGACCTGGACAGGCTGGATCCAGGGCCCAAACCCAACAGGGTGAGGTTTAACAAGTCCAAGTGCCGGGTTCTGCACTTTGGCCATAACAACCCCTGCAGCGCTACAGGCTGGGGACAGAGGGGCTGGACAGCAGCTAGGCAGAAAGGGACCTGCAGGGACTGATGGACAGCAGGCTGGACATGAGCCAGCAGTGTGCCCAGGTGGCCACGAAGGCCAATGGCTCCTGGCCTGGATCAGGAATGGTGTGGCCAGGAGGATCAGATCTGCTGTGCCAGCACTGATCTACCCCAGCTCTGCACACAGACATTGCTGCTGCAGCTCCAGAGAATGCAACAAAAGGGCATCTCTGCAGAAAGCTCTTCTGGGAGATCCTTTAGTTCCTTTAAAGCCACTGAGGTCGCAGCCCCTCATTGACACAGTCTGGCACAGGGAATGTGGGGAAAAGGAAAATGAGAAATGGCTCAAAAAATTACATTAATTGTGGAAAATATGAAAAAAGAAAAACAAAGGAAAAAAATCCCCACAACTAAACCAACAAGAAGTACCAAAGATGGCTTTTATTACAAGTGATTTGCATAAATTGACCAGCAGTTTAATGTCCCTGAAAGCACCCAGTCATCAGTCTCCACACTGCAGCCTTGAGCTCCTGGTTCCTCAGGCTGTAGATGAGGGGGTTCAGGGCTGGAGGCACCACCGAGTACAGAACTGACAGGGCCAGATCCACGGATGACGAGGACACGTAGGGAGGCTTGAGATAGTAAAATATACCAGTAGTGAAGAACAGAGAGACCACAGCCAGGTGAGGGAGGCAGGTGGAAAAGGCTTTGTGCTGTCCTTGCTCAGAGGGGATCCTCAGCACAGCCCTGAAGATCTGCACATAGGAGAAAACAATGAACACAAAAAAACCAAGTCCTAAACAGGCACTAACAGCAATGAGCCCAAGTTCCCTGATGTGAGATTTGGAGCAGGAGAGCTTGAGGATCTGGGGGATTTCACAGAAGAACTGGCCCAGGGCATTACCATGGCACAGGGGCAGAGAAAATGTATTGGCTGTGTGCAGCAGTGAATAGAGAAAGGCACTGGCCCAGGCAGCTGCTGTCATGTGGGCACAAGCTCTGCTGCCCAGGAGGGTCCCGTAGTGCAGGGGTTTGCAGATGGACACGTAGCGGTCATAGCACATGATGGTCAGGAGGAAATACTCTGCTGAGATGAAGAAGAGAAAGAAAAAGAGCTGAGCAGCACATCCTGTGTAGGAGATGTTCCTGGTGTCCCAGAGGGAATTGTGCATGGCTTTGGGGACAGTGGTGCAGATGGAGCCCAGGTCGCTGAGGGCCAGGTTGAGCAGGAAGAAGAACATGGGCGTGTGCAGGTGGTGGCCGCAGGCTACGGCGCTGATGATGAGGCCGTTGCCCAGGAGGGCAGCCAGGGAGATGCCCAGGAAGAGGCAGAAGTGCAGGAGCTGCAGCTGCCGCGTGTCTGCCAGTGCCAGCAGGAGGAAGTGGCTGATGGAGCTGCTGTTGGACATTTGCTGTGGCTGCACATGGGCACCTGTTCATGGAGAAAGGACAGGGACAAGTCAGGAGAGGCTGCTTGGAGCCAATCCTGGGCCATTCCCTGCAGCCTGTTCTGCTGGGACTCACCCACCCTTGTTCCTGCTCTGGGAAAACCTTCACCCAGGTCCCTGCCTGAGCTCCAGCTGTGCTGGCTGAGTGTGCCAGAAGCAGCCAGGCCTGTGCGTGGGGGCTCTCGAGGAGCCATCCCTGCCCTGCTGCCCTGGGTTTGTGGCCCTGTGGCAGAGGGACAAGGCTGGATATTCAGGATTTGTTAGGGGAATCATTCCTACTGCAGAAAACTTTGGTATCATCTGCACTCCCAGGTCTACGGAATGGCAGGAGTTGGTTTAAGGAAATGTTTTCCTACCCACACACCATTTATGGCTCTCTGAGGTCAGAAATCCCCAGCATTCCTACTGCACTCAGAGTTTTCTACTGAGAGATGTGAGAGGCAAAGGATTCCCTGTGGCTGAGGGAAGGTGAGGGGCTGGATGGGTTTGTTCACCAGAACTGCTCTGTTCAGCCCCCTCTGCTTCCCTGAGCATCTCCCTGGGCCTGGACATCCCCTCCTGAGAGGTGCCTTGTCCCTGCCAGCGCTCACAGAGCCCATCCCACCCTGTGTGCCCTCGGCCCGGCCCTACAGAAACCTGCCTGTGTGCAGGGCCCTGGCTGGGGCAGGCTCTGTGTGCAGCTGGGCAAGGGCAGCTCAGGAGAGCCCTGCTGGGCCCTGCAGAGGTGATGCTGCTGCTGCCCAGGGCTGAGGAGTGGCTGAAGGCCCTTTGGGAGGCTCCCAGCAGAGACACTGACCACCCAAAGTCACAGTTCTGGAGTCTCTGTAAATGTTCAAACGTGACTTTGATGATCCTGTGTGTCCGTTTCAACTCAGAATGTTCTGTCATTCTGGGATTTCAATTCCTGTTCTGCTTCTTTCAACCCCCTGTTTTTCTATAATTAAAGGACAAAAAAAGCCCTTCCAACAGTATGAGAACAGTAAAGTAAAAACCAGACCTTTATTGGAAGCTTCCAGGTGTCCCAGTGGGGATGAGGCACACCCGGCCCCTGATTTCGAGAATTCATTAAGGTTGATTAAATAGGATATTTAACAAGGACATTTGAAAGGACATTCACTTGTCTCAGTTACACACCCCAGGCTCAACACATTGGAGTAGGTCCAAGGACTATTTTCCCCAGCTTTCGTTATCACTGCTGGCATACAAAAAACAAAATGTTCCTGTTGTAGGTCCTCATCCTGTTGAAAAGACTATATCATATTCAAAAATGTATTTATACAGTCAGTTTATTTTTCTAAATTCTAAGAGAAACCATAAGGAAATGTACTAGAGTTAATTAAATATTATAGATATAGAGGTATATAATAACACTTTAATAGTGTTCAGTAAGAGTTTAAGAGAGCTAATCCAGAGTTTAATAGCAATAATAAAGGATTATAGTTTTCTAAGTATATACGTATAATCCTAGGCTTACCTTCTTTGGGGAGTGTCCTCTGGAGCTGTGCCCAGGCTGGTCTGGAGCTGGGAGCAGCCCTGCCCCAGCCAGCCCCTCTCAGCAGCAGCACCTGCCCTGCTCAGGGTGGCTCCTTCCCCCCACAGCTCCTGGCCAGCGCTGGGAGCAGCTCCAGGGCCGGCTGAGAGCTGTCCCTGGCAGGCAGCAGAGTCCCTGGCCCAGCACAGCGCCCTGGGCTGCAGGACCCTGCTCTGCAGGACAGCCCTGGGCACCCCTGGCTGCTCTGCAGAGGAGATGAGCAGAGAATGCACTCACAGGGTCTGTGGTCATTGGCATGTTCCAGCTTTAGGAGATCTCTCCAGGAGCTGCAGCTGCATTGTCCTACAGCCAGAGGTTCCTGTGCCAAGGGCTGGCAGTGATTCTGCCCCAGGCACTTCTCAGCCCCTTCCCAGCCCTGACTGATTGAAGCTCTCTGTGCCTCTGTGCTGTGCCCGGGCTGGCTGCAGGCAGTGCCCCAGCCCTGCTGGGCTGGCAGAAGAGCTGCTCAGCAAGAGAAATGTGCTTTTGAAGCTCTGCTTGGTTACCAGGATCACCCTCTGTGCCAGGAGCCCGGCCCAGCTCAGCAGCACAGACACAGCACAAGGACTTTAATGACCCTCTGGGGCTTTGTGCTCAGGCCCTGAACATCAGGCCCTGAGAGGGAGCTGCAGAAACCTCTCCAGAACTCAAAGTCACAATCCAACTCCAAAGTTTCTCGGACTTTTAATGGGTCCCACTGAGGGACACAACTGAGAAAGTGTCCCCAGGCCCCAGGCAGAGCAGAGAACTGGAGGCACTGATGCCAGGTGGGGACAAAGAGAAGCCAAGTCTTGGTGCCCTGGGGCACAGCAGGGTCTGTGCCACCACGGGCTGTGAGGAGACACCTTGTCCTGAGGCCCTGGGGCCTCCTGGCACAGCCCCAGCCAGGCTGGGCACTGTCAGCCCCTGGTCCTGCCCTCAGCATCCCCCCCATGCCCACATCCCAGTGGCCTCAAGGATCTGCTGGAAGGAGTCCCTGGGGAGCCTTGGTCAGGAATGGCCCTGGGGGCTCCTTCATGCTCCCAGGGATTGCAGGTTTTTTCAAAGGAATTTGGCTTTTGCTTTTGACTTGGAGTTACTGAGAGCTTTGTGCAATCATGGCCTCCAATTATCTGCTGTAATTAGTCCCTGGAGAGGCTTTGTCAGGAACAACGCTCATTAATGCTTCAGGGTACTTCAGTTGTTTTAAGGTTCTTGGTGTTTCCCTTTTGATACAGACTCTGTGAGAGGTTTGTGCAATCATGGCCCCAATTATCTTCTTTAACGAGTCCCTTGAGAGCTTTGTACTGACACTCAGTGGGGCTCATGAATACTTTGAGATACTCAACTTTTTTTAAGGTACTTTGGATTTTTCTTCCCATACTGATTGTATCTGAGAGTTTTTTGTGCCATTCTGGCCTCCATGTCTCTCGTCCAAAGAGTCCATGAGGAGCCTGTGTTGGGGATGGACCTCAGTGGGTCCCATTAATGCTTTGGGACACTTTGGGTGTTTCTTCTTTACTTTGACTCCTGGAAAGGTTTGTGCAATCTTCTCTCAGGTCCTGAGATTCCAGAGCTAACCTCCAAATTCACCACAGGGTTCATTAGGATCAAGGAAGTCGTGACAAACCATGACTCTGCCTTGATTTCCCTCTTGTCTGGGGAAGTTCATCAGGAAGTTTCTGTAGTGGTTTAGTTTCCCAGTTTGAAATTTCTTGGCCAATGCATCAATCAGTGTGGTGGTTTCAGTGCTGGCTAATTACCAGTGCACTCACTAGAATATACTTATTCATTTCCTGCTGTGAGATAGGATTAGGAGAAAGGCAAAGTAGGCTCAAAACTTTAAAGGGGTAAAAAGTTTAACAAAAACTAAAAGAGAGCATGATAAAGATCAGAACAAAACTTTGAGAACACTCCCCCTCTCCATTCAACCTGACAATGTAAAGAGACAAAACCTAAAATTTTCAGTGAGTTTTCCTCCTCTAGAATAGTCTTTCTTTAATTCACTTAGCAAGAGAAGCTCCTCTTCTTAATGTTATGGAGACTTCTCCACAAGAAAACAGTTATTTCATGGCTTTTCATTTCCGTGAATAACAGCTGACTGGAAAAATCTGGTGTTGTGAAGTCCCTCCCATTTTTTCACAGCTTTTCCACAACTGTGTTTATGGGCCATGTCAGCTTATGGGGTATTAGTTTCAAGATGAGCTGTTTAAGAGCAAAGGTTCTCTTCATCTCTTTCTGAAATCATCTTCATCTCTGGGAACAGAGATCTTCTCTCCCTGAGGGCACAAGGTCTCATCACTCTTCTCTCTTTCTCTTTCAAACTTCTCATGGGATCACAGCTACTGCAACATTTCCTTACTTTAGCATGGAGGCCTTTGCTGAAACAAGTCATCTCCCCATACTTTTCAATGCATTATAGGGAAAAAGAGAGTCTGATGTATCCATGACATCCTTCTCCACAGCTTCAGCAGAGGATTTCAGCCCCAAGATCAAGGCATCTCCTCATCCCTCCCATCTGGGTCTCAACTTCCTCTTCCCTGACCTCGGTGTGTTCATGTTGCTCCTCTGTGTGCCTGCTCTGTGTCCTTTTCTCTCACGGGAAGGAGGATGGCAGCACTGGCAGAGTCAATATCTGCCCGGGGCTGCAGATGGTTCTGTGAGCCCATCTGGGCTCAGTGGCCAATTCTAATTTTGGCCATGGTTCCTGGACATGAAAACCCCTTCTTTTCCATAGGAATGAAGGAACAGAATGCCACTGCTTTAGGGGCAGATGAGAGGTGACCACCAGAGGCAAAGGCCAGCCAGACCTGCCAGATTCTGTTCTTAGAGATACCCTTACAAATAGGAAATTTTTTAGGAAGGATACGAATTTTGGCAGTGGGCATCTGAAAAGACAGACGGTTCTTTTCCATACGAAGGAAAGCACTGAGCCCCAGTACTCCAGGAGCTGATGAGAGGCAGCCCTTGGCATTCCAAGATCAGCCAGACCTGTCAGGTGGCCCCTGGGAGGCCAAGCCAGCCAGACCTGTTCCATGTTCCCTCACTTCCATGGGGCCCCACAGTGTCCCAATGGTCCCTGGCTTCCAGGAGGCCCTGAGGTGTCACAATGCCCCCTTGGTGACACCAGGCCCTGAAGGGTCCCAATGGTCTCCATGGTTCCATCAGGCCCCACAGAGTCATAATGGTCTCTGGGCCCATGAAGCCCCATGGTGTCACCATGGCCCCTTGGTTCCACGGGCTCCAGTGGTGCCACAATGATCCCCTTGGTTCCATGAGGTGCCCACAGTGTCACAGTGATCTCCATGGGAAGGAAAGAACCGAGCCCCAGTGTGGCAGGGGCAGCCGCCAGAGGCCAAGGCCAGCCAGACTTGACAGTACTGGCAGATTTTGCCTGGCAGCAACCCTTGGATATAGGGAATTTTAGAGGTGGGATCCCAGTTTCAGATATGGACACCTGGAGAAGGACAGTTTTTTCCATAGGAAGGTAAGCACAGAGCCCGAGTGTTTCAAAGGCAGAAGAAGAAAGGGGTGGCTCCTGGGAAGCTCAGCCAAACAGATCTGTTCTTCCTGGCATCATTTGTCATGGAGGAATCCTTGGATAGATGGAATTTGGGAGGAGGAATCTCAATTTTGATGACAGTCACCTTGAGATAAAGGACAGTTATTTCCACTGGAGGGAAAGCACCAAGCCCCAGTGTTTCAAAAGCAGATGAGAGGCAGCTCCCAGGAGGCCAAGGGCAACCAGACCTGTCTGTCCTGGCAGCTTTCGTTTGGTAGCAATCCTTGGATGTACAGAGTTTTGGAGGAGGAATACCAATTTTGGCCATGGCCCCTGGAGGAGAAGGAGAGTTCTCTCCCATAGGAAGGAAAGCCCAGAGCCCCAGGGCTTCAGGGCAGGTGAGAAGCAGCCCTCAACATGCCAAGGTGGTCAGGTGGTCCCCAGGAGGCCCAGACAGCCAGACCTGGTCCATGTTCCCTTGGTTTGGTGGTGATGCCTTGAGAGGCTGCCTAGAACAGAGCTAGGCAGTGTTAAAGGAATAAAGCAGGTATTTATTAAAAGGCCTTCAAGGGATACATCTTGGGCAGTACAAGAGCCTGGCCCTGGCTCCATCCTAGATGGAGTCCAGGTCATGAGTTTTCACTGGGGCAAACAGGGGGATTTGGTCTGGCAGGATGTGTAAAACAATCTCCTGTAATATCTACCTGTTCTCACACAGAGCACTTGGCTGCAGGGACACATTCCCATCGTTCCTGGCCAGGTTTCAGGATTCAAACACTGCTGTCCTTCCCAGGAGCTGTTCTTCATCTGCCTCGGGAGTGCCTTTTGGCCTCTGGACCCACACTCTGGCTCCAATATTAGCACTGCTGGATCCAAAGCCTTTATCTCCACCAACAGCAGTGATTTGAGGTGGATCTACTTTTTTCCCAATTGTTTTAAACACTGACAACATCAATAATTGTGCTACCCTGTCATGGGGTTGAATAATCCAATCTTGTTCACTATCCTTTAACCAAATTACTTCATTTTCCCCTTGATAATCTGCATCAATTCCTCCTCCCATGGCATGAGCACTTTGCAAGGCCAAGCTCCAGTGAGCAGTTACCAAACCAAAGTGTCCTGGAGGAATCTGGATTCCTGTTCCTGCATTGTTAACTCTCCTTTGCTTCTGAATTATCCTGACTAATTCCAGTACATGAAGGTCCAGTCCTGCAGCCTCTGGGCTGGCCCTGCCAGGGCCATCACACCCAGAACAATTTCCCAGGCAGTCCCAGTCTCACTGTCCAGGGCTGTATTTGCACATTGGGAGCAGCCGTGCACAGCCAGGGGGTTTCCATTTCCCCAGGGGCCATTGTTAAGGGCATGGAGCACATCTGGAGATGGGTTCTCCATGGGGACAGGTTCCCAGCTCCTCATTATTTAACTGCTCTTTTAACAACCCCTTCTCTGACTCCTCCTCCTCTTTATCCTCTTCATCTTCCTCCCTCTTGTTCCCATCTTTGTCCTCATCCTCGTCCTCATCCTCGTCCTCGTCCTCGTCCTCGTCGTCCTCGTCCTCCTGCTCCTCTTCCTCCTCCTCCTCCTTCTCCTCCTCCTCGTCCTCCTTGTCATCCTAGTCCTCCCCCTCCTCTTCCTCCTTGTCCTGCTCATCCTTATCCTCCTCCTCCTCCTCATTTTCCTCCACAGCCTCATTCTTATCCTCTTCCTCCTCCTATTCCTCCTCCTCCTCCTTGTCCTCCTCGTCTTCCTTGTCCTCCTCATCCTTGTCCTTTTCCTCATCTTTGTCCTCCTCCTCCTCCTCCTCATCCTCCTCCTCCTTATCCTCCTCATCCTTATCCCCTGCTCCTCATCGTCCTCCTCTTCATCCTCATTCTCCTCTTTCTCCTCCTCCTCATCTTCCTCCTCCTCTTCCTCCTAATTCTCCTACTTCTCCTCCTTCTCATCTTCCTCCTCCTTTTCCTCCTCGTCCTCCCCATCCTGCTCATCCTCATCCCCCCCATCTTTCTCCTCGTGGTCCTCCTCATCCTTGTCCTCCTCCTTTTCTTTAGTCTCCTCCTTGTCCTCCTCCTCCTCCTGTTCATCTTCCTTCTCCTCCTCATCCTCCTCATCCTTGTCCTCCTTGTCCTCCTCATCTTCATCCTTTTCCTCATCCTCATCCTCCTCCTCCTTGTCCTCCTCATCCTTCTTCTCCTCCTCCTCCTCGTTCTCCTCCTCCTCCTCGTCCTCCTCATCATCCTCCTTGTCCTCGTTCTCTCTCTTCCTCCTCCTATTCCTCCTCCTCATCTTCCACCTCCTCTTCGTCCTCCTCCGCCTCCTCCTCCTCTTCCTCTTCCTTGTCCTCCTCCTCCTCCTCCTCCTTATCCTCCTTGTCCTCATCCTCGTCCTCCTCGTCCTCCTCCTCCTCTGTGTGTGGTTCCCAGGATTCAATGACTCTAGGATTCCAGGAACCTGGAACTCTGGGATTCCATGGCTCTGTGACCCCATGGATGGATTCAGGACTGTCTCCAAGGCCACGAGGGAACGTTGGTGCCAGTGGGAGGGGCTGCAGTGCAGGGGCACCAACAGCTGAGAGGCGACTGCAGCTGCTGCTGCTGCTGCTGCTGCTGCTGCTGCTGCTGCTCCTGCTGGTGCTGCTGGCAGGGGCAGGGCCCTGGTGTGGCTGAGCGTTGCCATCTCAGCCTGGGAGCTCCTGGGAGCTCAGGACAGAGCCAGGACTGACCCAGGTTGGCACTGCACTTGAGGACAGACACAGAGAATGGAAAGTGCCCATGGAGTGGTTCCAAGCAGGTCTGTGGGAAGGCTGAGGGAGGGAGGATGAATCCCCTGCCCAAGGCTGCCAAGGGAAGGCTTTGGGAGGTAAAGGAAGCCTTGACCTGACACTAAGTCCTTCAAGGGCTCAGTTGCCCACGCTGAGCAGGATTTCATTGGGCTTTGTCTCAAGGCAGTGGCAGGGTCAAAAGGGGTGGGAGCAGCTGGAAAGCAGGGCCGTGTATTCCCTCCCCCCAGCCCATTTGGGAACATCTGGGCGAGGTCTCCATTGTCTCCCTGCAGCCAGCTTGGGGGGCCCTTCCTCTCCTCCTCCTGCTTGGGGGACTGGGCTTGGTTTCTTCTGCCATCTGCAATGCTGAGCTTCTCTCTCCTCAAACCTGGCTGCTCAGGTTTGTGTCCCTGTGTCTCGCACCTTCCTCCTCTTCCTCCTCACCACGTGCTCATGGAGCCTCTTTGGGCAGCTGGACTGGAACTGGCAGCAGCAGGCGTGCCCTGAGGAGCACCTCTGGCCTCCAGCCTTTCTGCAGGGCTGGCCAGAGCCTTCCTGCCAGGGGCGAGCCTCTTTCCTGTCTCTTCCTGAGGCAATAGAGTCTGGATCTTGGCTCTGTCCTCCTTTCTTTCTCTTTCAGGGAAGGATCAGCCATGGCTGAAGGAATCTTCCATAGGTACCTGGTGTTGATGGACATTGTCAGCATCAACCAGCCCCCTGGAAAGAATGGGATTTCTCCTGAGGATGATAAAGGAATTGTCCAGGGGATGAAGGAGCAGGAGGTAATCCTTTGGCAGCACCATCTGCACTTGGAGAAGGAAACTGCAGACCTGGAAGCCAGACAGGAGTGTCTGGCATGGCCTCTGTGGGAACTGGAGGGAAAGATCCAATGGCACACAGGCACGGTGGTTTGCTTGGCTGTCCCTGACACGTTCATGATCTGGAGGCAGCATAAGAATGGAGCCAGAGGGGAGCACAGAGAAGAAAAGACTGACCTGGAGCTCCTGGGGAAAGCCTGGAAAGGATTGGCCTTCCTGACAAAGCCCTTTGTGCTGCTCAGGGCCATTTGCATCTCCATGGGCAGAACTGGAGGATATCTTCCAGCATTTGTGGATAGACTTGTTGAATTACTTCTTCAATTGCTTCATTCCTGTAAGAAAAACTTGGTGCTTGAAATTCCATAAGTTCCTTAGGTTAAGAATGTCCTTATTTCTCTGTAATGATTGTTAAATATACTGTATTGATTGCTATAATCTCTGTATTGATTGTTAGAAATACTCTTTCTATTGATTATAAGAAATACTCTTTGTATTGATTGTTAGATATACCCTATATTGTTATAAATACTCTGTACTGATTGTTAAAAATACTCTGTTTTGATTGCTATCATCTCTGTATTGGCTGTTATACTCTGTATTGATTGTTAAAAATAGTTTCTGCATTGATTATTTGAAATGCTCTCTGTATTCATTGTTATAAATACTAGGCTTCCATAAATAAGATAGATTTAAGCAAAGGAATAAACTTTCCAGAGTTGTTTGTTTGCAACCAGATGACTTCCTGTTATCTTTTGCCTCTGGCATTCTCCTTGCACCCTGTGCTCCCCTTACAGGCTGAAATGCAAACACCACAGAAACAGAGACCCAGTGTGCAAAGCACAGCCAGGGGTGTGTGCTCCTCTGAAGGGACAGACATTTAGGGGAGGATGTCTCAGAGGGAGGCTGTGGACATTGTGGCTGGAAAGCAGGGAAGGAACAGTTTGGCACGAGCTTTCCTTCAGCAGGAGGGGAGCACACAGAGGAGTTTGTGTCAAGTGGAGTCTGACACTGCCATCCAGTGCTGGCAAGAAGGGTGGAGCAGAGAAGCTGAGAAAAGGGCCTCAGCATGTTTAGTGATGAAGTCTGGACTTCAGTGATGGGGACAAAACCTTCCTAAACTGAACACTGAATCTCAAACCCATAGCATTTTGGGAAGGAATGCCACTTTCTTAACTGGTATCAATATATTTTCCTACCCTTTTCAGGTAAGAAAGGATTTCACTCCTTGTCTGCATTAGTGGATGCTGGAATTCCTAGTGCTCCCTTCAGACTTCCAGGGATTGGAAGGTGCACTGTGGGCTGTGAGGAAACACTTCCCAGGAATGGCCGAGGTTGTACATCTTTTCAAAGGGGAACTGGAGAGGGTTCTTTCAAAGTGTGACTCCTCCCTATTCCATCAGCAATAGTCTCACAGGATTTATGGGTCAGGAACATGTACAACACATGGCAGGGAAGCTGGGCAAGCAGCAAGTGCTGTACCAGCACGGCCAGAACAGTGCAAGAGCCAGAGCCAAACAGGCTGAGGCAGCCAGGCCAATCCCATCTTTCCAGGGCTCTGGGCTGAACACACAGCTTCAATAAAGTCAGGTGCGCTCCCCACAGAGCCTTCTGCAGAGCTCTGGGTTAGGACTTCCAGCTTTCCTCTTTATTTCATACTAGAAAGGGAAATTTTTCTCTCATTTTGCCCATCTTACATATGCAGATGTGATGGGAGGCCATCTCCCTGTTTGTGTAGGTGTTGAACCTGGGAAAGACAGTCTGTAGTGTCAGATGGATACCTGAGGGCTGTCACATAAGCAGTAAGGGTGAACTGTCAATTTAAATCATGATCAGGAATGTAGTATGTTCCAATCCTTCTTAACATTAAAATTCAGTGCCACCTGTGGCTCCAGTGGGATGTAGATCAGGCATGTGTCTTTACCAAAAATGTAATCGTTATTATAATACTTTTCAATTGGGATTGGGTACAAAAGCAGGAGGGTCTTGGTGCGAAATTAGTATTCAGCCTAATCATTGCAACTAATTAATTAGTTTTATTGAATAAATGCACATGTACAAATGTGCCAGCAGTTAGTCTCTGCGATGAGTAGGTTTGAGGTATTTTTTAATTTAGTCTGTAGTGTGAACTTCAGTGTCTGCAGACTTACATATTAAATTTCTCTCTTGGTCACCACATGATGATTATCATCACTAGAATTAAATTCCTAGTGTAGTGAGGAGGTGGGAAATAGATAAGAAAATCTGTTGGGTTTGCATGGCCAGGTTTTGGTAGATGAAGTAATGGTTTCTGTTAGAAGCTGTTGGAAGCTCCCCCATGTGCACAGAGCAAATGCCAGCTGGCTCCAGGAGCCCCAGGCTCAGAGCCAGTCAGAAAGCCAACCAAGTGAGAGCAGAGGGAGGGCACCTTCCAGTCTCTCTTGGGCATGGCCACAAAACAGCCCCTGCTGCTTCTTCCTCCGCCTGTGTTTGGGGTGTGCTGGTGGCAGAGCCAGCCAGGCTGTGCTCTGCCTTCCAGAGCCTGTTGGGAGTGGGCATGAAAAGCGCTGCATGCACAGCGGAGAGTCCTGGAAGGTGCTGATAAGAGCATCCTGTGGGAGCAGGGCTCTGGGCTCTGGCCAGGAACAGCCTGGTTTTGCTGCCGTGACCACAGGCTGGAGTTGAGGCAGGTGAAGAGGCAGTGGGCAGCTTGTGTTTGTAGAGGGCCTGGGGCTGTACCTCTGAACCTCCACCTGAAAACACACTCGGGGGAAGAGGAGCTACAGCTAGAGTGCCTGTCCTGAAAGGACATGAAGGCCTTCAGCGTTGCCAGCATTTCTTATGGGTGTGTTGGTGTTGGCCAGAAAAGCTGCACATTTGGGGAAATGCCTTTGGAGAACAGGGGCTTGCTTCTCAAGGAAAGTGCTTCCCAGGGAGCTCCCAGTGAGGCAGGTGCGAGTGTCCCCCTTTGGCTCTCTGTGCTCCTTTCAGTCCTTGAGGCCCGCTGCACTTGGCAGAGGGGCAGGGCAAGGGAGAAGCCTGTGAAGAGCAGGTTTGGCATCCACCTGGACCTGCAGGGACCACCCCAAGCACCTGCAGCAGCGTGTTACCCCCCTTTGGACAGAGGGGTGAGCAGAACCATCTCTGTCCATCTGTGAGCCCCAAAGCTCTCTGTGGGACCTGTGAATTAACAGCCCTTTACGCACACACTTTTCACATCTTCCCTGTCTGCTGTGTTTGAACTCTTGGCAAGATGCATTTGCCTCCTGCTTGCTGGGAGCTGCTGTGGCCCAGGGCCAGCACAGAGCTGGGCTGGGTGGGCCAGGCAGCATGGTGGAGAGTCTTGGCTGATCTGGGTGTGTGCCTGGCCTCAGAAAAGGCTTGGAAGGTTTGCCTCCCAAGTGTCTTGCTCCTTGGATCTCCCTGTGCATCTTGGAGAGCACAAGGTAGGCATTTCTGGCAGCTGGGCATCAGCAGGCCTTCCAATGGGGGCGTGTTGTGGAGCGAGCCCAGCTCAGATACCCTGAGAGGAGCCCAGGGCTCCTTGCTCCTCTCTGCTGGCCCGTGAGCGTCTGTCTGCTCTCGGGATGGCCCTGGCTGTATCAGGGCTGCTGCGTGGACACGAGACAGCCGGTCCTGTCCCGCTGGGTCCCAGCAGTGCCTGGCAGCCGTCCTGCATCCACGTCAGGATGCTGGCCAAGAGAGGCCCTGGAAGCTGAGGCAGCTGATTTGAAGCTTTTGCAGGTGCCAACAGGTCAAGGCCAACAGCGTTCCCTTAGGATACAGCATTCCTGAGGGGCTTCCCCGGAGCTGCTGATGCCACCCACTCCTTGTGGCAGTAGTTGCTTTCCTGTGGAAGGTTCTACCTTCCCCAAGAGCACAGAGGGAGCCGGAGAAAGAGCTTGCCAGGCTGCTCTCTATCCTTTACCAGGAGCCCTGGGTGAGCAGAGTAGTCCCAGCTGAGTGCAGATGTGCCAATGGAAGAGCCGTGCCAATGGAAGGTTTGGTGGGAAGGATGATCCAGGATCCATAGGCCTGGCAGCCTGAGCTTGCTGCCGGGGAAGGCCTTGGATCAGATCCTCCTGAGTGCCATCTCACGGCACGTGCAGGGAACCAGGTCATCTCCGGGAAGGTGGGAAAGGGACAGGGACAAGGACAGGGACAGGGACAGGGACAGGGACAGGGACAGCTGGGGGTCCTGGCGGGATGTTGAGGGCTTCTGTGTGGTGTTTGCAGGCTGTTGGTGTTGAAGGTGTGTTGGAGAATGAGTTGTCTGGGAGGTGAGAGGTCTAGGCTGGAATCTGAGTCAGTTTGAAGGCATCTGTGGTTTCGCACAGCTTTGCTTATGGGGCGCAGAAAGAATATCTGTGACTGTTTCTGTTCATGGTCCTGATTCTGCTGCAGGGAACAAGAGGGGAGAGCTGTACTTTATTGGCCACTTAGATCTGTATACCGGGGCAGGGTTAACCATTTTGCCATCTACTCATTGTTGCCAGCAGTTGTTCCAGGTGTTCCTGCCAACAGCCCCTGCAGGCAGGAGCACAGCCCCCAGTGCCCCTGGGCTTTGGCTCCCTCTGGCACAGAAGCCCCCGGGGGCACAGGTCTCTGGGGCAGGAGATGGCACCAGCCCTGCCACGGCTCAGGGGGTGGCAGGTCTGCCTGGGCAGGGACTGCCTCACCTGCTGGTGCCAGCGCTCCCCGGGCCCCAGGGCTCAGAGCAGCATTCCTTCCCTGGCCCACACGTTCCTTGTCTGTGCCACACTCGCGGGTTTGGGATGACCATGAGCCGGGACGTGTCCCGAGGAGTCTGTGCCAGCTTCTGTGGAAGGCCCTGTGCCCTTCCCAGCGTGGCTGCATCGGCAGCCCTGGGGGCTCCTTCTGCTGCCCTGAGCCCACAGAGCAGGGCAGCGTTTGCTGATGGTCTGAGCCGTTCCTAAAGATCCTGTTGGGCTGTCTCAGACACTTGAGACCAGGAATTCCTTCCAACCTGGGCCACTTTGGGTGGGCAGGGGGCGGCCCCAGGGCAGGTGGCAGTGTTTCCAAGGGCCCTTTGTGACACATGCAGCATGGAATGGAGCTGGGTTTCCAAGGGCCCTTTGTGACAAGTGCTGACATAGGAGCTGGAAGGGGCAAGAGCACGCCACAGTGCTCGGAGCAGGTGACAGGACAGGACGGGACAGGGCGGTGCCGTGAGGAGGCCCTGCACAGCGCGCTCGTTCCTGCCCTACCCAGAGCTTTCCTGAGGCATTGTTCCTGCAGCTGACCTCGAGGCCAGACCACAGGACTCAGTGACCTGTGGCCTTCCAAGGCTTCAATTCTGAAGGTGCCCTCAAGGGCAGAGCATGGAACTTGATACCCCAGAGTTTTCCAAGTTATCTCTCCTGAGGGTAGCCAGAAATCTGATCAGTGACATGGGGCAGGGAGCCCTGAGAGTGCCCAAGCTGACCTGGATGGAGGAGGAAGAAGGCAGCCCTGCAGCTGCCCCAGCCACAGGAGACTGAAGAGGTGGTGCCGTTCCATCCACCGCAGGAGGGTGAGTGGCAGAGCCAGGCTGCAAGGCCGGTGCCTTCAGCCAGCTTGGCCCCATCCCATCCCATCCCATCCCATCCCATCCCATCCCATCCCATCCCATCCCATCCCGTCCCGTCCCGTCCCGTCCCGTCCCGTCCCGTCCCATCCCATCCCATCCCGTCCCGTCCCGTCCCCTCCCCTAAGGCCGTGCCCATGGACAGGATGGAATAGGGGCCGGGCAGACACCCCACAGCCGTGCTCTGTGCCCTGGGCCGTCGCAGGGCTGTCCCTGCCTGGGCAGTGCAGGGCTGGGCTGTGTTCTCCGGCCTCTCCCGCAGCCCCTCAGCTCGGGCTGCGCTCGCTCTTTGCCAGGTGCAGCCGTGCAGCGCACACGAGAGCAGAAACGTACCCGTGGCCGCTTCCGCAGAACAGCGCAGGTACCTGCAGCCATCCCCACCTGGGCTGGGCCTGCTGTCACTGCTCAGCCCAGCAGCACGCCTGCAGCACTCCGTGGCTTCTTGCCCTTCTCCTACAGCTCGTTTGCAAATTCATCAAGAGAATTCGGCAGGAAGAGACCAGCGCCATGGGCCCTGGGCTCAGAGCCTACTCAGAGCTCCTCGGACATGAGACCAGTGCCGCCCTGCTGGATTTGCTTGTGCAGAGGGGTGTTTCCAGAGCAGAGCAAGTAGGCAGCTGTGGCCAGGCTTCAATTCCCCCATGAGTCACATGGCTTCCCAAGCCACAGTGCTGGGCCCTGTGAGCCTTTGAGGCCATCACATTGTGGTGGGAAGGGAAACACTTCTCTGGGGACACTGGGAACACTGCTCCCTCTGGCAGCTTTCCAAGTCTCCCTGTGCCTTCTCCAGGTGCCCGCCATGGTGAGGTACATCCACCAGTGGCTCATGGCCAATGATTCTGCAGAGCACAGGCTGGACAACGCCCTGCTGTATCTCACAGAAGCGCAGCCAAATGACGCAGTAAAGATACTCCTGCTGTAGCCCCATCCTCTGACAGGTATGGGGCCCACCTGCCCAGAGGGCTCAGGGCTCATCCCAAACCATCACCCTGTACAGCCTGTCCCAGGTGTCAGACCAACAGAGAGTCCCAGGGCCCTCTGGCTGCTCCCTTTCCCAGCCCTGGCACGTCAGCCCCCGAGCCTGCTGCCATTCTCCCTCGCTGCCCCACAGGGGCCTGTCCCCACAGGGCTGGGCTGCCTGGCTGCTGCTGGAGAGGGGCAGTGGGCAAAGGCAGAGCCGGCAGTGAACCTGGGCCCCTAGAGATGCCCAGGCCACGGTGATGTGCCTGAGATCCCCTGAGACAGATCTCTAACCCCACAGAGCTGCCATGGCCATGTGGAAGACCATCATGTGCACGCCCTGGACTGCAGAGCTGGCACAGCAGATACTCCTGGATGTGCTGGGGAGCTGGCCAGAGCACAGCACAGGCACCTCCGATGGGGACAAAACGGGTGTCATTACCCTGGCTGTGAGTTTCTGCCTTTGCTGGCCCCAAGGCCACCTGTCCAGTAGTTCTCCATCGTCCTTCCCCCGCTGCATCTCCCTGCCTCAGGCGCTGGGCTGAAACCTGGCCTCGGGGCAGGTCCAGGGCCACCAGGCCCGCTGCTCCCTTTGCGTCTCTCCGGGCCTCTCCTTCCCGTGCTCGGGCCCTGTCACACGGACACCTCGGCACTGAGCGCTGTCTTGGGGGGCTTTGTCCTTTGCAGGCAATTGTGGTGATATGGAAGATCCTCCAGGAGCCCTGTGTCCCAGATATAGTGATGGAGCATTTCCCGCAGTTATTTATGCATCTGCTCTTCCAAGTGTTCTTCAGCACCAAAGAGATGCCAGAGGTGGTTGATACCTTCTGGAATGGATGCCAGGAAGAACACGGCCTTGCCACCAGCCCCAACAGGTGCTCCATCCCAGTCCTTCTGTCCCTGCCACACAGCCAGGGCAGGAGCCAGTGCTCCCAGTGTGACCCGGGCTTTGCTCTGCACTCAGGTTTGTAGTGAGGACCCTGAAGTCCCTGCTGTGCCAAATGGACTATGAGGATGTGGTGGTGTCAATGGAACGCAAGCGTGGCTGGGACACGCTGCTCTGTGCTGACACCCACATTTATGCCGTGGGTCTGCTGGCCAGGTGAGACCCCCTTCTCCCCATTGCTCTCGGCATTTGTGCTCTGTGTCTGGGGTATCCCACTCAGTCCCCATGGCTGTGGGCCAGAGGCACGAGGGATGGCCAAGCAGACTGGGAAAGGCTGGGAGAGGAGGGTGCCCAGTAGCAGCCACATCTCAAAGGGCCCAGGTCCCCCTGCAGGGTGGGGGGTAAAGACAAGAACTGTGTCAGTCTGTCCTGGGAGGGGCTTCCCCCACCGGCTCAGGGTCTTAGTGTGATAGGAGCAGGCCCCCAGCCAGGTAATCATTATCACTGACTCCATGTATTGCAGAAGTCTGATCAATAATAATCTTTATTAAGAAACCCATTGTTCTTATAGATAGTTATGATATAGGTTGATTTAATTGATTTTCTAGTCTAAACAGTATCACCATTAGTTAATTAAGAAAGTACCCTTTGGTAGACAAATCTCTGTAACATATTCCACATGTTCACAATACCATGTGCAGCATGTTAAGACAAGAATGTTTTTTCATTCTTTCCTCTGATCTTCTCAGGCTTTCTCAGGCGATGCCTGGGAAAGTTGTCTGTTTCTCTCTGAGGCCAGAGAGCTGCTGCCACATCTTAGTGCCATTTTCTGCCTTCCAGGGAGATGCACAATGAATCCACCTGCTTGTGCAAAAGCATCTCGGGCTGTCTCCTTGAGTTGCTCAGCAAAGAGATGCCATACTGGCACTTCCCTGCCCTGGCATTCCTTGTGGAGGTGAGTCTGAAGGCCGGCGCTGCCTCCCAGCTCTCTGCCCTCTCGTAGCCGCAGCTGCCTGGGATGGTGCCCACGCCCTGCGCTGCTGCCTGGTCCCCGCCCTGTGCGGTTCTGGGCTCCTGCCGGCCGGGTCCCCTGTCACTGCCCTGTGCCTTTCAGGTCCTGCATTGCCTGGACTTGAGAGCATGCAGTGACAGCATCATGGATCTCTTGTCGAGGCACTTGCTGAGTGAGTGCACAGAGATGCGCCGCCAGGTTCTGAGGGCCCTCCTCTTGCTCAGGGATAATCCCTCGCTGGTAAGGAGGGGCAGCAGCTGAAGCCGTGCAGGCAGCGTGGGGCTGGGGAACGCAGTCGCTGGAACTTGGCTGGGCTTCAGGCACTGGGGCAGCTGCTCCCAGCTCTCCTGCCTCCCACTTCAGCTGCCCGAGTGCTGGGACAGGCCTTTGGCCTCTGGGCCCTGTGGCAGCAGGGTGGCCTTTCACACACCTTTGCTCCGCACAGGCCAAAAGAATGTGGAGCCTGACCGAAGGCCTCGGGGAGCTCCTGCAGGGAAATGATAGTGATGTGGTCAGGATGGCCATTGTTCTAGTTAGTGATTTGTTCCTGAATAATGACGCCCCAATACCCAGCCTCATCACCCTGCAGCTGGCTAAGGTGCTCCTGCCACTCTTTGAACACGTAAGGCTCTGTGCCCTCAGCCATGGCCACTGGCTGCTGCCCAGACACTTGGTGCCCTGTGGAGATGCAGGCCTGCACCCACGTGGGCCAGAATCAGCTGATGCCAAGGTCTTGTTTCCTTCCTGTTCCACAGGATGATAGCCACGTGCAGCAGCTCTCCATGTTTGTCTTTCGAACCTTGCTGTCTGCTGTAGCAGAAGAAGGAAAAAAGCCCCTCATGACACAAGTGTGTAAGAGCCTGCTGCCACCCTTCTTCCACTGCCATGAGGAGAATCAGTGTGTGGCAGAGGTGAGGACACCTGGGCTGCTGCTGTTCCCCTGGGAGGGGGCTCGGCTGCCTCCTGCCCTGGCGCCTTGCGGGCTGCAGCCTCCTCCTGGCCCTGGCACAGGGATGCTGATCCTGGGCCCTGGGCTGTGGGGCCATTTCCGTGTCTCTATTGCTCTCCAGTCTTCTCGGGAAACCCTGCTTTGTTTGGCCAAATTCCTGAATAGGAGAGACCTTGAAAAATCTGTAAAGAAGGAGAAACTGTGGAGGTTCATTAAGATCCTGGTAAGGAGGGCCGGGAAGCCGCAGCCCCAGCCTGGAGCAGCCCCTGAGCGCGGTGCTCAGTGTGCGGGCTGGCAGCTGTGCCCCTGCCCGCTGCTGCAGCCCGAGGCCGCGCGGGCTCTGCTCCAGGCTGTGCTGTCAGTGTCACATCACAGACATGTCAGTGTGACATCACAGAGATGACCGTGTGACATCACAGAGAGCTTCATGGTATCATTGAGATGTCAGTGTCACATCACAGAGAGCTGTGTGAAATCACAGAGATGTCTCTGTGACATCACAGGAGCTTGCATGACATCACAAAGATGTAAGTGTGACATCACAGACAGCTGTCTGTGTGACATCACAGACATATCATTGTGACATCACAGAGATGTCAATGTGACATCACAGAGAGCTGTGTGACATCACAGGGATGTCAGAGTGACATCACAGAGATGTCTAGGTGACATCAAGTGGAGCTTGTGTGACATCACAAAGATGACCTTGTGGCATGACAGAGAACAGTGTGACATGACAGAGAGTTGTGTGACATCAAAGAGATGTCCATCTTGTGACATGTCCATCATAGCTCTCTTGTGACATCACAAAAAATTGTGTGACATCACAGAAATGTCAGTGTGACATCACAGATGTGACCGCGTGACATGACAGAGAGATGTGTGACATCAAAGGGATGCCAATGTAATATCACAGTATTTTGTGCGACATCACGGATATGCCAGTGTTACATCACAGAGATGTCCGTGTGACATCACAAAAAGTTGTGTGACACCACAGAGAGCTGTGTGACATTAAAGAGAGTTGTGTGACATCACAGAAATGTCAGTGTGACATCAAAGAGAGTTGTGTGACATCAGAGAGATGTCTGTGTGACATCACAAAATACTGTGTGACATCACAGAGATGACTGTGTGACATCACAGGAGGTTGTGTGACATCACTGAGATCTCAGTGTGACATAACAGAGATGACCGTGTGACATCACAGAGAGCTTTGTGACATCACAGTGAGTCAATGTGACATCACAGAGATGTCCATGTGACATCACAGATATCTGTGTGACATCACAAAGAGCTGTGTGACATCATAGAGATCTCCATGTGACATCACAGAAATGTCTCTGTGACATCACAGTAGGTTGTGTGACATCACAAAGGTGTCCATGTGACATCACAGAGAGTGGTGTGACATCACAGAGATGTCATTATGACATCAGAGAGTGTGTGAAATCACAGGGAAGTCAATGTGACATCACAGAGAGCTGTGTGACATCACAGAGATGTCAGTGTGACATCACAGAGATGTCATCTTGACATCACAGAGATGTTCATGTGACATCACAGGAGGCTGTGTGACATCACAGAGATGTCCATGTGATGTCACAGAGAGCTATGTGACATCACAGATATGTCAGTGTGACCTCACAGATATGTCTCTGTGACATCACAGGAAGTTGTGTGACATAACAGAGATGTCAGTGTGACCTCACAGAGAGCTTTGTGACATCACAGGGTCACAAAGGTTTCAGTGTGACATCATAGAGATGTAATTGTGACATCATAGGAGGTTGTATGACATCACTGAGCTGACCGTGTGGCATCACAGAGAGCTGTGTGACATCACAGAGATGTCAGAGTGACCTCACACAGATGTCTTTGTGACATCAAGTGGAGATTGTGTGACATCACAAAGATGATCTTGTGACAAGACAGAGAGCAGTGTGACATCACAGAGATGTCCATGTGACATCACAAAAAGCTGTGTGACATCACAGAGGGCTATGTGACATTAAAGACAGTTGTGTGACATCACAGAAATGTCAGTGTGACATCAAAGAGAGTTGTGTGTCTGTGTGACCTCACAAAAAGATGTGTGACATCACAGAGTTGATTGTGTGACATCACAGGAGGTTGTGTGATATCACTGAGATCTCAGTGTGACGTCACAAAGAGCTGTGTGACGTCACAGACATATCAGTGTGACATCAAAGAGAGTTGTGTGACATCACAGAGATGTCCGTGTGACATCACAGAGAGCTGTCTGACAGTAGAGAGATGTCAGTATGACGTCACAAAAATGTCTCTGTGACATCAGAGGAGGATGTGTGAGAGCACAGCAATCACATAGAGCTTTGTGGCATCACAGAGTTGTCTGTGTACATCACAAGAGATATTGTGACATCAGAAAGATGTCCCTGTGAAATCACAGAGAGCTGTGTGACATAACAGAGATGTCAGTGTGACATCACAGGAAGTTGTATGATATCACAGAAATGTTTGTGGGACATCACAGAGGGCTTTGTGACATCACATAGCTGTCACTGTGACATCACAAACAGCTATGTGACCTCACAGTTTCAGTGTGACATCACAGAGATGTACGTGTGACATCACAGAGAGGCCGAAGGCCTGTCCCAAAGCACTGGGGCAGGTGAGGCAGGAGAGCTGGGAGCAGCTGCCTCAGCTCCTGAAGCCCTGACAGACCAAGGGGCTGCTTTGCCCAGCGCAGCTTCAGCCACTGCCCCCTTCTCACCATCCAAGGATCCTTGGTGAGCAGTGCGAGGCCTCGGTCAGGCTCCGCATCCTTTTGGCCTGTGCGGAGCAAAGGTGTGTGAAAGGCCACCCTGCTGCCACAGGGCCCAGAGGCCAAAGGCCTGTCCCGCAGCACTCGGGCAGCTGAAGTGGGAGGCAGGAGAGCTGGGAGCGGCTGCCCCAGTGCCTGAAGCCCAGCCAAGTTCCAGCGACTGTGTTCCCCAGCCCCACGCTGCCTGCACGGCTTCAGCTGCTGCCCCTCCTTACCAGCGAGGGATTATCCCTGAGCAAGAGGAGGGCCCTCAGAACCTGGCGGCGCATCTCTGTGCACTCACTCAGCAAGTGCCTCGACAAGAGATCCATGATGCTGTCACTGCATGCAACCAAGTCCAGGCAATGCAGGACCTGAAAGGCACAGGGCAGTGACAGGGGACCCGGCCGGCAGGAGCCCAGAACCGCACAGGGCGGGGACCAGGCAGCAGCACAGGGCGTGGGCACCGTCCCAGGCAGCTGCAGCCAAGAGAGGGCAGAGAGCTGGGAGGCAGTGCCGGCCTTCAGACTCACCTCCACAAGGAATGCCAGGGCAGGGAAGTTCCAGTATGGCATCTCTTTGCTGAGAAACTCAAGGAGACAGCATGAGATGCTTTTGCACAAGCAGGTGGATTCATTGTGTATCTCCCTGGAAGGAGGAAAATGGCACTAAGATGTGGCAGCAGCTCTCTGGCCTCAGAGAGAAACAGACAACTTTCCTAGGCATCGCCTGAGAAAGTCTGAGAAGATCAGAGGAAAGAATGAAAATCATTCTTATCTTAACATGCTGCACCTGGTTTTGTGAACATATGGAATATGTTACGGAGATTTGTCTACCAAAGGGTTCTTTCTTAATTAACTAATGGTGATAGCATTTAGACTAGAAAACCAATTAAATCTACCTATATCATAACTATCTATAAGAACAATGGGTTTCCTAATAAAGTTAATTATTGATCAGACTTCTGCAATACCTGGAGTCAGTGATAATGATTACCCGGCTGGGGGCCTGCTCCTACGACACTAAGACCCTGAGCCAGGGTGGGGGGAAGCCCCTCCCAGGACAGACTGATGCAGTTCTTGTCTTTACCCCCCACGCTGCAGGGGGACTTGGGCCCTTTGAGATGTGGCTGCTACTGGGCACCCTCCTCTCCCAGCCTTTCCCAGTCTGCTTGGCTGTCCCTCGTCCCTCTGGCCCACAGCCACGGGGACTGAGTGGGATACCCCAGACACAGAGCAGAAATGCCGGGAGCAATGGGGAGAAGGGGGTCTCATCTAGCCTGCAGACCCACAGCATAATGGTGGGTGTCAGCACAGAGCAGCGTGTCCCAGCCACGCTTGCGTTCCATGGCCACCACCACATCCTCATAGTCTATTCGGCACAGCAGGGACTTCAGGGTCCTCACTGCAAACCTGAGTGCAGAGCAAAGCCCGGGTCACACTGGGAGCACTGGCTCCTGCCCTGGCTGTGTGTCAGGGACAGAAGGACTGGGATGGAGCACTATTTGGGGCTGGTGGCAAGGCCGTGTCCTTCGTGGCATCCCTTCCAGAAGGTATCAACCGCCTCTGGCATCTCTTTGGTGCTGAAGAACACTTGGAAGAGCAGATGCAAAAATAACTGTGGGAAATGCTCCATCACTATATCTGGGACACAGGACTCCTGGAGGATCTTCCATATCACCACAGTTGCCTGCAAAGGACAAAGCCCCCTGAGACAGCGCTCAGTGCCGAGGTGTTTGTGTGGCAGAGCCCGAGCATGGGACGGAGAGGCCCAGAGAGCCACAGGGGGAGCACCGGGCCTGGTGGCCCTGCAGCTGTCCCTAGGCCAGCTTTCAGCCCAGTGCCTGAGGCAGGGAGATGCTGTGGGGGAGGGAGGATGGAGAACTGCTGGACAGGTGACCTTGGGGCCAGCAAAGTCCACTGGCAGAAACTCACAGCCAGGACAAAGACACCCATTTTGTCCCCATCGGAGGTGCACGTGCTGTGCTCTGGCCAGCTCCCCAGCACATCCAGGAGTATCTGCTGTGCCAGCTCTGCAGTCCAGGGCGTGCACATGATGGTCTTCCACATGGCCATGGCAGCTCTGTGGGGTTAGAGATCTATCTCAGGGGATCTCAGACACAGCACCGTGGCCTGGGCATCTCTAGGGGCCTGGGTTGACCGACGGCTCTGTCTTTTCACACTGCCCCTCTCCAGCAGCATTCAGACAGCCCAGCCTGTGGGGACAGGCCCCTGAGGGGCAGCGAGGGAGAATGGCAGCAGGCTCGGGGGCTGACGTGCCAGGGCTGGCAGAGGGAGCAGCCAGAGGGCCCTGGGACTCTCTGTGGGTCAGACACCTGGCACAGGCTGTGCAGGGCGATGGGTTGGGGTGAGCCCTGAGCCCTCTGGGCAGGTGGGCCCCGTACCTGTCACAGGATGGGGCCACACGCAGGAGTGTCATTACTGCGTCATTTGGCTGCGCTTCTGTGAGATACAGCAGGGCGTTGTCCAGCCTATGCTCTGCAGAATCACTGGCCATGAGCCACTGGTGGATGTACCTCACCATGGCGGGCACCTGGAGAAGGCACAGGGAGACTTGGAAAGCTGCCAGAGGGAGCAGTGTTCCCAGGGTCCCCAGAGAAGTGTTTCCCTTCCCACTGCACTGCGATGGCCTCAAAGGCTCACAGGGCCCAGCACTTTGGCTTGGGAAGCCGTGTGACTCATGGGGGAATTGAAGCCTGGCCACAGCTGCCTACTTGCTCTGCTCTGGAAACACCCCTCTGCACAAGCAAATCCAGCAGGGTGGCACTGGTCTCATGTCCGAGGAGCTCTGAGTAGGCTCTGAGCCCAGGGCCCATGGCGCTGGTCTCTTCCTGCCAAATTCTCTTGATGAATTTGCAAACGAGCTGTAGAAGGGCAAGAAGCCACAGAGTGCTGCAGGCGTGCTGCTGGGCTGAGCAGTGCCAGCAGGCCCAGCCCAGGTGGGGATGGCTGCAGGTACCTGCGCTGTTCTGCGGAAGCGGCCCCGGGTGCGTTCCTGCTCTCGTGTGCGCTGCACGGCTGCACCTGGCAAAGAGCGAGCGCAGCCCGAGCTGAGGGGCTGCGGGAGAGGCCGGAGAACACAGCCCAGCCCTGCGCTGCCCAGGCAGGGAGAGCCCCAGGATGCCCCAGGGCATGTAGCACGGCCACTGCAGGGTGTCTGACCTGTAGTAGATAGGGACAGGCGAACGGAAGATTTCGGGATGTGATGGAAAGAAAGAGCCCCATCCCCCTCTAACCCTGCAACACGTTATCCATTACCCCAAAGAATGTAACCACACCTAACCCAGTAGTTTTCCACTCCTGACTAACCCTAGAGACCCTGCCAACCCCCCCTGACGTAGCAGAGTCCCCCAAGACTATTTAAACCCATGAGATAAGATAATAAACGCTTTTCGACCATCCACCACATTGGTGTCCTGTGTGTGTCGTTAGCCCGAGTGGCCCAGGGGAGACTGGGCTGCCGTGCTGTTCCTTGCAACCAGGTCGCCGTTGCCTCCCATGAAGGCAACACTGCCCGGGCCGCTCTTCCGTCCTGTCCATGGACATGTCACCAGAGGATGGGATGTGACGGGATGGGATGGGATGGGATGGGATGGGACGGGATGGGGTGGGATGGGGCCAAGCTGGCTGAAGGCACCGGCCTTGCAGCCTGGCTCTGCCACTCACCCTCCTGTGGTGGATGGAACAGCACCACCTCTTCAGTCTCCTGTGCTGGGGCAGCTGCAGGGTCGCCTTCTTCCTCCTCCATCCAGGTCAGCTTGGGCACTCTCAGGGCTCCCTGCCCCATGTCACTGACCGGATTTCTGGCTACCCTCAGGAGAGATGCCTTGGAAAACTCTGGGCTACCAAGTCCCACGCTCTGCCCTCAAGGGCACCTGCAGAATTGAAGTCTCGGAAGGCCGCAGGTTACTGAGTCCTGTGGTCTGGCCTCGAGGTCAGCTGCAGGAATAATGCCTCAGAAAAGCTCTGGGTAGGGCAGGAACGAGCGCACTGTGCGGGGGCTCCTCACAGCACCGCTCTGTCCCGTCCTGTCCCTTCGCCTGCTCTGAGCACTGTGGCATGCTCTTGCCACTTCCAGCTCCTATGCCAGCATGTGTCACAAAGGGCCCTTGGACACCGGGCTCCATTCCATGCTGCACCGTGTCAGCAAGGGCCCTTGGACACCGGGCTCCATTCCATGCTGCATGTGTCACAAAGGGCCCTTGGAAATACTGCCCCTGCACTGGGGCTGCCCCCTGCCCACCCAAAGTGGTCCAGGTTGGAAGGAATCCCTGGCCTCAAGTGTCTGAGACAGCCCAGCAGGATCTTTAGGAACGGCTCAGACCATCAGCAAACGCTGCCCTGCTCTGCGGGCTCAGGGCAGCAGCAGGAGCCCCCAGGGCTGCCGACGCAGCCGCGCTGGGAAGGGCACAGGGCCTTCCACAGAAGCTGCCACGGCCTCCTCGGGACACATCCCGGCTCGTGGCCATCCCAAACCCGCAAGTGTGACACGGACAAGGAACTGTGGGCCAGGGCAGGAATGCTGCTCTGAGCCCTGGGGCCCGGGGAGCGCTGGCACCAGCAGGTGAGGCAGTCCCTGCCCAAGCAGACCTGCCACCCCCGAAGCCCTGGCAGGGCTGGTGCCATCTCCTGCCCCAGAGACCTGTGCCCCCGGGGGCTTCTGTGCCAGAGGGAGCCAAAGCCCAGGGGCACTGGGGGCTGTGCTCCTGCCTGCAGGGGCTGTTGGCAGGAACACCTGGAGCAACTGCTGGCAACAATGAGTAGATGGCAAAATGGTTAACCCTGCCCCGGGATAGACATCTAAGTGGCCATTAGAGTACAGCTCTCCCCTCTTGTTCCCTGCAGCAGAATCAGGACCATGAACAAAAGCAGTCACAGATATTCTTTCTGGGCCCTATAAGCAAAGCTGTGCCAAACCACAGATGCTGCCTTCAAACAGACTCAAATTCCAGCCTAGACCTCTCACCTCCCAGACAACTCATTCTCCAACACACCTTCAACACCAACAGCCTGCAAACACCACACAGAAGCCCTCAACATCCCGCCAGGACCCCCAGCTGTCCCTGTCCCTGTCCCGGTCCCTGTCACTGTCCCTGTCCCTGTCCCTGTCCCTGTCCCTGTCCCTGTCCTTGTCCCTGTCCCTGTCCCTGTCCCTGTCCCTTTCCCACATTCCCGCAGATGCCCTGGTTCCCTGCACGTGCCGTGGGATGGCACTCAGGAGGATCTGCTCCAAGGCCTTCCCCGGCAGCAAGCTCAGGCTGCCAGGCCTATGGATCCTGGATCATCCTTCCCACCGAGCCTTCCATTGGCACGGCTCTTCCATTGGCACATCTGTGCTCAGCTGGGACTACTCCGCTCACCCAGGGCTCCTGGTAAAGGATGGAGAGCAGCCTGGCAAGCTCTTTCTCCAGCTCCCTCTGTGCTCTTGGGGAAGATAGAACCTTCCACAGGAAAGCAACTGCTGCCACAAGGAGTGGGTGGCATCAGGCACCTCTGGGGAAGCCCCTCAGGAATGCTGTATCCTGAGGGAACACTGTTGGCCTTGACCTGTTGGCACCTGCAAAAGCTTCAAATCAGCTGCCTCAGCTTCCAGGGCCTCTCTTGGCCAGAATCCTGACGTGGATGCAGGACGGCTGCCAGGCACTGCTGGGACCCAGCGGGACAGGACCAGCTGTCTCGTGTCCACGCAGCAGCCCTGACACAGCCAGGGCCATCCCGAGAGCAGACAGACGCTCACGGGCCAGCAGAGAGGAGCAAGGAGCCCTGGGCTCCTCTCAGGGTATCTGAGCTGGGCTCACTCCACAACACGCCCCCATTGGAAGGCCTGCTGATGTCCAGCTGCCAGAAATGCCTACCTTGTGCTCTCCAAGATGCACAGGGAGAGCCAGTGAGCAGGACACCTTGGCAGGCAAACCTTCCAAGCCTTTTCTGAGGCCAGGCACACACCAAGATCAGCCAAGACTCTCCACCACACTGCCTGGCCCACCCAGCCCAGCTCTGTGCTGGCCCTGGGCCACAGCAGCTCCAGGCAAGCAGGAGGCAAATCTTGCCAAGAGTTGAAACACAGCAGACAGGGAAGATGTGAAAAGTGAGTGTGTAAAGGCCTTTTAATTCACAGCTCCCACAGAGAGCTTTGGGGCTCACAGATGGACAGAGATGGTTCTGCTCACCCCTCTGTCCAAAGGGGGGTAACACACGCTGCTGCAGGTGCTTGGGTTGGTCTCTGCAGGTCCAGGTGGATGCCAAACCTGCTCTTCACAGGCTTCTCCCTTGCCCTGCCCCTCTGCCAGGTTCTCTAAAAACCCTACAGCCCTGCCTTTGCCCTGTCTTTTGGGGGTAAGAAATGGATTCTGGAGCTTTGTGAAACCAAGCCCCATCTCGTTTGTTCCTGGCACCCGCAGCTGCACGCTCCCTGGACACCATGAACTCAACTTCTGGAGGATTTGTGGGTTCTGGGGGAATTTTGGGCAGTGTTCTCCATCTCTTTGCACTCCAAAAGCCAAGAGGGATGAATTTGTCACCACAAAACCACTCAATCCCACTAAAAACAACTGAATTTTTACCTATAAAGGCACAATCCCACCTCAAATTGCATGTTCTGACCTCAAAAAAACTCAATCCCACAGAAAGCTCACTTGATTCCACAGCTGCCAGGGTGAGATGGGGTTGGGAGGAGATTGGGAGAAGTGGGATCCCAGTTTGGAGTGGTGGGATGTATTTGATAGCAAAGAAAACTTTCAGAGTTACTGATTTATGTCCCCTTCATTTTCAGTCAGTTCTGTTTGTAGAGTGGCTTCTTCTCAGCTGATTAAATTCCTATAAAAATCATTTTTTTAAAATCAGCTGGCCCAAACAATCCAAAAACCAACATTCATATAAAACCACCCATCTGCAATTATAATTTTTAAAACTATTTAAATTTTTTTAGAGTGTTTAAGGGTGTTTTTAAAGTTTAATTGTTTGGTTAAATTGTATGAGACATTATAGTGGTGTTTGGTTTCGTGTTTAGTATATTTGTAGTATGAATTGTTTTACTCAGGTGTGTTCGATTGTATGTTTAGATTGGCCGGTGCTGGGAGAGGCGCTGGGCTCTGCCTGGCAACTGATGAGTCAGAGCCGTCCCGGGCGCTGATTGGCTGAAAATCGCCAGGCGGGACCAGCACCGAGTTTCTGCCCGGGAACTGAATCGTCATCAACGCCGCGCGCTCTGATTGGCCAGGATCTGCTTCGGGGCGGGGCCGGGAGGAACTGGGGACCCCCAGGAGCCCCCCGGGTTTGGGGGTTTCCATCCCCCCTCGGCCCTCGGGGCGGCCTTGGGGCCACCCCAACACCCCAAAATGGGGAGGGTCCCCGGAGCCGCTTGGAAGCCCCAAAAATGGGCTGGAAGCGGCAGGAGCCGCCCCCAAAAGGGATTGAAGGGTCCGGTCCGGGAATGGCTCCGATCCGGATTGGGGCGGGCTGGGATTGAGGGAGGGTCCGGTCAGCGGCTGCGGAGGGGCTGGGATTGGGGAGGGGTCCGGGATTGAGGGGATGGGTCCATTCCGGGACTGGGGCAGGATCGCTCCCTGGGGGTGGGCTCCATTATTGAGTCAGGGTCTCTCCCCTTCCCGATCCCAATCCCGTTCCCTGATCCTGTTCCCGATCCCAATCCCATTTCTGTTCCCGTTCCCGGGCCAGTTCCCGATCCCGATCTCATTCCTAACCCCATTACACTCCCACTCCGGATCCCGATCCCATTCCCGTTCCTGTTCTCGATCCCGATCCCACCGCTGTTTCCAGGGAATGGCTCCTATCCCTACCCCGACCCCAAACCCGGGGGGTCAAACATTGGGGTCAAACACCCCAAATCCCAACACTGAGAGGGGAGAGGTCAAACACCCCCAAACCCAAACTCTGGGATGTCAACCTCCCCCCTACCCCAAACCCCCCAAATCCCAGATCCTGGGGTGTCAAACACTCCCCAGTTCCCAAAAGATGGTGTTAAATCCTCCTGACCCGAAATCCTGGGGTTCAAAATATTTGGGGTGTCCAACACCCCCAATTCCCAAAGTCTGGGGTCAAATACCTCAAATCCCAAATCCTGATGTGTCAAACACCCCCAGCCCCCAATGTTTGGGGTTAAAACCCCCAAGACCCGACTCCTGGGCTTTGAAATATCTGGGTTGTCCAACCCTCCTCCTCATCAAAGTTTGGGGTCAAACCCCTCAATTCCCAAACTTTGGGATCAATCCCCCCCAATCCCAAACCCTGGGGTGTCAAATCCCCCTGATCTCCCCCACTTTGAGGTGAAATCCCCCAAAATCAGTTGGTCAATCCCCCCAGTTTCCAAATTTTTGGGTCTAAACCCCCAAACCCCAAATCCTGGGGGTTGAAACACCTGGTTTGCCAACCACCCTGACCTAAACATTTGGGGATGAAACCCCCTGATTCCCAAATCTTGGGAAAAAAAAAAAACAAGATCCCAAACCCTGGGGTGTCAAGCTCCCCCAGTTCCCAAAGTTTGGGATCAAAAACTCCCAAACCCCGAGGTGTCAAACCCCCCTAAACCCCAAATTTTAGGATCAATCCTCCCAGTCCCCAAAGTTTGGGGTCATGACCCCCCCCCCCCCCCCCACAAATGTGGGGCCTGTGGGACCGAGGGACCATTGTGACACCACAGGGCTTCAGGGAACCATGGAGACCATTATGACTCTTTGGGGTGTCATGGGACCAAGGGACCATTGTGATATGGCGAGACCCCAGGGAGCCAATGGTCCATTGTGACATTACAAGGCCTCATGGAATCATGGAGACACCATTAAGAGACTGCACAACCTCATGGAACCAAGGGGCCATTGTGCCTCTGTGGGGCACCATGGAACCAAGGATTCCATTGTGACACTGAGGGGACTCATGGGATCATGGAAACCATTGGGATACTATGAGCCCCCATGGAATAAGGAAAGCATTGTGACACTGTGAGGCCTCATGGCACCAGTGAGACCATTGTGACCCTGGGGGTCCCCACAGAACCAAGAGGACCATGGTGACACTGTGGGGACTCGTGAAACCAAGAGGCCTTTGTGACACTGCAGGGCTGCAGGGAACCAAAGGTCCATTGTGACACTGCAGGGCCTCGTGTCATCAGTGCTCCATTGTGACCCTGTGGAGCCAAAGGAGACCATTGTGACACCACAAACCCCCAGGGCCCAAAGGTCCATTGTGACATTGTGGCCTCATGGAACAGAGGAGTCCCGTGACACTGTGGGGCCTGGGAACCACGGAGACCACTGGGACACTGTGGGGCCCCAAGGAACCAAGGGAACACGGAGCAGGTCTGGCTGGTTTGGCCTCCAGGGGCTGCCTGACAGCTTGGCACCTGCAGGGTCTCTTCTCATCTGCTATTGAAGCACTGGGGCTTGGGGCTTTCTTTCCTATGGAAAAGAACTCTCCTTCTCCTCCAGGCATCCATGGCCAGAATTCAGATTTCATCTCTATTTCCTTATATCCAGGGATTGTTCCCATGGACATATTGCCAGGAAAAATCAGGCTGGCAGTCATTTCTTAAGGGTCACTGCTTACCTGTCCACAAAAGACTGGGGAAGGCTCCATGCTTTCCCTCCTATGGGGAAGAACTGTCCTGCTTTTCCAGGTGCCCATGGGCAAAATTTGGATTCTGGCTCCAAAGTTCCCTATATCTAAAGGCTGCCTCCAGACAAAATCTGCCATTCCTGCCAAGTCCGGCTGGCCTTGGCCTAATGAGGCTCTCACCTGCCTTCCTATGAACTGGGGCTCTATGCTTTCCTTCCTATGGAAAAGAACTGTCCCTCTCCTGCAGGTGGTCATGGCCAGAATTGGAATTTCACCTCCAAGTGCAGATTGTGACAGACTGGAGGTGATTGTTGGCTGGAAACATTTCATGTGTGAGGGAGGAAAGGGCAGGTCCACCCTTGCCCTGCCCTGGAACCCCAGCCCTGCCCTGCCCTGGAACCCCAATCCCCCCAGAGCCTCTATCCCAGCCCAGCAGTGTCTGCCAGTCCCTGGCACAGCACAGGCAATGCTCCACAGCCACCTCTGGAGCCCCAGCCCAGCTCCTGAGTGACCAAATGACCCCAAGTCCCACCTGGGGGAAGGGCCCAGGAAGACCAAGGGGTATTTAAGGCTGACCACAAGGCAAGCACACATCTTGACCTTACCTCCTCTTGGAATTTCCATCTGAACACTGCTGGAATCCAGGAGTTGGTAGATGAGTGTGTGCTTCTCTCTGTGTATCTTATTTTTCTCTCTTTCTGTATCTACTTCTTCTATTTCTGTACTCTTGCAAATATTGATTAACTTAAAATTGAACAGGCTTAGAGTTTGTGAAGCTGAGTGGGCCAAGTTAATGCTTTGAGAAGTTTTGTTGTTGTTGTTGTTGTTGTTGATTGAATGCTATATTAAAACGTTTGCCAAAGTTTCTCTGATTTTCTAAATTTCCCAGTAAAAGCTGGTTTGTTGTTTAGAGCTCCTGAGAAACTCTTGATAATATTGCTTCAGTACATCCAAATCAGAGGACACAGATTATTGTCATTCCTTTTAAATGTCTCCATTAGAGAGTTAAATGTCTCCTTGGTGCCACAGGGTCACACTGGCCCCTTGTTTCCATGGGGCCCTGCAGTGTCACACTGGCGGTGTCATATTGGATCCTTGGTTCCATGAGGCCCAGATGTGTCACGCTGGCCTCTTGTTTCCATGGGGCTCCATAGTGTCACAATGGTCCCTTGCTTCCATGAGGCCTTGCAGGGTCACAGGGGTCTCCTTGGGGCCACAGGATCACAATGGACCCTTGGTTCCATGGGCACTCACAGTGTCAGAAGGGTCTCCTTGGCTCCATGGGGCCCTGCAGAGCCCCTTGATTCAACAAAGCCTGAAAGTGTCAGAATGGCCTCCAGGATTCCAACAGGCCCCACAATGTCACAATGGACCTTTGGTTCCGTGGGGTCCCACACTGTTCCATGAATCCTTAGTTCCATGGGACCTGTAGCTCCTTGGTTCCATGGTGCCATTCAGTGTGACAACTGCCCCTTGGCCTGCCAACACTCCATAGCGTCACAATGGCCCCTTGGTTCAATGGGGCCTTGTGGTGTCACAATGGCTCAGTGAGGCCTTTAGTGTCACAAGAGTGTCCCTGATTCCATGAGTGTTGGAACCCTGGATGCTGAGGATGTTAAACTTGCTGTGCTGAAAGGCACAGACTTGCAAGAGAACACTGCATTTGACCTGAGGCTGTGGAGAAGGCTTCCAAAATTGATTAATAGCACTGGGGTTACGGGTGCATAGTGGGTTAGAGGTGTATACTACCACAGGGTGGAAAACATACAGCTTGGGGTTTTAGAACATAGTAATAAATATGAAGCAATATGGAGGTTTTAGGGTGGAGACAGGTTCTTGTTATTGACCTTCATCTTACCTTCTTCTTCATGGGTTTGGGTGATATTTTGTGATTGGACAGAAAAGTCTGCATTGCGGGCTTTGTAGGATCAGTTATTGTGTTAAAAGGGAAAATAATTTAGGTGTCATTCCTTGGTTGGGTAGTTTTAAAAGACCTTGTAACAAGAGCTACTTGGCCATTTTGTGACTTGCTAATGAAAGACTGCACAACTCAGTTGTGAGCCTGAAACACTGATAAGAAACAAGAATTACCTGAGTCTGAACACAAACTATCATCTCAAGTACCTTCAATCCTGACCAGGACACAGGCAGAAAAAACAAGCAGAGAACCCACACCTAAGGCCTGGCAGTGTGACAACAGACCATTGGTGTCACTGAGCCCCACAGTGTCACGATGGTCCCCTTGGCCCCACGAGGCTCTGCAGTGCCACAGAGGCCCTTTGGTTTCACAAGGCCTCAAAATGTAGGAATGGTCTCCATGGTCCCATGAGGCCCTGCTGGGTCACAATGGACCTTTGGTTCCAGGATGCCCCAGAGTGACACAATGGTGACACAATGGTTCCATTGGACCCTTCACCCCACGGAGACCCACAGTGTTCACTGCAGTCCCCTTGATTCCATGAGGCCCTGCCTGCTCTCATGGACCCCTGGTTCCAGTGGGTCCCAAAGTGTCAGAACAGTCTCCATTGTTCCATGAGGCCCCACAAAGTCACTGTGCTCCCCCTGGTTCCACAGGGCCCCACAGTGTCACAATGGACTCTTGGCTCCATGAGGTGCCACGCTGTGTCACAATGGCTCATGGTTCCATGAGGCCACACAGTTTAACAATGGTCCTTTGGGTCCATGAGGCCTCGCTGTGTCACAATGGACTTGGAGTTCCATGAGCTTTCCTACTGCCAAAAACAGTCTCCCTGGTTCCACAGTGTCACCATGGTCCCATTGTTCCATGAGGTTCTATGGCAGAACATTGGTTCCATGGCCACCTTGGTTCCGTGTGACCTTGCAGTGTCACAATGGACCTGTGGTTCCACAAGGCCTTGCTGTGTCAGAATGGCCCCTTGGTTCCAAGAGGTTTCTCAGGGTCACAATAGTCTCCTTGGATCCGTGGTGTCACAATGGACCATTGGTTCAATGTGGCCCCAGGGTGCCAAAATGGATTTTGGTTCTATGGGGTTCTGCTGTGTCACCATGGACCCTTTGTTCCATGAGTTTGCACAGAGTCACAGCTGACTCCTGGGTTCTGTGAGGCCCCATGGCCACCAAATCTCTGAAATATCAGAACAAGACTCCTTAACACTAATTTGCTATTTAAGAGGGGATCATTTATTCAGGCCTGAGGTCTAGTGAGGGATAACTCCTAACCGTATGTGGACATGTAACTCTACCTGTGTGTTTCTTATACACAGTCACTAAATGTGTATTACAATTTACCCATTGCCATAAAACCCACCCAAAGTTCTCAGGGTCAGTCCTTGCTTTTTCTATCACTGCACTCTTGAGCCAGATGTCTTCTACACTTCAAACTGTCCTTGCTGGAAAAGCAGTTCCTGCATGCCTTGTTCCTGTGTTAAAAGTTCCCAGGCAAGGTAAAAATGGAATAAACCCTTTTGGTATCAGCCCAAGGCTTTGTGTGGCCAGGCAGGGGCAGCAGGAGGCAGAGCTGCCAGCAAAGGAAGGGCCAGCGAGGTGGGGCAGCCAGGGGTGACGACAGCCTGCAGGGACAGAGGCGCAGGGCAGGGACACCGTGGGACAGCCTGGGCTGCAGAGGGCTCAGGGATGTGCAGCAGCTGCAAGGCCCTGACAGAGCCAACCTGTGCAGCCCTTTGGCCATGGCTGCTGGCCCTGGGCCTGAGGCCACCAGGGGACAAGTGACCCTTGCAGCCCTGGGGCCTCAGTGCCTCCTTGTCCCTGCTCAGCAGCCTGGCAGGGGCCGTCCCATGGTCCTGCCCTTGGCACTGCACATCCCCACATGCCAGTGCCCATCCCGGGAAGAGCCCTGAGCAATGAGGGAGGGACAGGATCTGCCTTGCCAGGGGCTGGGGCTCAGGCCTGGGCCCTTTGCATTCCTGAAACACATCCAGGTTTGCTCAGCACCAGAGACACCTTTCCCTTGCTTGTGCCCAGCTGTCATCAGTGTCTCCAGTGTTCTTCTCTGACTGGAGCCTGGGGAGACTTTCTAAGTCGTGTCCTCAGTGGGACCCATTAAAACTTCAAGAAACTTTGGTGTTTTAATTTAACTTTGAGTTCTTGAGAAGTTTTTTGAATACTCTCAGGGACTGAGTCTGATGTAAACAACACCAAAGCCCTGAGAGGGTCATTAAAGTTTTCTTATTCCAGTTGTGGAGAAAGATTTCAAAGTGCTTGTAAGAAATACACATTCCTGTTTTAAAGGGTGTATTTTATGACATTTCTCTTTAGATCAGAGGTGATTGCAGCATTCTGTGATTGATATTGACCCAGGGTCTCCCCTCAGGAGCTCTGGCCTGCTCAGAGAAGCTGTGCCCTGAGCTCTGGCCCAGCGTGGACAACCTTGCTCCACATTGCCCCAGCCCATCCTGTCTGTCCTCACTCACCTGGGACCTGCTGTGCTCGCAGAGCTGGCTGCACCCAGCCTAAGAGGGGCTTTCCCTTTTTCTATGTTTGGAGCAATCTAAAACCCCTGAGTTTCCCATGAAAACAGACACCTTCCTCAGGTGTGTGGCAGCCCAAGGTGCCACCAAAACCACTCCAGACCGGCCCTGGGCCAGCTGTGAGGGTGGATCATCAGCCCCAGCTGCACTGGGCACTGCAAGGGGCTGTGGCCATGGGCACTGCACTGACCCCACTGCTGGGTTTGGCTGCCACGGCAGCCCTGAGAAATTAAACTGTCCTTGGAAACACTGGGGAGGACTGGGACATACTGGGGAACACTGGGAATGCTGTGGGAGACACTGGGACATACTGGGAGTGATGCTGTGGAGGGCTGGGACAGCCTGGGAACATGAGGAATGCTTGCGAGGAATCTGGGTGGGCTGGGATGGACTGTGGGGGTAAACTGGGACACAGTGGGACGTACTGGGAGTGAAACTGGGAGTGAAACTGGGGGATACTGGGACAAACCAGGGACATTGTGGGGAAGACTGGGCAACACTGGGGCATACTGGGGATGACATTGGGAGGAACTGGGAGAGCCTGGGAATGAACTCAGGTGTATTGGGAGGGACTGGGCTGTACTGGGAGGGACTGGAGGGGCACTGGGGCTGTACTGGGCTGTACTGGGCTGTACTGGGGATGAATTGGGATGTACTGGGAGGGATTGGAGGGGCACTGGGACTGTACTGGGAGTGGGCAGTTCCCGCCCCCGCCGCCTCCCATTGGCGGAGACTCCCGCCCATCATCACTGCCTCCAACCAATCAGCGCCACGGATCATGGCTTTGGAGGCGGTGCCTGAAGTCAGCGCCATCTTTTCTTTTGCCTACAACTCCCATCATGCCCCGCGGCCCCATAGAGCCCCATTGGGGCCGGGACTACAACGCCCGTCATGCCCCGCGCTCCACAGAACCCCGGTACCGCCCCCATCTCTCCCGTCAGTGTCCCCCAGACCCTCCGGGACCCCCAAGTGCCCCTCAGCGCCCATTCGGGACCCCCCAAAAGCGTCCTCGGATCCCCTGAGTGCTCCCAGCCCCACAGGTGCCCGGTACAGCCACTTCTGGGAATTCCTCTCCTCTCATCCCCCGCGGCCCCAGAGCCCCTCAGAACACAGTTCCGCGCCTAAAATTCCTGCCGCGCCCTGCGCCCTGAGGAACCCGGTTAAATCTCCCCAAGCTCCCCCGAGTGCTCCCTGGACCCCGAAGGGCCCCAAATTCCCCTCGCTGACCTCCAGGGCCCCGGACCCCCGAGTGCTCCCCCGGACCCCGAACTGCCCCTCAGGATCCCTGAGTGCCCCTCCAAGCGCCCGCCCGGCTCCCCCAGGGGTCCCCAGACCCTCAAGTTCTCTCTGAATTCCCTCCCCAGACACAAAACTGCCCCAAATGTGCCCAGAAATGTCTCCGTGGGCCCCAAAGTGGCCGCTTTTACCCTGCCTGTGAAAATGGTAAAATAATGATGACAAAAATAATAAACAAAAATTAGAATAAAGAGCGCAAAATCAATAGCCAGTAGTGGTCAATGAATTAATGAAGCGAATTGTCTTACTTAGAACCAATGACCAATAAGTTTTTGGTTGCAAAAAACATATAGAGATTTTTTTTATACAAGCATTAAAATGAAATAATAAAATATTGAATATTTTTTTTGCATAAGCAAAATAAAATTTTAATTGTTATTAAGCAAAAATCAATTATTTTAAATAATTTAATTAAAATTTAACTAAATATTAATTATGAAAAAAATGCATGATTTTTTAAAAATGTTTGGGGATGTCAGTCCCAGGTGGGCAATATCTGGGGGTAAGGGGCATGTGGTAAATGGATGTGATTCATGCTGAATAAGTTGTTGTCCTAGATTGTAAGGCAAGATGTATTCAAATGCTGTCTGTTAGAGGTTGGTTCACTGCATTGTTTATTTTATCTTTTTATTTTCTTCCCTAATAAAGAACTGTTATTCCTGCTCCCAAATTTTTGCCTCAGAGCCCCCTTAACTTCAAATTTATAGCAATTCAGAGGGAGGGGATCTACATTTTTTTTCCCATTTCAGGGGAGGCTCCTGCCTTCCTTAGAACACTCCTCTCTCTGCAAACCAAGACAGATTTTGGCACCCAAATTGCAGCTCGAGGGCACAGGAACAAAAAAGGGAATAACAGTTCTTGAGTAATCCAATTTCTGTGTGATGCTACAGAAACCTCGTTCAGTGGCACCCTGTGCTCCAGCCTGCCCTGGTTTGGGTGGCACGGAACCGTGGCTGCATTTCTCCATTTGCAGGCCCTGATCTAAACACGGCTCCTACAGCCAAGGCTGCTGTGGCTGTTCTTCGGTTTGTTTTATGGGTGAATAAGGGGAAGAATTCAGGATCTTTAACTTCCTCTGGGAAGCAGGCACATGGATTCACAGCTGTCACACACTGACTGTGTGCTTTTGGGGTTACTTTAATAATGGCACCTACTGTGAGGAAATGACACCGGGGGAAATTTTCTCCCAACCCTTTAACCATCTCTTTGGGTCTGCCCCACCAGTTTGTGAAGGGCTCAGATCCACTCCAAATACCAATGATCTCATACAGGGGCTGTGTTGCTGTTAGCCCTGTTCTATTTGGCACTGAGAGACAAGGGAAGATTAACCTGGATAACCACCCTGACACCCAGCCCAGAACCTGACACGGCCCCAGAGACCAGGGATGCTGCTGCCCCAGAGCCTGACCCTGCCCCACAGCCACCCCAGATATGAACCACCCAGACTGGGTGGGGGTCTGGTGAGGAGATGCAGGAGATGCTGAAGGAGTGCATTCCCCAGCTGGTGAGAAGCCCTCCCCCTGCCTCGAAAAAGGAGAGTCTGATGGGGCAGCAGTGGAACCCACAGATGTTACAACTGTCCAGGTTCCAGCTGAGCCACAAAGGCAGCCACAGCCAGCAGCAGTCGCCCCTGTAGAAACAAGGAGGTCTAAGATGGAATCAGAGCACCCAGATAAGGGAAGGCCCTCACAACCCACAGAGGAGCCAGAGGTTGTGATCATCACCGAGTCCCTGACACACAAAAGTCTCTGTAACCTGCACGAGGACATTGTACGATGGAGACGTGAGGCTTATACAACCTGACTGCTTCAAGTCTGAGACCTCATGGGTACAGGTGTCCAGCTGGATGGTGGTGAGGCAAGGAATTTGGGACCCTTAACCCAAAGCTCAGGTATGAATCAGATTTTTGTAAGGGAGCCAGGGTCCCTTTCCCTCTGAGAGCTGCTATTAATGAGTGTCAGAGAGAGGTTTGTCCACAGGGTGAGAATGCAGGAGCACCAGCACAGAACGTGCTGGGAAACCCTTGAGGAAGGGATCCAAGAGCTGAGGGAAGTGGCAGCATTGGAGGTACTCTTTGGGAGGGATGGACAGCATGATAATGATCCCGACAAGGTCAGGGGCACAGGGCAAATGCTGTGGAGTCTGGCAAGGCTGGGGCCGTCTCAGTACACCACCTTCACTGCCACGATTAATGCCAATAGCAGCCGAGAGACAGTGGGCTCTGCTGCCAGCAGCTGAGAAATTGTGAGAGTATGATCCATGGCCCAGTGCAGGCTCATGGCTCTGCTGTGGGCAAGGAACTCAAAGAGGAGATGAGGGAGATGAGGGAGGAGGTGAGGAGGAACAGTTCCCACATTGCCCCAGTGTGAGTCACAGGCCCCAAAGTCAGAGCCCAACGTTCCCCAGCCAGAGAGAGAGGGTACGCCCCACGGGCTGGCCTGGGGTTCTTTCTGCGTGACCATGGGGAAGACATGGGAAGGTGGGATGGGAAACCCATTTCTGTCCTGGCACCGTGGGTGTGTCAGCTCAAGGAGGGAAGCACTGACCAAGGGAATTCCAGTGAAGTGAAGGCAGCCTCAGCCTCCCATGACCAAGCTGCTGAGTATGATCTGTCAGATCACCTTTAAAATACCTCTACCATGTATGCCTAGGAAAGAAATAATAACCAGGGCTAGAGGGGCCCTGTCTCTAGCCAGGGAGAGGCACAGGAAAACCAGATCTTTTTGTCAGTGTGGATCCAATGTCCTGGCACATCAGAGCCACAGAAATATGAAGCTTTAGCTGATACTCATGCACAGTGTACCCCAATGCCATCGGGACATGTGGGGACAGAACCTGTTTCCATTGCTGGGGTGACAGGGGGATCACAGCACCTGACCCTGGTGGGAGCCGAGGTGAGCCTGGCTGGGAAGGAGCAGCAGAAACATCCATTGTGACCGGCCCAGATGCTCCGTGTATCCTAGGCATAGACTTCCTCCAGAACGGATGTTACAGAGACCCAAAGGGACTCAGGTGGGCTTTTGGCATAGCTGCTGCAGAGGCAGAGGACATTAAGCAGTTGAACACCTTGCCTGGACTGTCAGAGAACCCCTCTGCAGTAGGACTCCTGAGGGTGGAAGAGCAACAAGTACCAACTGCCACCTCGACAGTGCAGGGCCAGCAGTATTGAACGAATCGGGATGCCGTGATCCCCATCCACAGAATGATCCATGAGCTGGAGAGCCAAGGGGTGGTCAGTAAGGCCCACTCACCCTTCCACAGCCCCATCTGGCCTGTGCACAACTCTGACAGAGAATGGAGGTTGACTGTGGACTATTGTGTATTAAATGAAGTGACTCCACTGCTGAGCACTGCTGTGCCGGACGTGCTGGAGCTCCAGCATAAGCTGGAGTCCAAGGCAGCAAAGTGGTACGCCACTATTGACATTGCTAACGCGTTTTTCTCCATTCCTCTGGCAGCAGAATGCAGGCCTCAGTTTCTTTTCACCTGGCGTGCAGTACACCTGGAACCGACTGCCCCAGGGGTGGAAACACAGCCCCACCATCTGCCATGGACTGATCCAGGCTGCACTGGAAAAGGGTGAGGCTCCAGAACACCTGCAGTACATCGATGGCATCGTTGTGTGGGGGAACATGGCAATGGAAGTGTTTGAGAGAGGTGAGAGGATCATCCAGATACTACTAGAAGCTGGCTTCGCCATCAAGAAGAGCAAAGTCAAGGGACCTGCCCGAGAGATCCAGTTCCTGGGATTTAAATGGAAAGACGGACTGCGCCAGATTCCCACTGAGGTCATCAACAAGATCACAGCTATGTCCCCACCAACCAGCAAAAAGGAAACACAAGCTTTCCTAGGTGCCATAGGTTTTTGAAGAATGCACATTCCTGAGTATAGCCAGATTGTGAGCCCTCTCTACCTGGTTACCAGTAAGAAGAATGATTTCCACTGGGGCCCTGAACAGCAACAAGCCTTCACCCAGATCAATCAGAAGATCGCTTATACTGTAGCCCTTGGCCCAGTCAGGACAGGACCAGAGGTGAAGAATGTGCTTTACTCTGCAGCCAGAACAATGGCTTGTCCTGGAGCCTTTGGCAGAAGGTGCCTTGGGAGACTGAGGCCGACCTCTGGGATTCTGGATCCAAAGCTAGAGAGGGTCCGAAGCCAAGTACGCTCCCACAGAGAAGGAAATCTTGGCTGCCTTTGAAGGAGTTCAAGCCGCCTCGGAGGTAATTGGCACAGAAGCACAACTCCTCCTGGCACCCCGACTGCCGGTGCTGGGGTGGATGTTTAAAGGAAAGGTTCCTACTACCCACCATGCCACTGACGCCACATGGAGCAAATGGATTGCCCTCATCACTCAACGCGCCCGTATTGGAAACCTGAATCGCCCTGGGATTTTGGAGATAATTACAGACTGGATGGAAAGTGAAAACTTTGGTCTCACAAAGAGGAGCAGGGAGAAGTGACACAGGCTGAAGAAGCTCCACCATACAACCAACTGCCAGCAGAGGAAACACGCTATGCTCTTTTTACTGATGGTTCCTGTTGCATCGTAGGGATGAACTGGAAGTGGAAAGCAGCTGCATGGAGTCCCATATGATGGGTTGCAGAGGCCACTGAAGGAGAAGGTGGATCAAGCCAGCTTGCTGAACTGAAAGCCATTCAACATTGCAGAAAGGGAGAAGTGGCCCAAGCTCTACCTCTACACTGATTCATGGATGGTAGCCAGTGCTCTATGGGGGTGGCTAGAGAGGTAGAAAGAGGCTAACTGGCAGCGTAGAGGAAAACCAATTTGGACTGCTGAAGAGTGGAAAGATATCACTACCTGGGTAGAGAAGCTACCTGTGAAGGTTCACCATGTAGATGCCCATGTCCCCAGAAGTAGAGCTAATGAAGAGCAGCAAAACAATCAGCAGGTAGATCAGACTGCAAAGATAGGGGTATCAAAGATAGACCTCGATTGGGAACACAAGGGGGAGTTGTTCCTGGCACGATGGGCTCATGATGCCTCAGGCCATCAGGGCAGAGATGCCACCTACAAGTGGGCATGAGACCGAGGGGTGGCTCTAACCATGGACAGTATTTCTCAGGTGATCCATGACTGTGAGACGTGTGCTGCCATCAAACAGGCCAAGCAGGTGAAGCCCCTCTGGTATGGTGGGCGGTGGTCCAAGTACAAGTATGGGGAGGTCTGGCAGATTGACTACATCACACTGCCCCAGACACACCAAGGCAAGCGCTACGTGCTCACAATGGTAAAAGCCACCACTGGATGGTTGGAAACCTACCCTGTGTCTCATGCTACAGCCCGTAACACCATCCTGGGCCTTGAAAAGCAGGTCCTTTGGAGGCATGGTACCCCTGAGAGGATTGAGTCAGAAAATGGGATTCATTTCAAGAACAGCCTTATCAACACCCAGGCTAGGGAACATGGCATTGAGTGGGCGTACCACATCCCAAACCATGCACCAGCTGCAGGCAAAGTGGAGAGGTACAATGGACTGTTAAAAATCACCTTAAAAGCATTGGGTGGGGGATCTTTCAAAAATTGGGAGCAACATTTAGCAAAGGCCACCTGGTTAGTTAACAGCCGAGGTTCCGCCAATCGAGCAGGTCCTGCCCAGTCTGAGCCCCTGAATATAGTAGATGGAGATAAAGTCCCAGTGGCACATGCCAGAGGTTTGTTAGGGAAATCAGTGTGGATCAATTCTGCCTCGAGTACTGACAAACCCACTTGTGGGATTGTCTTTGCTCAGGGACCAGGTTGTACATGGTGGATAATGCAGAGAGATGGAGCAACACGATGTGTACCTCAGGGAGATCTGACTGTGGGGTGAGACTCAAATGCAAATATCACTGTTTGCTGGATGTTACTGCCAGTGTCTGTAAACGAAAACACACAGACATGAGACAGAAGGAAATGTGTGTCAAAGGTTTGAGTAAGTGAGATGGAAGGAAATGTTTATGAGTAAGTGAAAGATGGAAGTTTTAACTTGATATAGTTTTTAACATGATGTTAAAGATATGGAGATAAGGGGTGGAATGTCCAAGGGTGACATTATGGTGTTTGTATCCTCAATCGTGTGTTCTGTTCGTGTTTGATATTCTGTTCTCTGCTCTCAGAACTGACTCAGAAAGTGAAGGTTTGTTTTGCCTTGTTATCAGCTGGCTCACCTCCCCCATGGTCTGCTGTCTAGAAGAGGCCAGTGCTGGCTGGCTTGCTTTCTTTTGCTTGCTGGCTTTTGCTTGCTTTGCTTTGCTTTTTTGCTTGCTTTTGCTTTTGCCTTTGCTTTTTAAATTAGTTTAGCTAAGCAGTCCAATTCTTTCCCTGGACTGTTTCTTTTCCCTTTCCCTTTCCTGAATACCATCCAACCTGCTCTGGACTGGGACCCTCTAAACACCGAGGAGCATCCAGAGCCTGTGCTCTGTGATCCACAGCAGCCATCCCGTGCCCAGAGCAATCCCCAGCGCCCAGACCCGGGCGACCACCCCCAGGAGAGACTTCCAGGATTTGTCATCTCTTCAGAGTGGTGAAAGAGTTTTGTTGTCATCTGGTGTTGTTCATTTTTTTACTGCTGGGAAGGGTTTTGTTTGTTAAATAAACAGGTTCTTTTCCACTTCTCTCAGAGAAAATTCTTCCTGAATCAGGTGGGTGGGGAGGGGCCATGGGGGTTTGTTTTCTGGGGGCTCCTTCCAGAGGTTTTTCTCCCAAATTTGCCCCAAACTAGGACAAATATTTTGCTGCCCATCACGTGGCTGGAGAGAATGAAAAAAAAAAACAACCCAGTTCTAATCATATTTTGGTTCCAATTACTTTGTGTTAGTATGGAGCAGTTACTGGCTTTGTTGTTTGAATTCATAGTGTCTTTTAGAGTGGAGGCCTGTATGTGTTCCTGGTCCCTAGGATTTTTTTTGAGATCTTAATCCCTCTATGGTCCCTAGGTTTATTTTTTTATCCAGGAATAGCTCCAGTATTGTCCCTAATACGTAGTTTTTGCAGTAGAAGGGCACTGACCAGAATATCCATCAGGCTGTGCTAGGGTGTGATGGCATCCAGGGGGTTTATGAAGGTGCTGAGGTCTGTTCCAGGAATGCATGGCTCATAGTCATGGTTGTGCAGCCAGTTAGTTAGAGGGGAAGCAGGGGATGAGGCTTTTCAGCCGTTGCTTTCCTTCTTCTCCTCTGAATCTCTTAGCTCCCTATTAGAGAATGTTCCGTTTCCCCTGACTGTTAAAGAGACCATCTTCCTGGTGTTTAATCTGGTAAGCTTTCTCTACACAGTCTGCAGTCTCTCTAGAATGAGGGCTGAGATTTCTAGCGGGGCTGAAGAGACTCCTGACCCAGGAATAGACCCAGGTGTGAGAAATCCTGAGTGGTGTGGGAAATGGGGGGGACGGGAATTGGCACATAGACCGTTTTCCCACATTCAAATCGATTTTACTGATATGCCTAAAGTAGGAAGGTATAAACACTTATTGGTGATAATAGATCACTTGACTCACTTTGTAGAGACATTCCCTACCTCCAGGACAACTACACAAACAGTAGTAAAAATACTATTAGAAGAGATAATCCTCCGCTATGAACTAGCAGAAGTAATAGACTCAGACAGAGGGCCACACTTTGCCTCCAAAATAATTAAACAAGTAGTTACAGCTCTAGGAACAAAGTGGCAATATCATACTCCCTGGCATCCACAAAGCTATGTAAAGTGAAAAGGGTAAATGGGAAAATTACGAAACAACTAACTAAATTGATGTATGAAACACAATTATCTTGGGTAAAATGTTTACCTTTAGCCTTGTTAAATATAAAAACTCAGCCCAGAACCGATATTGGAATTTCTCCATTTGAAATGCTTTACGGGATGCCTTATGACATGGATTCTCCTATAGATCACCCTGAAATAAGTAATCAACAAATTAACCAATATGTCATGCAACTTGTGAAGGCTCGGGAAGGGCTTAGAAGAGCTGGGTTACTAGTGCAATAACCTCCTTTAGACCTAGCAATCCATAATATAAATCCAGGTGATAAGGTGTTAATAAAAAACCTGGAAAGAAACCTCACTAACCCCAAACTGGGAAGCCCCCTATGTTGCTTTACTCACTACAGAAACTGCAGTCAGAACCACCGAGAAGGGGTGGACCCATGCGAGCCAAATAAAGGGAGCGATTCCTGCTGCTGCCGAAGAGCCCTGGAGAATAACCAGCCAGCCCGGGGACCTTAAGGTCACATTTAAATGGACTGAATGGACTCAGTAAGAATTGTACGAACCAGCTGGTATAGTGAGATATTGGACTATGGATATCCTATAACTAATGATTTTAGAGTATAATGTACTAATAAGGATTGTAATTGTTACCCTTTTGTATGCTCTATTTGTAAAATTTGCCGGAACAGTGGTGGGTCCATAGTTACAGAGGCACTCCTCCTAGGGGTATTTGTAAAGGTGTTATCAGTTAGAAAGAGTACTGACAGAGTCAGTTCTAAAGATTGGAGTAGTGAACGGGACCCTACCAAGGGAATCCCAAGAGTGGTGGGAGGTGTTTACTAAGGGGGCTAGGCCTGAAAATTGTTGTTTCCACTCCAATTCCCCTAATTGTTCAAATTATAAAAGGGAATTACCAGAAAACTTTACCTGGGATTCAGTGTGACTCATCACAAGTGAAGGATAAAAGCTGGGAATCATTCAAAAAGAGGCAACAAAAACAGAGTAAGGGTCCTCCTGAAGAATATCCTTGTTCCGAGAAGATGGTGCGCCTCGTGGCTCAGAGCAACCGAGTCGGCGAGCGAGGCAGAGGGATGAGAAGCGGTGGAGGAAAGAGCCCTCAGACTGGGACAATTCAAAGTATTTCAAGAACTGCCTCAAGGATACTGATCTCCCAAGGGTAAAGGTGAGCCCGGCAATAACATGTCAAAACAAACACTGGGAATGGGGAGATAATGATAATCAAATCCTGGGGCAGTTTGGACTCCACCCTTGCTGGCAAATTCTGTGCATATTAGTTATATGTTGTACCTGGCCTGGTCAAGGGGACTATGCACACCAGCCATTTAATTGGACTCTGATCAAAATAGACCAAGGGAAAGTTGTTAAGCATAATGCCACCACTGTAGCTCCCATTTTTTTTGTTACTAACAAAGACTTGGCAGACTCTATGTGGAGATGGAGTAAACCTGAACTCCAGGCTACCTATTGGTGTCCTAGTTCCAATCCTGGGAGGGGATATGGTCATTATCCCGGGGAATATCTGTGTGGGTATTGGGGCTGTGAAACTATAGCAACCGCCTTGGCTGTCACCCATCCAGGTAAATGTTTAAATGTCTCATGGTACCCTGAGGGGTGCAAAACTCCGGGGTATGGCACTCAAGGAGAAATTCTGTATAAGGGAGATTGCAGGTCCCGTAATATTGTTGTTACTAAGTTTAACTTTCAGACCTTACATTGTTAATAAAATCATAGACATTGTAAAAGGAAGATTAGAGGCAGCTCATCTAACACTTATTAGAGATAGGTAGGAAACATTGCCCAGGGACTTAGAAGTAGATGAAACCCTGGTCTTAAGCTACCAAGAGTTAAAGCGTTTTAATGAACAAATTGGTAAAGAGAAAAAGGGGGAATTGTAATAAATAAAAATTGTTTTGCTCATCAAAACGAGCGATATAGGAGATAAGAATCTGAACTGAGTAGGGAATGCAATTAGCATAGAAGACTGTGTAACTAATTATATACAAGTTAACTTTTAGGCCAAGGACAATCTGCAAGGAAGATGAGGAGCCTTCATTCCTATGACCACCAAGGGCAGAACAAAAGACCCCCCAGGAACCAATTGCACCGACGCAGAGTGCATCGAGAGAAAATGCGTCAACAGGAAATAAAAAGGGACTATAAAAAAAAAAAGGTGAAGGGGGAAGGTGCGCCGTGGCAGAGCAGAGGCTCCCTGGCCACCCAGACCTGTTCTTTTGCTTAATACCACTTGCTTAATAAATTCTTGTTAATTGATTTATCTATAATTAGCCTCCCCAATTGAATTTGTCCATAACACCCCTGGCCCAGCAGCAGGGGACAGGGGGCACGGCCTGTCCCCCTGGCCCAGCAGCAGCCCCGTGCCCTGCCCAAGGCACTCCCAGCAGGGGCTGGGCCCCAGAGGCAGGGGGAGACCCCAGTCCCGGGGCAGCGTTTCTGCCCCGTCCCCTGTCCAGCCCAGCCTGCCCCGTGTGCGCAGTGACCGCTGGCACGGGCTGCCCTGGACACTGTGACCTGCTGGGGACACTGAGAGCTGCCCCGCTGTGACACTGCCCTTGGGATTGCACAGGCACCAAACAAACCCCAGCCAGCAGCGCCCCTTGTCATGTCCCAGGCACCGGAGAGCATCAGAGCCAGCCCCGCTCCTGGTGATGTCCCAGGCACCAGAGCACATCCCAGCCCCGCTCCTGGTGATGTCCCAGGCACCAGGGCACATCCCAGCCCTGCTCCTGGTGATGTCCAAGGCACCAGGGCACATCCCAGCCCCGCTCCTGATGATGTCCCAGGCACCAGGACACATCCCAGCTCCACTCCTGGTGATGTCCCAGGCCCTACGAGTGTCCCAGGTGTGGGAAGAGCTCATGACACGGCTCAGCCTTGACCCCAAACCAGCAGAGGCACCACGAAGGGCAGCCCTGAGAGTGCCCCAGTGTGGGAAGAGCTCCGTGCACTGCTCCAGCTCCATCCCCCATGGGAGGATCCGTGCTGGTTGATCCCCAGTGAGCCCCAGTGGGCAGAGCCCTGGTGACCTGTGGTGCTGCTGATCCATGTTGGGAAGACACCCAGCTGGAGGGGCTCCACATCCTCCTGGCTCCCTGTGGCCTGGATTTTCTTTTAATTTCTCTTTGCCCTTTCAAAACTCTTAAAAGCAGGCAAAAATAAAGATGTTGAGCTAAGACAAGGATAGGGACATGGAGGGGGGGGTCTTGCAGGGGATATGGGGGATGCTGGGTTTGAAGGACTTGGGGGTTCCTGGGAGGGACCTGGGAGTTGCTCAGGGCTTTGGGCACCCCAGGCTGAGCGGCTCCAGTTGCCCTGGGAGACCCTGGTGGAGGTTCTGGGCAGCTGGTCAAGGACCCCCTGCCCTGGAACTGTCCCCATGTGCCCCATCCCAACGCCTCGCCCACCTGCAGCGGCTGCCCAACTCCTTACTCCCCTTCCATACTCCCCTTGCCCCTGCCTGTTCCCGTGTCCCCCCTGTCCCGTTCCCATCCTGCTCCCATCCCAATCCGGACCCCATTCTTTATCTTTGTACCGTATTCCCTGTCCCTGTCCCTGTCCCAGTCCTATTCCCTGTCCCCATTCCTGGTCCCTGTCCCCATTCCCTGTCTCTGTCACCACTCCCAGTCCCTGTCTCCATTCCCATTCCCCATTCCCTGTCCCCATTCCCATTCCCTGTCCCCATTCCCATTCCCTGTCCCCAATCCCGGTGAGTCATTAATTTTGAAGAATTAAGAATTTTAGGAAAGTTAAGATGATAGTTAAATTAGATGTTGCTGACTTATCGGAAGTAGATAAATCGGCTTTGTTCATAGTTAACAGTAGCTGGATCTTAGATAAGATATCCAGGATCTATTAACTCATTGCTTGCCAGCTTTATGCTTGGGTAGCTGTGCTTATCATGTGAAACAGAATGTGATCAACAGATTTCAGGGACACAAAAACAGTTGCAGACTTCCCATAGTTTAGGAATCCAATAAGCACAGGAAAAACGGCAAGGATTCATTTGTCACGTGTGCATGGGAAAGGCAGAAAGGTCAGAACGAGGAAGACTTATTTTACTTCCTCATTTTGGAGACCCCTCCCCAAAAAGGACCCCTGACTCATTTCAGGGAACAGAACTACACATGCTTAATTGCCTTTTTGCCAATTAGCATGTGAAGTGGATCAGAGGAAGTGACAGGGATATGAATATGCATTCATATGTTGTGTATTCAAGACTTCTGTAAATAGAAAAGCTTTGTAATACCTGTGATTTTTGCAGTGTGCATTAGGGAATTATCCCAGGTACTGCCCGGCTGTCTCAATAAACATACACTTTCTAACTTTAAACCCGTAGTCAGTTGGATATTGATATTAGATTGATATTCATATTTTAGTAAATCATTGTCCTAAAGAAGTCCTAGTATGTGCATTATATGTCTTTTCTTAATATTCGAGTAATTATTCTTGCATTGCTTCAAGATAAACTGGTATGATTCCAAGAATATCCATTGAGGTACACATAGAACATTGATTTATCATAAGCAAATTGCAGTTGCAGAGATTTTCACTGACATTCTGCCACTTGTCATCATTTTAAAAGTGAAAAGTCAGCTATTAAAGTCAATAACAAAATTTCTAACTTCTAACAAAGGGAAAAAGTATATGGTTTGCACTAGATAAAATATAAATACAGAAAATGTCTCCCAACCAAGTTCCTTGCCCTGATCAAAACATCTCCCAATCAAGTTCTTCGCCCTGAACCTGGCTGGTAAAGGCAAATATTTTCAGTAAATGTGGATGAAACGTTGCATAAGTTAATAGTATTCAAAGTCCATGTTCTGTTCATATTATTATTTTTATACAAAGAAAAAAGGGGAAAGGGGTTGGATTGAGGGTACACCCTCCTCCCCTCTGAGTCTGTTCTCATGTTTTACAATAAATCCTACAACAGTACAATACAGCTGCCTAAAATATGGACACTGGAAACCACAGACAGCATTACAAATGATCACCTGCCTCATGGACAGTTCATAGATGGATTTGATTTGTTTACAAATTACTTCTCAAGTTTGCAAACAGTTTTTCTGTTTACAGATTGTTTTCTGGAAGTTTGGTTTTCCCCCAAGGGATCAAGTGCTTAAAGGTTGTTTTTTAAAATTGGGTTTTTCTCTAAGTGTTAAATGGGCTCAGGGTTAAATAGCCTTCTGCTTTTAGAGATAAGTTCAATTTGTAACCAAGAAGCATTATGCCTGTGGCCTGAGTTCTCCCCTAACAGTTCCTGGAGGGGAATGCTGCAGCTCCAGTGCAAATTAGATGCACGCTGTCCTCTGTCACCATGTTGGCAAAGGGCCCTTGCAGATGGGTGACAGAGAACAATAAACAGAATTTTATAAAGAAAAGGAGGGTGAGGTGTTCCCATGATTGACAGGGGTCTTGACCAATCAAATATCTCCCAAAACTGCAGGCACCTCACAGGCCAGAACCTGAAGGGGCGTGGAGCTCAAACCAATGAGAGCTTCCAGGCCTGGTCTTTCAAATGCTCTGTGTAAGGGGGGGCTTGGGAAATAAAATCTCTCTGTTGCCCCATGAACTCGGGAGGAGCAGTCTTTGTCTCCTGTGCCCTCGCTGCCCCACAAGACCAAAGAGATGTTCACCAGGGCCCTCCCTGTTTGTGGCCGTCCATTGCCCAGCTGAGCAGGCAGCCAGTTGTGTTTGCAGTGAGCTGCCACAGGAAGACACACAGCAGCTGGAGATTTGAACAGCAGGGCTTGGGCCAATTCTTCTTCTTTCAGAGTGCAAGAAAGACACAAAAGCACAAGGAAACATGGCAGTGTTTTGGTGGAGTCTCTTTGTCCTGTGAAGTTCAGTAGCTGTTGGTGTTTCTGTGCTGCTGCTAATCCCCTCCATGAAAAAATCATCCCAGGAAGGAGCAACAACATCTGACACGCACCAAGTGTTGCCACCAGTTGCTCCAGGTGCTGCTACCAATAGCCCCTGTAGGACGGAGCACAGCCCCCAGTGCACACCAGCTTTGGCTGACCTCTGGCAGAGAAGCCCTTTTGGGGCACAGGTTTCTGGGCAGGAGACGGGCACCGGTGCTGCCAGGGCTCGGGGGAACTCTGCTTGGGCGGGGACTGTGCCTCACCTGCTGCTGTCAGCGCTGCCCGGGCCCCAGGGCTCAGAGCAGCATTCCTGCCCTGGCCCACACGTTCCTGGTCTGTGTCCCACGGCCGTGCTCAGGATGGCCACCATGTGGGACGTGTCCCGAGGAGGCCGTGCCAGCTTCTGTGGAGGCCCCGTGCCCTTCCCGCCGCGGCTGCGTCGGCAGCTGCGGGGGCTCCTGCTGCTCTGAGCCCGCAGAGCAGGGCAGCGTTTGCTGATGGGCTGAGCCCTTCCTAAAGATCCTGTTGGGCTGTCTGACACACCTGGGGCAAGGCATTCCTTCCACCCTGGGCCACTCTGGGGGGCTGGGGGTGGCCCCAGGGCAGGCGGCAGTGCGTGCAAGGGCCCTTTGTGACACGGTGCAGCATGGTCACCGTGGAATGGAACGGGACAGGGATTCCAAGGGCCCTTGGTGACACGGTGCAGCATGGTCACCGTGGAATGGAACGGGACAGGGATTCCAAGGGCCCTTGGTGACACGCTCTGGCAGAGGTGTTGGCAGTTACAAGTTACAGTTACACTCCACAGTGCTCGGTGCACACGACGAGAGAGGACGCGAGAGAGCGGTGCTGTGAGGAGCCCTCACACAGCCACTCGTTCTTTGCTGACCCGGAGCTTTCCCGAGGTATTACTCCTGCAGGTGAGCTCGTGGCCAGACCAGAGCACTTGGTGACCCCTGGCCTTCCCGAGGCATCTCTTCTGCAGCTGCCCTCGAGGGCAGACTGTGGCATTTGCTTTTCACTGCCCTTGACAGGAGTCTCCTTTCCTTGTGGCTGGAGCCCCCAGGACCAGAGTGCAGGACTTGCCGTCCTGTAGCCTTGCCAAGTCTTCACTCTTGCAGGTGCCCTCAAGGCACGACTGCAGCACTTGCTGACTTGGACCTTTTCCTTTTTACCTTCTGCAAGCAGCCATGAATCCAGGCAGTGACGTAGAGCACAGACCTGCGAGCGTGCCCACACTGGCCTGGGGGAAGGAGGAGAAAGAAGGCCCTGGAGCTGCCCCAGCACAGCAGCCTGAAGAGCTGGAGCAGTTCCAGCCACGGCAGAAGGGTGAGTGGCAGAGCTGGGCCACAGGGCTGGTGCCTGCAGCCAGCTTGGCCCCATGCCATGCCATGCCATGCCATGCCATGCCATGCCATGCCATGCCATGCCATGCCATGCCATCCCATCCCCGGGGGCCATGCCCATGGACAGGATGGAATAGGGGCCGGGCAGACACCCCACAGCCGTGCTCCATGCCCTGGGCCGTCACGGGGCTGTCCCTGCCTGGGCAGCGCAGGGCTGGGCTGTGTTCTCCGGCCTCTCCCGCAGCCCCTCAGCTCAGGCTGCGCTCGCTCTTTGCCAGGTGCAGCCGTGCAGCGCACACAAGAGCAGGAACGCAGCCGTGGCCGCTTCCGCAGAACAGCGCAGGTACCTGCAGCCATCCCCACCTGGGCTGGGCCTGCTGGCACTGCTCAGCCCAGCACTGTGCTCGGAGCACTCCATGCAGCATCCCGGGCTTCTTGCCCTTCTGCTGCAGATGGTTTGCAAATTCATGAAGAGGATTCGGGAGGAAGAGAGCAGCGCCATGGGCACCGTGCTCAGAGCGTACTCTCCCATCTTCAAAACCAAGACCAGCGCTGCCCTGCTGGATATGCTTGTGGAGGAGGGTCCTTCCAGCCCAAAGCAAGTAAGCAGCCTGTGGCCTGGCTATTCTTCTCCCAGCAATTGCTTGGCCTCCCAAGCCACGCCTGCTGCTCCCTGGGAGCCTTTGAGGCCATGGCAGTGTGGTGGCAAGGGAAGCACTTCTCTGGGGCAGCTGGGCACATTCCTTCCTCCAGTAGCTTTCCAAGTCTCCCCTGCCTTCTCCAGGTGCCGGCCATGGTGAGGTACATCCACCAGTGGCTCATGGCCAATGAGTTTCCTGAGTACAATCTGTACAGGCCCCTTCTGGATCTGACAGAGGCACAGCCCTCTGACGTGGTGATGGCTCTCCTGCGTGTGGCCCCATTGTGTGACAGGTACGGTGCCCACCTGCCCAGAGGGCTCAGGGCTCAGCAGCCCTTCCCCCTGTGCAGCCTGTCCCAGGTGTCTGACACAGAGAATTCCAGGGCCCTCTGGCTGCTCCCTTTGCCAGCCCTGGCCCCTGCCAGCCCCCCAGCGTGCTGCCAGGCTTCCCCCCTGCCCCTCAGGGGCCAGTGCCCACAGGGCTGGGCTGCCTGCGTGCTGCCAGTGAGGGGCAGTGGGCAGAGGCAGGGCTGGCAGAGCAGCTCAGCTCCCCGCTGCCACCCAGGCCACGCTGCTGTGTCCCAGACTCCTCTGAGACAGAGCTCTGACCCCACAGAGCTGCTCTGGCCATGTGGAAGAACATCATGTGCTCGCTGAGGACTGCAGAGCCGGCCATGCTCGTGCTCCTCGATGTGCTGGGGAGCTGGCCAGAGCACAGCACGTGCACCTCCGATGGGGACCACACGGCTGTCCTTGCCCTGGCTGTGAGTTTCTGCCTTTGCTGGCCCCAAGGCCACCTTTCCAGCAGCTCTCCATCCTCCGTCCCCCACGGCGTCTCCCTGCCTCAGGCGCTGGGCTGAAACCTGGCCTCGGGGCAGCTCCAGGGCCACCAGGCCCGGTGCTCCCCCTGCGTCTCTCCGGGCCTCTCCCTCCTGTGCTCGGGCTCTACCACACGGACACCTCGGCACTGAGCGCTGTCTCAGGCTGCTCTGTCCTTTGCAGGCAACCGTGGTGATGTGGAAGCTCCTCCAGCTGCCCTGTGTGCCACATGTAGTGACCATGTGTTTCCCCGGCCTCTTTGTGCATCTGCTCTTCCAAGTGCTCTTCAGCACTCTGGATGTGCCAGAGGAGGTCGATACCTTCTGGAAGGGATGCCAGCAGCAACACGGCCTTGCCACCAGCCCCAGCAGGTGCTCCATGCCAGTCCTCCTGTCCCTGCCATGTGCCCAGGACAGGGGCCAGTGCTCCCAGTGTAACCTCAGCTTTGCTCTGTGCACAGCTTTGCAGAGCAGACCCTGAAGGCTCTGCTCTGCCAACTTCACTATGAGGATGTGGTGGTGGCCATGGAAGACAAGCGTGGCTGGGACACACTGCTCTGTGCTGACACCCACCACTGTGCTGTGGGCGTGCTGGCCAGGTGAGACCCCCTGCTCCCCAGCTGTCCCCGGCATGTGTGCCCTGTGCCCGAGGTGCCCCACACAGTCCCCGTGGCCGTGGGCCAGAAGGCCTTGTCACCAAGGGACGGCCAAGGAGGCTGCAAAAGGCTGGGAGAGGAGCGTGCCCAAGAGCAGCAACCTCCCAGAGGGCTCAGCTGCCCCTTGCAGGATGGTGGAGAAAGGCCAGACCTCTGTGTGGCAGTCCTGGGAGAGGTTTGCCCCCGCTGGCTGAGGGCTTTGACTCGTGTTTCCTCCTGTCAGAGAAATGCACCGCGCATCCGAAGCCGCGTGTTCCGCGATTGCATTCCACCAAATGTGCACTCACAGGCTGTGCCCAGGTGGGCCTGAAGCAGCTGACGCTGAGGTCTTTCTTCCTTCCTTTCATACAGGAGGACAGCCAGGTGCAGTTGTGCTCCATGTTTATCTTCCAAGAGATGCTGGATTTTTTCCCGGAAGAGGAAAAAAAGGTCCTCAAGGCACACGTGCGCCAGAGCCTGGTACCACTCTTCTTCCACTGCCACGATGAGAACCAGCGAGTGGCAGAGGTGAGGACTCGGCAGCTGCCGCTGGCCCCTGGCAGGGGCTGGGCTGGCCCTGCCCTGGCGCCTCGCAGGCTGCAGCTCCTGCTGGCCTTGGCACAGGGACGGGGTCCTGCGCCCTGGGCTGTGGGGCCATCTCCGCGTCTCTGCTGCTCTCCAGGCTTCTCAGGAAACACTGCTCTGTGCGGCCGAGTTCCTCAAGAGGCGGGATCTTGGACAGCTGGTGCAGAACCAGAAGCTGTGCCAATTCACCGAGTGCCTGGTAAGGAGGGCCGGGAAGCCGCAGCCCCAGCCTGGAGCAGCCCCTGAGCGCGGTGCTCGGTGTGCGGGCTGGCAGCTGTGCCCCTGCCCGCTGCTGCAGCCCGAGGCCGCGCGGGCTCTGCTCCAGGCTCCTGCGGCCCCAGCCGGGTGCCCATGGAGCCCCGGCCCGGGGGGCTGCGGGGCCAACCCTTCCCTCCTGCCGCTCTCTCCAGCTGGCAGAGGACAGCAGCAGCGTGGCCGAGCACCTGCGCCGGGCCCTGCCCTACCTGCAGAGCCCACAGGAGCCCCTGCGAGAGGCGGCCGTCAGGTTCATGGGTGAGCCACAAGCCGGGCCAGGAGGGCGTGTGGGCACAGGGCTGGCGGCGCCGCTGGCAGGGAGCTGTGCCCTGGGCCTGACAGGCTCTGTGTTCCCAGGGACGGCCGGGCGGCACCTGAGGGGGAGGAAGGAAGAGCTCCAGCTCCTCTCTGAGGGTGACCAAGGGCAGCGGGCTGCCAGCGGGGGCTGCCGGGGGAGCTGCGAGCCCTGCCCCGGCTGCGGAGGGCTCTGCTCCCTGTGTGGACCAGGGCCGGCGTGGGCAGAGCACACAGAGCTTTCAGGGCACCTGGGGGATTCGTGGCCAGCAGCTTTGGGCTGATCCAGCTGGTCCCTGGTCCCTGCTGGCCATGGCCAGAGCCAGCTGGGATGGCCCTGGCACAGAGTCCCCTCGGGTCCCCTCAGATGTGGGAACTGACCATGGCTCTGTTCCTCTCTCTTTCAGCCCTTGAAGGCATGGAAAATGACATCAGTGTCGACGTCGCAAGCCTGGCAGTTCAAACACCATACATCGTCCAGGAAGCCGAGAGAGCTCCATATTCCATCTTTGACAGCCTGCATGATCGGCTCTGCAGGGCATGGAGGAGACGGCCTCGTCTGTCGAGGCTCGGCTGGCTGCGCTGCTAGAGCTCTGCACAGAGCTGATTCCAGAGGCTCTGTCTGCTGGGGCCACCTGAGCCAGCAGGAATGTTTTGTTTCGTTAAGATTGTTCTTTTCTTTCTTTTTGTTTTTCTTTAGCATGTTAATATAGGATGTGTTGCTATAGACAGACTCCCAGGATCTTTCTTTGGCTGTCCAGGCTCTGCAGGGCTGAGGGGAAGAGGGAGAAAAGGGTTCCTGGGCTCAGCAAGCTGCTCAGGCTTGCAGGGTTGCAGGGAAAATGGCCAGAAGCCCCTTGGCCTTTGGTGGCTCTGATGAAGCCCTTGTGCTGCCCACAGAGCAGATGGGCAGGGGCTGGAGCTGTGGGGATCACTGTGAGAGCGGTGCCTGGAGATGGCCACAAGCCCTGTCCCAGCCAGGAAGCGCCATCCGTGTCCTCCTGCCCGTGTGTTGCTGGCTGGATTGCTGAGGGCTCCCAGGTGCCTCTTGGTGGGGCTCCTCTGGAGCTCCTGTGGGGCTGCGGCGCTGCTGCCGGGCAGGCTGGCCGGGCTGGGGAGACCCTGAGGGGACGGGCCCACGAAGGGATGAGGGGCTGTGGGAGCCCTGACAGGACAAGGCAGTGGGAAGGCACGAGGGGGACATGTGAGGGAGAGGGTAACGTTGGCTCGGGGAGGAAAGTGTGTTGGAGCCAAAGAGACCACTCACCCTTATGTTTGTGTGGCAAACAGAGCACATTTATTCTCAAGCCCTTCCTTCTAAAGGGCCTTTGAAAACCCGGTCTGGATTATTTCACTGCTCTGATCTCTGTGCCCCTTCAGATTCTGGCCTGGGCAATGCCTGCAGCCTTTGGAGAGATGAGATGGGCCCGGCCCCTGTCAGTCAAAGCAGGGCTGGTACATTCACCCCGTACAAGCCAGCCTGCACGGTGACACGGCAACAGAGTGCGAGGCACAGCTCCGGGAGCTCCCCGGGAACCTCAGCTCTGGGACCACTGTCTGCCCCAAGCTTCAGGGGCTGCAGTGGGAGCCCGGCTGGGCTCTGCCCTGGGGCCATCCTGCAGGGACAGCTGCAAACAGGGAGCATTCCCTGCCACAAAGAGCCAAGGCAGGGCTGCAGGGCAGCTGCTCCAGCCCCGACTGCACTGCTGAGTGCTGTGCTCTGGGGCTGGGGCTCCCCGCACAGGAGACTGCACTGGTGTGCCAGAGGGGACAGAGAAGCTGCAGCTTCAGCCTAACTGAGGTGGGTGCGTGGGCTGGGAAGAGTGGGGAGGCTCAAGGGGGTTCACAGAGCTCATCCTGCTGCAAGGACGAGGAAAAGGGAGCGGGAACTCAGCAGTGAGGAGAGCTGGGGGCTGGAGAGCAGCTCTGAATGACACTAAAATCCCACCAGACCTCTGAGACATTGCTGCTCCTCAGCAGTGACAGGATGAGTCCCTAAGCCTGGGGCTCAGCCTTCCACATGGTGAAGGGCACCAAGGAAGGCAACAGTGTGATGGAGACTGGAATGGTCTGGGAGCTCACTGCGGGAAAAGAGGGAGCAGTTGGGGAGTAAAAGGCAAGTGGGGGAGAGAACAGTTCAGAGAAGGGCTGAGCTGCTGTTTGAGCAAGCTGCAAAAAGTCATCTGGGGTCATCCCAGGTTGATTTCATTTTAGAAGTTATTGTAGAAGTTTATTTTTTGGGTGGTGCCATGTTTTCCCTTGGAGGTGTACACTCTGCAAACTTGAGCTGTGTTGCTGAAATGCTCAAGCAAGTCTGTGCTGCAGGGCACCCCATTTCTCCTTCGGCTGATTGCAGCCCCGTGCTGAGCTCTAGCAGGGCCCTGGCAGAGCCCAGAGCAGCCTCAGCACCCACAGAGCCCGGCTGCAAGGAGAGAAACCAGAAAGCCCCGTCAGCTGAAGGCTCCTGTCCCCTTGTCCCAGCCACCCGCGGTGCCCAGGCCATGCTGGCCGTGCCAGAGCTGTGCCCAGAGCTGCCCATCACTGCTGCCTTTGGGAGCAGAGCAGGAGGGCAGGACATGTGCCCAGCCTGCAGCCAGCCACGGCACCTCCAGCCCTCAGCAGCTGCCCAGAGCAGGACGCTCCTGTGCTCGCTGCCATCTCCCCAAAGCTCTGATCCCACCATCCCCAGCAGACAGGACCCACCTCACGCCATCCCCCACTGGAAGAAAAGCTGGTCCCAAACGATGCCCTCAGCCTTCTCCAAGGGCACGGCCCATCCACACCACAGCTGCTCCTAAGCACGTCCTGATCCAGACTGGACCCCATCTGGAACACTTCCTCTAGAAAGACAAACATCAAATTATGGAAAATAGGTTACAGACAGAAAGGGGAACAAGAAAAAAGGTCAAAAATCTTACCTCTGTCAGGGCCCTAAGGAAGGCCCAACCCCTGCATGCCAGGGAAAAACCCACCATGGGTGAGGAAATCCCAGGCTTTCTCCCTTCCCCTGCACGGCCCCCATGGTGATCCCAAAGCAAACAAAGGCAGTGGAGCAGCCCAAGCCCTTCCTTGCCTGCAAAGCAAAGCAGCCCCTGCACAGGGTCTGGAGTCCCACCTCTGCTCCCACCATGGGGGTTTGTTTGTGTCAGGCTGGCTGCCCCAGCCCAGCCCCAGCCCGAGGCACGGTGGGTGCTGGGGGCTGTTGGCAGGGCCAGGAGCCCACTCCCATTTCGTACCCACCCCAGCCCATGCCCCCAGCCCTTCCAAAAGCAGCCTGGCAGCCGACTGAAGGATCAGCTGCATCCGCCCCAGCAAAGGGGGAACCTTTGGTTCCCAGACAGGCTGCACAATGCCCAAATCTGGGAGCATCCCCCTGTGTGTGGACTCATCTGCAAATTCCCTGTGGAACCTGGCTTTGGAGAAGGCGTCAGAATCAAAGTCCACCATCTCCAGCCTGCCAGAGACCAGGTGGAGCAAGAGGTTGTCATCCTTGACGTCATCCTCACTGTCCCCAGCAGCAGCAGCCCCACCTGGGACAGCTTCTCCAGGGGCTCCTTCTCCTTCCCTGGGCCAGACCAGGCTGTCAGGGCTCTGCCCAGGGCCCCAGCCATCCATGAACCATGGCAAGCAAAACCAGGGGGATGGTGGGCCCCAGTGCTTGCCACACCAGGTCTCCAGCTCAGCTCCAGCCCATGAGCTGCGTCTTCCCTTCTGCTGATCCCTGCTCAGAGCTACAGGCAGGACAAAACCTGTCTGGTTGGCTTTGCTACTGAGTGCCAAGAGATGTGTGGAGCTGTTATCTGCCAGGCCCCTGGATCCAACTGTGCACTTGGATCTCTCCCATCTTCTAGGGCAGAGGAACACCCTGCACCCAAGGATCACGGAAAATCTCTTCTAAGGATGGCCTGTCCAAGGGCTGCATGGACAAACACCTCTTAATGACATCCTGGCACTCTGGGGAGAGAAACCAGAAATCACCAGTCATTTGGAGAAGTTGCCCCCTGTTTCCGTGCCCACGCCATGCTGGGTGTGCCCAGAGCTGGGCCTAAACTTCCCCATGGATTCTCTGTTTGGAGGAGAGCAGGAGAGCAGGACATGTGCCACCTCCTCAGCAGCTACCAGAGCAGGATGCGCATGAGCTGCTGCTGTCTCCCCGCCCTGGCTTTGCCCCTGTGCCCAGAGATGAGGATCCACCTTGAGAAAGCCATCCTGGGAACAAGATCTGCTCCCAGATATCTCCTGGCCCCTCCTGAACGGGTGCTTCCCCATGACCAGGTGGTGCAGCAGGAGGCCCAGGGACCAGATCGTCGCTGCCTCGCCGTGGTAGTGTTGGTGGTGGATCCACTCTGGTGGGCTGTAGGACAGGGTTCCTGTGGAACACAGATACATTCATCAGGGGGATGCTGCTGCTCCCAGAGCCTGGCCCCAGTACCCCTGGGCATGTGGGGGCTGCCCCAGTGGCACACGGTGTGACCGCTGCCCTCTCGCCAGCACCTGGGACTTGTGTACAGACTCAGGCCTGGAAAAGAAGCCACTGGTGCTGGAAGAGGGCAGTAGAAGCCCTGGGAAGGCACAACCATGACACACAAAAGAAACTCACCCAGTGGTGGAGAAAACCCCCTCTCCTCCCTGCTTGCATGGCCCCACAAAATGTTAATATGCCAAGGCAAACAAGGGGAGCAGAGCAGTCCAAGCCCTTTCTCACCTGCACACCAAACTGTCTGGGGCATGGGGTCAGACCCCCCTCTCTGCTACCTCCATGGGGGTTTTTGTCGGGCTGGCTGCCCCAGCTCCAGCCCCAGCCCAGGGCACAGTGGGTGCTGAAGGCTGTCGGAAGGGATGGGAGTTGGCCCCCTCACACCCCACTCAAATCAACCTGGCTCCAGCATTAATCCCATCCTGGCTGCAATAGGGGAAGCCCCGGTGCTGCACCTCGGCTGGGCCATGAGATGCCCCGGAGCATCCCCTGGCAGGGCTCACCTGCAAACTGGGTGTAGGCTGTGTCTTGGAGGAAAGTGCCACAGCCAAATTTGATCAGTGTCAGCTGCCCGGTGGCCAGGTCGAGCAGGATGTTCCCTGGTTTGATGTCCCTGTGCAGGACCCCGCAGCTGGGGCAGCGCCGCACGGCCTCCAGCACCTGGAGGAGCAGCCCCCGCGCCTCCTCCTCCAGCAGGAACCCCCGCTCCGCCAGGAAACCCGACAGGTCCTGGCACCGCTCCGGATGCTCCAGCACCAGCACAAAGCTGTCGGGGAGCTGAAGCCACTCCAGGAGCTGAATGCCACCAGCACAGCCAGAGGAGACCTTGTCCAGCAGCGCGATCTCCAGGGCTGCGCTGGTGCCGTGGGGCTGCGGGAGGAGCACGATGCCGTCAGTGGGGCTGATGCCGTGCCGGGGGTCGGGAACCCCTCAGCCAGCCCGGGATGCTCTGCGCCCTGCGCTGGCCCCACGCCCGCTCTCCCTCCAGGCGTCCTGGCAGCTCCCACCCTGCCGGGCCCCGGCTCAGCCCCGCCCGGCACGGCCCGGCTTCTGCCGCTGGCCCCGCTCATCACCAGCTCGCCCCAGTGCCAGATGCTTTCGCTGCTTTCGCTGCTTTCGCTGCTTTCGCTGCTTTCGCTGCTTTCGCTGCTTTCGCTGCTGCTGCTGCCGCTGCAGCTTAAGCTCGATGTCCCTGTGTCCCCGTGTCCGTGTGTCCATGTCCATGTGTCCCCGTGTCCGTGTGTCCCCGTGTCCGTGTGTCCATGTCCATGTGTCCCCGTGTCCGTGTGTCCCCGTGTCCGTGTGTCCCCGTGTCTGTGTGTCCCCGTGTCTGTGTTTCCCCGTGTCCGTGTCCCTGTATCCATCTGTCCCGTGTCCGTGTGTCCCCGTGTCTGTGTGTCCGCTACTCGCTCGCCCCCGTGCCCAGCCCCGCGCTCCCCGGGGCAGCCCCTGAGCCTGTCCAAACACGGGAACTTTGCCGTGTCCAGCCCAGACCCAGAGTCTGGAGTCCTGCCCAGGGGCACAGGAATCCCCTCGGTCACGGCTGTGCATTGTCCCTGCTGAGGGTCAAACACTCTTGGAGCACATTCCCTGAATGCTGAATTTGTACCTGACCCAAGCACTGCACTTAGTCCCCAGCACTGATATCCAAAAAAAAAAAAAACCACAACCTCAAAACTTGTCTAAAACTTGCCACGTCGTGGATTATAAAAGTGAGATCCATTTGCAATTAGTGGGAAGGAGAAGTAGTGAAAGATAGAAAAGGGTAGCATAAAAATAAACAGAGAAAAACATCTTGGATTTTTTCTTTCCATTTTCATTTCATTTCTTAAAAGCTGTTTCAGTTTTCCTAGAATATTCTACACAGTCCTGTTTGCTGTTTCCAAGAACCTTGGCTGGAAAACGAGGAAGGTTTGAGCAGCTTCTGTCACAAGATGTGCCACCAGCTGCAGCTTCTCTTGCCTTTCCACACCGTGTGTGCAGCTCGACTCTTGCAGAAAAGCGGGACAAATAGTTGAAAAATTTTACAATTTGTTCTTTCTTTTCCTTGTGGGCTGGGCAGTTGGGCCATTGGTGAGATTTTCACTGTTATTGTTCTACCCTAAGAAAACATGATGGGCTACCAGGAATTGTCAGGGAATGCAAGCCTGACTGAATGCAGAGAAAGAATCTCCAGAGCCTGCAGCCAGAAATGGAGAGCTGTGTGATAATCATTCCAACATCCCCATGGACAGCTTGAAAGTGATGTAGAAGATGAAAATGGACTGACAGAGGGAGTTTGTTTCTGTGTTCATTTTAGAAGCTTCCACATCTCATGCACTGATATATATCAAGACTTCAATCAGTTCATGAAAAGCACCAGAACAATCTGGACCTTTCAGGAGATGACTGTAAGAACCTGAAAAGGAGAAATGCAGGCAATGACTTGGTGGACTTTGTCTGGAAGAAGGGTCACTTTTCCCAAATAATTTCTAATCCATCTCCTCTGCATTTGTCTTTCTGAAAAAGGCCATTTTCATCCCAGATTCCCCATGAAATGGGAACCCTGAGCTTGTGGAAGTGCCTGAAAGATGCCCTGTTCCTCTGCAGGGACACTCGGGCTGAGACAGGAGCCAGAGCCCTCTCTGGGGAAGCCTCCTCTGACCTGGAATTTGTGCCGTGCTGGGAGAGGAGGAGGAGGGGAGAAGGCTGGCGCTGTGTGGCAGGAGCAGGAGGTTTGGGCCGCAGGACATTCCGTCTGCGCCGCTGCCCCGCAATGGGCAGGAACACTGTGGGGAAGGCTGGGGGACACTGGAGCGGGATATGGATGGAACTGGGGGGAACTGGGAGGGCCTGGGAACGAACTCAGGTGTATTGGGAGGGACTGGGCTGTACTGGGAGGGACTGGAGGGGCACTGGGGCTGTACTGGGCTGTACTGGGGATGAACTGGGCTGTGCTGGGAGGGACTGGAGGGGTTGAATGGCTGTTCCCACCCGCACTGCCTCCCATTGGCCGAGGCTCCCGCCTATCACGATTCCAACCAATCAGCGCGTGCGATCACGGCTTTGGGGGCGGGGCCTAAGGCCTGCGCCATCTTTTCTTTTGCCTACAACTCCCGTCATGCTCTGCGGCCCCATAGAGCCCCATTAAAGCCGGGACTACAACGCCCGTCATGCCCCGCGCTCCACAGAACCCCGGTACCGCCCCCATCTCTCCCATCAGTGTCCCCCAGACCCTCCGGGACCCCCAAGTGCCCTCAGCGCCCATTCGGGACCCCCAAAATTTTACTGGCAAAGTACAAAAGAACAAGGAACTTTGGAAAAGTATTTAATACAAATCCAATCCAACTTAAATCACTTGTCACAGCTGTAACTTCATTCCCTCAGCCCATTTAACCTGGAAACCCCTAAACACTGCAGTTGTTCAGGTGCCCAAAACTGTTCCATATAAAGAGCATTAGAAGGAGAGGAAAGAGAGAGAGGCAGGAAGACAGAAGCTCCACAGAAAGACACACATGTGGCTCCCAGCTCCCGGGGCTCCAGTGTGGGTGAGACACAAACCCCAGGAGAAGGCAGAGTCCATACCAGGGGCTGACCTTGTGCTCCTTGGTTTTAAGCCCCTGGGCCTTCGTGGGCCTCCCCCAGCTGGGACTTCTGATATCTCAGGTGTTCAGAGCTGGGTGAGCGCTGTCCCATCTGTGTGACTGATTGACAGCTCAGGCCAAGGTGTCTGGGGACATTGATCTCATCCAGCCTCTGACAGCGACCACGGTGACACTGGGGAACCTCATGGAGCCTCATGGAGCCATGGGTCAGTTGTGACAAGGCAGGTCCAAGGACACCCTGGTGACACTGGGGAACCTCATGGAGCCATGGGTCAGTTGTGACAAGGCAGGTCCAAGGACACCCTGGTGACACTGGGGAACCTCATGGAGCCATGGGTCAGTTGTGACAAGGCAGGTCCAAGGACACCCTGGTGACACTGGGGAACCTCATCGAGCCATGGATCAGTTGTGACACTGTGGGGACCTCGTGGAATCAGAGGAGACCATTGGGAAGCTCCCATGGATCCAAGGGCCCAGGGTGACACTGTGGAGCCCAGAGTGTCATGGAGGAGCCATTTTAACACTGTGTGTCCCCATGGAAGCAAGGGAACATGGGACAGGCTGATGCCTTAAGTTTTAGCTTCCATATTTTCCCAATTCTGTGCTGTATCAGTCTGTAACTCTGAACTTCATACAGAGTGTCAGCAAGTTCTCTTACAGTGTAGTCAGACAAAACAATCCTTTTCCTGCCCGAGAACCATAGACACCGCTGCAGCTTCGGGCCCAAAAATTGAAAACACCAGCGAATTGAGGAGAGCAGACTGGGAGGGTGGGGCTGCATAATCTGAAGGTGTAATTGGACAATTAACCCCAATATGGAAATGAACCAAATCTTACAAAAGTATGTAAACACGTGACCTGGCGTCCATCCTGGGTGTACCCTCAGCCAGGCCCTTGTACTGCCCAGGTGAATCCTTTGAAGGCCTTTTTAATAAATCCCCACTTTAGTCCTGTAACACTGTCCAGCCTCTGCTCTAGGTGGCTTCTCAAGGCATCAAGGCCTGGCTGGCTGGGCCACCTGGGGGCCACCTGACAGGTCCAGCTGACCTTGGCATGTCCAGGGCTGCTGCTCATCTGCCCCTGGAGCACTGTGGCTCGGTGCTCTCCTTCCTGTGGAAAGAACTGTCCTTCTCTTCCAGGTGCCCATGGCCAAAATTTGGATTCCTCTTCTTAGTTTGCTTCTATGCAAAGATTGTTCCCAGATGAAATCTGCCAGGACAGACAGGTCTGGCTGGCTTGGCCACCCAGGGGCCACCTCTCATCTTCCTGTGAAACACTGGGACCCTGTGCTTTTCTTTCTTATGGGAAAAAAGCACCTTTCACATCCAGGTACCCATGGCCAAAGTTGGGAATCCGCCCCCAGGATTCCCTATATCCAGGGATTTCTCCCAGGTGAAACCTTCCAGGAGAGACAAGTCTGGCTGGCCTTGGTCTCCAAAGAGCTGATTTTTATCTGCCTTTGAAACACTGGGGCTTTGTGCCTTCCTTTATGATGAAAAGAACTCTTCTTCCTGCCCAGGTGCCCATGGCCAGAACTGAGATTCCACCTTCAAAATTCTGAATATCCAAGGATTTCCCCCAGATGAAAGGTGCCAGAGAGACAGGTCTGGCTCTCTTGGCCTATGGTGACCACCTCTCATCTCCTTCCAAAACACCTGGGCTCCACGCTTCTATTTCTTATGGGAAAAACCATCCATCTCGACCAGATGCCCATGGCCAAAGTTTGGAATCCTCCTCCAGAATTCCCTAGGTCCAAGGATTTCTCAGTGACAAAAGCTGCCAGGACAAAAAGGTCTGAATGGCCCGGCCTCCCAGGAGCCTTCTCTCTCTGCTTCTGCCCCTGCAACACTGGGGCTCTGGGCTTTCCTTCCTATGGAAAAGAACCGTCCTTCTTAACAATGCAGAAATGGCCGAAATTGGGGTTCCACCTCCCGGATTCCCTATATCCAAGGGTTTCTTTCAGACAAAAAAAAATACCAGAACAGAGAGGTCTGGCTGCCCTTGGCCTCTGATGGTCACCTTTCATCTGCCCCTGAAACACCGGTGTTCTGTGCTTGTCTTCCTATGGAAAAGAACCGTCCTTCACCTCCAGGCAGCCAGGTCTGAAACTGGCATTCCACCTCTAAAATTCCCTATATCCAAGGACAAAATCTGCCAGCACCATCTGATCTGGCTGCCCTTGGCCTCTGGTGGCTGTGGCTCATCTCCCCCTGCAACACTGGGGCTGGGTTGTTCCCTTCCTGTGGAGACCATGGTGGCACGGTGAGGACCTGGTGGGACCATGGAGTCCATTGTGACACTTTGGGGCCATGGTGACACCGCGGAGCTCCATGGAACCCAGAGACCACTATGAATCTGTGGGGCCTTGTGGAACCGTGGAGACCATTCCGACCCTTCAGGGCCTGGTGTCACCAAGGGGGCATTGTGACACCTCAGGGCCTTCTGGAAACAAGGGACCAGGCTCCATGGAATGAGGGGAACAGGGAACAGGTCTGGCAGGCTTGGCCTCCCAGGGACCACTTGACAGGTCTGGCTGATCTTGGAATATCAAGGGCTGCTTCTCATCTGCCCATGAACCACTGGGGCTCCGTGCTTTCCTTGCTATGGAAAAGAACTGTCCCTTTTTTCAGACACCCATGGACAAAATTGGTACTTCCCCTAAAAAATTTCCTGTATGCAAGGGTATCTGCCAGAAAAAAACCTGCCAGCTCTGGCTGGCCTTGGCCTCTGATGGTCGCATCTCAGTTGCCTCAGAAGCACTGGGGCTCTGTTCCTTTCTTCCTGCAGAAAAGAACTGACCCTCTTGTCCAGGAGCCATGGCAGGAACTGGAATGTGGCCACCAAAATTCCATCTATCCTAGGATTGCTCCCAGACAAAAGCTGCCAGGACAGACAGTTCTGCCTGGCCTTGGCCTCTGGTGATATGAGCAGAATGTTTTCCTTTGCAAACACCTTGGACAGGGCCCAGAGATCTCCCGAGCTGGGTTTTGCAGGCCTCAGGAACATAACCCATGTATGGAGGCTGATGTGCCTGGGCTCAGTTGTGAAGAGACTGAGGACAGATCAGGAGTGGCCTGGCAGGGCTTCAAGGGTGGATGTGGAAATGGTGGAGCTTTTCTCCATAGTGGGAATCAGGCAGGGAGAGAAATTATGCCAAAATGCAGCTGGGGAAGGACAGACTGGACACAGGAGGAGAAAGGAATTTCCCTCCCAGGGCAGGGCTGTGGTGCAGCACGTCCCCAGCAGGAGCCTGGAGCAGCCCAAGGCTTTGTGTGGCCAGGCAGGGGCAGCAGGAGGCAGAGCTGCCAGCAAAGGAAGGGCCAGCGAGGTGGGGCAGCCGGGGGTGACGACAGCCTGCAGGGACAGAGGCGCAGGGCAGGGACACCGTGGGACAGCCTGGGCTGCAGAGGGCACAGGGATGTGCAGCAGCTGCAAGGCCCTGACAGAGCCAACCTGTGCAGCCCTTTGGCCATGGCTGCTGGCCCTGGGCCTGAGGCCACGAGGGGACAAGTGACCCTTGCAGCCCTGGGGCCTCAGTGCCTCCTTGTCCCTGCTCAGCAGCCTGGCAGGGGCCGCCCCATGGTCCTGCCCTTGGCACTGCACATCCCCACATGCCAGTGCCCATCCCGGGAAGAGCTCTGAGCAATGAGGGAGGGACAGGATCTGCCTTGCCAGGGGCTGGGGCTCAGGCCTGGGCCCTTTGCATTCTTGAAACACATCCAGGTTTGCTCAGCACCAGAGCCACCTTCCCCTTGCTTGTCCCTTGCTGTCATCTCTGCTCCAGCATTATGCTCTACTTGGGGACACTTTCTCAGTCGTGTCCCTCAGTGGGACCCATTAAAAGTCCAAGAAACTTCAGTGTTTCAATCACACTTTGAGTTCTTGAGAAGTTTTTTGAGCACACTCTCTGGGAATGAGACTAATGAAAACAACAGCAGCCCCTGAGAGGGTCATTAAAGTCCTTGTGCTGTGTCTGTGCTGCTGAGCTGGGCCGGGCTCCTGGCACAGAGGGTGATGCTGGTAACCAAGCAGAGCTTCAAAAGCACATTTCTCTTGCTGAGCAGCTCTTCTCCCAGCCCAGCAGGGCTGGGGCACTGCCTGCAGCCAGCCTGGGCACAGCACAGAGGCACAGAGAGCTTCAATCAGTCAGGGCTGGGAAGGGGCTGAGAAGTGCCTGGGGCAGAATCACTGCCAGCCCTTGGCACAGGAACCTCTGGCTGCAGGACAATGCAGCTGCAGCTCCTGGAGAGATCTCCTAAAGCTGGAACATCCCAATGCCCACAGATCCTGTGAGTACTGAGTATTTCTGGCGCAGGGGAGGTGAAATGCTCATGAAGCTCTGACATACTGAGGGCTTCTGATTAGTCATAGAATATTTCCAAGACAAGGATTTTGATAAAAATGTGGAAATTTCCTAAGAATTTGTAGTCAGCTGTCTACTATTGAAGAGTGGCAGGGAAAGAAGGATAAATATTAAAGGTTGATTATGAATATTGACAAGTGCATGAGACATCTGAACTGTTACTTTTAGTGATCAGTAGGTTCACAGGAGATCCCTAATATGCTTGTAGCCACTCTGCCCATGGACAGCAGCAGCATCACCTTTGCTGGAGCCATCAGGCTCAGTCTGAGCTGTCCTTTCTCCCAGCTGCAAACAGAACCTGCCCCCAGCCCGTGCCCTGCAAACAGGCAGGGTTCTGTCAGGCCAAGGAGAGGGCACAGAGATTTGGGGTCTGGGAGTGCTGGCAGGGAGAGATCAGGCACAGGGAAACACCTGCAGGAGGAAAATCTCCAGGAAGCAGAGAGAAGATCAGGGAAGGAGAGAAAACAAAACCCAGAAATGCTGAGGCAGGGAGAGTTTAGAGATGTCCAGAGGATCCCCTCCAGTGCAGCCCCTCCCTCTGCACAAGCCCCCTCCCTCCTGTGCCCCAGCCAAGCCTCTGCCCTCAGGGCCGGGGCTCCAAGGCGTGCAGCCCCTCCTGTGCTGGCAGAGCTGCAGCAGAGCCGTGGGGCAGCTCTGCAGTCCTGGGCCCAGTTCCCTCTGCAGAGCACAGGGCTGGGAGCAGCTGCCCGGCACTGGGGGCTCTGGCAGGGGGCACAGCTGGCTCAGGGTGACACAGCTGTCCCCAGTGCCCAGCTCTGGGCAATGCTGGCAGTGCAGCCAGGGAAGGAGCTGCACCTCCCTTCATCCAGTGCCGTCAGAGGGACACTTGGAAGTGTCCCTGAGATTTCAGTCCAAGCTGGGAGCTTCAATGCAGAGTGCAAACCTGTCCTAGAGAATCTCTGATTTATGAGATTGATGGGGAAAGGCAGAGGTATTGTGACACTGAAAATGCTGCTGGGTTGGTGAAATGAGCAAGGTCAGTCCTTGGCTACAAATGTGGAGCTGGGCTGTGGTGGATCCATCTGCTCTTACCTGTACCTGAGGGTTTGTAAGAGAAACATGGGAGTGTGACCATCCTTCATGTGAGAAAAATGAAAGCCAAGCGAAGCTCCAAACATAATGAATAATCATCTCCTCTCAGTCTCCACTAATCATCTTTCCTCAGAAAACTCACTGTATTCATCAATGGGATGGAGATATGCTGAGGGTTTCTGATATCCAGGAATACCAGGAGAAACATGGAGGCAGCATAAAAAGAAAACCACAAAACTCTCAAATACAGAAGTGTATACATCTGTGTTACAGAGGAGGGTGTATGGGAAATGGCGTTAACTTTAATTACAGGCATCTCCTCTAACTCTTCACTGTCCTTTCTCCATGAACAGGTGCCAATGTGCAGCCACAGCAAATGTCCAACAGCAGCTCCATCAGCCACTTCCTCCTGCTGGCACTGGCAGACACGCGGCAGCTGCAGCTCCTGCACTTCTGCCTCTTCCTGGGCATCTCCCTGGCTGCCCTCCTGGGCAACGGCCTCATCATCAGCGCCGTAGCCTGCGGCCACCACCTGCACACGCCCATGTTCTTCTTCCTGCTCAACCTGGCCCTCAGCGACCTGGGCTCCATCTGCACCACTGTCCCCAAAGCCATGCACAATTCCCTCTGGGACATCAGGAACATCTCCTACTCAGGATGTGCTGCTCAGATCTTTTTCTTCATGTTCTTCATTTCAGCAGAGTATTTCCTACTGACCATCATGTGCTACGACCGCTATGTGTCCATCTGCAAACCCCTGCACTACGGGACCCTCCTGGGCAGCAGAGCTTGTGCCCACATGGCAGCAGCTGCCTGAGCCAGTGCCTTTCTCACTGCTCTGCTGCACACAGCCAATACATTTTCCCTGTCCCTGTGCCATGGCAATGCCCTGGGAAAATTCTTCTGTGATATCCCACAGATCCTCAAGCTCCCCTGCTCCAATTCACACCTCAGGGAACTTGGGCTTCTTGTGGTTACTAGCAGTTTATTATTTTGTTGTTTTATGTTCATTGTTTTCTCCTATGTGCAGATCTTCAGGGCTGTGCTGAGGATCCCTTCTGAGAAGGGACGGCACAAAGCCTTTTCCACCTGCCTCCCTCACCTGGCTGTAGTCTCTCTCTTTGTCAGCACTGCAGAATTTGCTCACCTGAAGCCTGCCTCGATGTCCTCCCCATCCCTGGATCTGGCCCTGTCAGTTCTGCGCGATGAAATCCTGCTCAGCGTGGGCAACTGAGCCCTTGAAGGACTTAGTGTCAGGTCAAGGCTTGCTTTCCCTCCCAAAGCCTTCCCTTGGCAGCCTTGGGCAGGGGATTCATCCTCCCTCCCTCCTCCTTCCCACAGACCTGCTCGGAACCACTCCATGGGCACTTTCCATTCTCTGTGTCTGTCCTCAAGTGCAGTGCCAACCTGGGTCAGTCCTGGACCTGTCCTGAGCTCCCAGGAGCTCCCAGGCTGAGATGGGAACGCTCAGCCACACCAGGGCCCTGCCCCTGCCAGCAGCACCCCCACAAGCAGCAGCAGCAGCAGCAGCAGCAGCAGCAGCAGCAGCAGCAGCAGCAGCAGCAGCAGCTGCAGTCCCCTCTCAGCTGTTGGTGCCCCTGCACTGCAGCCCCTCCCACTGGCACCAACGTTCCCTTGTGGCCTTGGAGACAGTCATGAATCCATCCATGGGGTCACAGAGCCATGGAATCCCAGAGTTCCAGGTTCCTGGAAGCCTGGAGTCATTGAATCCTGAGAAGACACTCAGAGGAGGAGGAGGAGGAGGAGGAGCGGTAGGAGGAGGAGGAGGAGGACGAGGACGAGGAGGACGAGGAGGACGTGGAGGACAAGGAGGAGGATGAGGAGGAGGAGGACGAGGACGAGGAGGAGGAGGACGAGGAGGAGGAGGAGGAGGAGGAGGACAACGAGGAGGACGAGGACGAGGACGAGGACAAGGACGAGGAGGACGAGGACGAGGAGGAGGAGGATGAGGAGGAGGAGGACGAGGACGAGGAGGAGGAGGAGGACGAGGAGGAGGACGAGGAGGAGGAGGAGGAGGAGGAGGAGGAGGACGAGGAGGAGGAGGAGGAGGATGAGGAGGAGTATGAGGAGGACGAGGAGGACGAGGAGGAGGAGGAGGACGAGGAGGAGGAGGACGAGGAGGAGGAGGATGAGGAGGAGGACGAGGAGGAGGTGGACGAGGAGGAGAAGGAGCACGAGGATGAGGAGGAGGAGGACCAGGAAGAGGAGGACGAGGAGGAGGATGAGGAGGACGAGGAGGACGAGGAGGACGAGGAGGAGAAGGATGAGGAGGAGGACGAGGAGGACGAGGATGAGGAGGAGGAGGACGAGGAGGAGGAAAAGGAGGACGAGGACGAGGAGGAGGAGGACGAGGAGGAGGATGAGGACGAGGAGGACGTGGAGGACGAGGACGAGGACGAGGACGAGGAGGACGAGGAGGAGGAGGAGGACGAGGAGGAGGAGGAGGAGGACGAGGAGGAGGAGGAGGAGGATGAGGACGAAGACGAGGAGGAGGAGGACGAGGAGGAGGAGGACGAGGACGAGGAGGAGGAGGACGAGGAGGAGGAAGACGAGGAGGAGGACGAGGAGGAGGAGGACGAGGAGGAGGAGGGCGAGGAGGAGGAGGACGACGACGAGGAGGAGGAGGACGAGGAGGAGGAGGAGGAGGAGGACGAAGACCAGGAGGTGGAGGACGAGGAGGAGGAGGAGGAGGAGGAGGAGGAGGAGGAGGAGGACGAAGACCAGGAGGAGGAGGACCAGGAGGAGGAGGAGGAGGAGGAGGAGGAGGAGGACGAGGACGAGGACGAGGACGAGGACGAGGAAGAGGAGCAGGAGGAGGAGGAGGAGGACGAGGAGGAGGAGGACGAGGAGGAGGAGGAGGAAAAGGAGGACGAGGAGGAGGAGGAGGACGAGGAGGAGGAGGACGAGGACGAGGAGGATGAGGATGAGGAGGAGGAGGACAAGGAGGAGGAAAAGGAGGACGAGGACGAGGAGGAGGACGAGGAGGAGGAGGACGAGGAGGAGGAGGACAAGGAGGAGGATGAGGTGGAGGAGGACGAGGAGGAGGACGAGGAGGAAGAGGACGAGGAGGAGGAGGACGAGGAGGAGGACGAGGAGGAGGAGGACAAGGAGGAGGACGAGGAGGAGGAGGACGAGGATGAGGACGAGGAGGACGAGGATGAGGAGGAGGAGGACAATGAGGAGAAGGACGAGGAGGAGGACGAGGAGGAGGAGGACGAGGAGGAGGAGGAGGATGACGAGGAGGAGGAGGACGAGGAGGAGGAGGAGGTGGAGGAAGAGGAGGAGGAGGACGAAGACGAGGAGGAGGAGGACGACGAGGAGGTGGAGGACGTGTAGGAGGAGGAGGACGACAAAGAGGAGGAGGAGGACGAGGACGAGGATGAGTAGGAGGAGGACGAGGATGAGGAGGAGGAGGACGAGGAGGAGGAGGACGATGAGGAGGAGGACGAGGAGGAGGAGGACGAGGAGGAGGAGGAGGAGGACGAAGACCAGGAGGAGGAGGACGAGGAGGAGGAGGACGAGGACGAGGACGAGGAAGAGGAGCAGGAGGAGGAGGAGGAGCAGGAGGACGAGGAGGAGGAGGAAGAATACGAGGAGGAGGAAAAGGAGGACGAGGACGAGAAGGAGGAG